>NC_085137.1:271657546-272019567 GCF_035046485.1 Aedes albopictus
TGATGATCTTGATTCCAATCAAACTGATCAGCAGTTACTAACCGTCGCAAAGGTTCTGAATGTTCAGATAGGTTTGGTATGAACTTCGAAAGATAAGTGACCATTCCTAGGAAGCGCAAAACATCATCCTTATTTTCTGGCTTTGGCATCTCTCGTATAGCTTTCACTTTATCTGGATCAGGCATTATCCCTTTACTGTTGATAATATGGCCAAAAAATTTCACAGAGTCTTGACACAGTCGAAGTTTGTCACGATTTAGCTTTAAATTTTCTTTCCGTATACGAATCAGCAATTTTTTCAAATTTATATCATGGTCGGCAATAGCTTCTTCCATAGTTTCTCCAGATCCAAAAACCAAAATATCATCAGCAATACAAACAACTCCTTCCAATCCTTGTAGAAGCAAATGTTGTCTTTTCTGGTAAATTTCCATAGCAGGTTTTATACCAAATGGCATGCGAAGAAAACGATAATTTCCGAAAGGCGTCACAAATGTGGTCAACTTACTGCTTTTCTCATCTAGTTTCAAATTCCAAAATCCTTTCTTTGCGTCTAGACAACTGAAAACTTTGGCCTGATGCAGTTCTGGTAAAATTTCCTCTAATTTTGGGATTTGGTATTTAACATCAAGCAATGCTTTGTTCAAGTCTACAGGGACAATACACAGTCTCAATTTGTCGTTGCGTCGAACTATGAGGATGTTACTGGTCCATTCAGAATACTCATTTACCTTAGTGATAACACCCATGTCTTCCATCTCGTCAAGTTGTTTCTTCATTTCTGCACGCAACTTCTGAGGAACTCGCCTTGGAATCTGTTGTTTAGGTGGGATGGATTCATCGATCTCCAGACTGACTTCTCCTTCGACGCATCCTAAGCCATCAAACACGTCCGGAAATTCAGCAATTATTTTCTCCGCGCCACTTCTGTGTGAGGTTACTGTATTGATAATTTTCTCATTCACAGTGATGAATCCAAACTTCAGACATGTTTGTAACGATAATAACGGGAAATATTCCTTGTATTCCCCGCAAACGACTTCGAATATTAGTGTTGATTCTCGGCCATCTTGTATTACTGCAAGCTCACAGCAGCCTTCTGGAACAATTACACCTCCACCATAAACCTTCAGTTTCGTCGATGTTGGGACTAATTTCTGCTTATCAGCAAGCTTAAGAAATCATGACATTCCCATCACGTTGCAAGACGCTCCTGTATCCAGTTGGCATTTGATTTTTTTACACTTCTTTCCAACGGCGAAAAATAAAGAAACATGTAACTGGGTTGGCAACTTGTTCCGGACCGCTAGGATGTTCTCGTAATAATCTTCGATCAGCTTAACGTCGTTTCTGCCTTCAACTTTTGATCTGCATACGCTGGCAAAATGATTCATCAATCCGCATTGTAGGCATTCCTTTCCATTGGCTGGACATTTTTCCTTGTCTCTTACATGTTCATATCCACAGTAATTGCACTTCGACTTATTACTTGGAGCTTGAAAAGTTGGTCTTCTGGTTCTGCTTTGTATTTTGTCAATTGGGGCTTCGATGATATTTTTTTGATCGTGATTAAGTTGCTTCATTTGAATTTCTGTTAGTTCAGCTGCGCGACATTTTTGTATTGCTTCTTCTAAAGTTATTTCTTGATTCTCCCACAGGCGCTGGCGTAATCGGACGTCCTTAACAGATACTACAATCCTGTCTAACAGCAGTTCATCTTGCATATCTCCGTATTGACAATTCTTGATTAGCCCGCGCAAACGATGTATATATTGATCGATGTTCTCTCCTGGTTCCTGAACTGCACTGTTGAATATAGCTCGCTCGTACCGCTTGTTTATTTTCGGGAGTAGATGAGCTTCTAAAGCAGCCAATATCGTGTCACATGATTGTCTGTCTTCATCTCTCAAGGGTAGGTTGTGGAACAGCTTCAAACAGTCTTTCCCGATACACGATAGTAGAGTTGCGGTTTGCTGCTTCATGGGCCGGGTCGAAAGGTTGGTCGCTATACAATAGTACTCCCAAGACGATTTGAAAAATTTCACGCTCTGGCAAATATCTCCATGAATATCAATGGCTTCCGGCGTAGGGACGTTTGGGCTCGACAGGAATATCGCAGGGGCTTCTAGATTGGCAGCGCTTGATACTGGTCCATTTCCACGCTCCTGGATTTCTCGTAAGCAATTTTGCAATTCAAGGATTTGCAGTTTCAGCTCCTCCATTTTTTTTTTCTTTTTGTTATTCCTGTTGCTATGGCTCTGACACCATGTTATAGAGTGTGAAATAATACGACTGCTCTGTACAGGTAGTAACGGATAATTGGTGTATTCAATATTCAAATGACTACTACGATTAATACTACAACAGTAACGTCCATCTTCAGTCCGATGGTGAGTTGCGAGAAAATGAGCCTCGCACTCTTGCTCCTCGCTAGTTAGTGGGCTGGTATCAGGCACCTCTTCAATTTTCCAAAAACGCTGAATTGCCTCCTCGACGTCGCCTAGCGATGCGGTGAGCGAGTGCTGTACCTCGTTGGCGATGGAACGCTCCCTGAAGACTCCAGCTACCACCCATCCTAGGGAGGTTTCACGCAGCTCGGGGAAGTCTTCGTCGATTTTGATGTGGCCAGGTCGTAGTAATCTGGGGTTCGGACTCTTATTGACTTGATTACAAGACTGTTGATTATCGAATGTCACTTTATTTTTCAATCAACTTAGAGCTAACCTACTGTTTAATCTAGTACTGCAGGAGAAGGCTGAAACAACATGCATATCTATAGCCAATCGATGCATCCGACAGCAACGATGGCCAATCCAAAGAGAGAAGATAATCTTAAAAGGGGCGTTTACCATACAACTACGTAAACGTACACAAATGATTGTTTCAACTGTGCGCTGTTAAGAGCCAGTTCGCGAGAACCGCGACCCCCTTTCCAAAGGAAGTGGAATTGATGTGCTCCGATTGAGCTGAAATTTTCAGGGTATGGTTTCCCATATAAAAGATGATATCTGGCCGATTTTCAGATTTTTCCATTAGGGGGAAGTGGGGTAAAATAGCCCTCAAAGTTTTCATGTCTAAAAATAGGAAAAATCACTAAAATCACAATAACTTCCGCAAAAGTTAACGGATTCTGCTGAAATTTTGCATGGACACTCTATTCCTATGGCACTTCCATTTAAGCCAAGCGTTGGATATTCTTTGATATTTTATTTGAAAAAATAGGTCATTTTCATAATTTTTTTGAAGATTTTCAGGGCGCCTGTTTTCGTACCAACAGAACTAGGGTAAAAAACTGAGTACTACGTTTTGAAGGATAACCCAAGAGCTTTCATTTGATATGTGACCCAGATGCGCCAACTTAAAAACTTTCGAATTTATTTTTTTTCTCGGGGTATGCATTCTTTTTTAGCTGTCGAAAAAGAAGTATTGCGGCAAATTTTGACAACGTTATTTAACTTTCAAGGGTTTTTCTTCAATAATAATTCAACAGAAAAATTATGACTAAGAAATGTAATTATTGGATTTTTTTTTCATTTGGGGAAAGTAGGGTAAAATGGACTAACTCAACCTCCTTTCGAAATAACGTTGCTACGATGTTCTCTGATCCGACTCGAATTTTCAGAGTTCGTTATTCTATTCAAGAATAGATGCGTTATCATATATTATTTTTTTTTTCTTGAGAGGATAACGGGGTAAAACAATTCTCAGAAAAAAATGTTGAAAATAATCAAAATTTCAAAACCTTCAAATGCTTTGGTAAAACTTGGCGAAATTTCATGAAATTAGAAGAAATTTCTTAATTTTATTGCTTATTCAAATGAGCAAGTCTGACAACATTTTGACGTCGAGAAATGTCACAGATTAGCACGTGGTGTGTGATTCACCGGATTCTTTCGCGATTTTTGGCTGAGAATGTTGCTACGTCATTCCGTTCAAAAGTATTGATGATTTTCTAGAAAATAGGCACTTTTCAAGTATTTTTCACTTGAGTTAAAAAAAACACAACTCTAATTTTTTGATAAGTTTTATAACAACGTTTCTTCTTTTGAATGCGGGCAAGGGATTTTTTATATTTTTGCCCCAACCTGTCATAACACATTTTCAATAAACTATGCTCTACAATGGTTTCTTGGGTGACTTTGATAAAAAATCGAAACTGAAAAAGTCAACGCCAGAAAACCGATTTTTCTTGAACCACCCTAAGCATAGCTACATAAAAAGTGTCTTCAGGAAACTTGCTCAAAATTGATAGATCTACAACTTTCCCGAAGAATGTATACAGTTATTCTTGCAAATAAAAAAGTTTGGTTTCCAATTTCTTTGAAAATATGGACCACCCTAATTTGTATGTACATCGAAAAGAGGGCCTTATTTTTGGGAACAACTTTGTAGAAGACCGTATTTGTCCAAAAAATCATTTGAAGGCGCTGAATGCATCTTTCCTCGTAAATCTTTATCGTGGACGTGGACCATTGTGCACTGCAGCAACTTTCACGAGAAAGAAAGAGAGAAAATTGAACCGGAGATGTATGCCAAAAGAAAAATCGCGAAAGAATCCGGTGAATCACACACCACGTGCTAATCTGTGACATTTCTCGACGTCAAAATGTTGTCAGACTTGCTCATTTGAATAAGCAATAAAAATTAAGAAATTTCTTCTAATTTCATGAAATTTCGCCAAGTTTTACCAAAGCATTTGAAGGTTTTGAAATTTTGATTATTTTCAACTTTTTTTTTCTGAGAATTGTTTACCCCGTTATCCGCTCAAGAAAAAAATTATATGTGATAAAGCATCTATTCTTGAATAGAATAACGAACTCTGAAAATTCGAGTCCGATCAGAGAACATCGTAGCAACGTTATTTCGAAAGGAGGTTGAGTTAGTCCATTTTACGCTACTTTCCCCAAATGAAAAAAAATCCAATAATTGCATTTCTTAGTCATCATTTTTCTGTTGAATTATTATTGAAGAAAAACCCTTGAAAGTTAAATAACGTTGTCATAATTTGCCGCAACACTTCTTTTTGGACAGCTAAAAATGCGGGGTAAAATGCATACCCCGAGAAAAAAAATTTTTTTTTCGAAAGTTTTTAAGTTGGCGCATCTGGGTCACATATCAAATGAAAGCTCTTGGGTAGTCCTTCAAAACGTAGTACTCAGTTTTTCATCCTAGTTCTGTAGGTACAAAAACAGGCGCCCTGAAAATCGTCAAAAAATTATGGAAATGACCTATTTTTTTTTCAAATTAAATATCAAAGAATATCCAACGCTTGGCTTAAATGAAAGTGCCATAGGAATAGAGTGTCCATGCAAAATTTCAGCTGAATCCGTTAACTTTTGCGGAAGTTATTGTTATTTTAGTGATTTTTCCTATTTTTAGACATGAAAACTTTGAGGGCTATTTTACCCCACTTCCCCCTAATGGAAAAATCTGAAAATCGGCCAGATATCATCTTTATATGGGAAACCATACCCTGAAAATTTCAGCTCAATCTCAGCACATCGATACAAGAAGGGGTTGCGGCTCTCGCAAACTGGCTCTTAAGTTAGGTCAGCGCTTCAAGTGGAAAAGGGAATTGAACATATATTATGGGTATGAAATCTGATGCGCGTACTCAGCATGAGCACAGTATGGGAAACAAGTGTGTTGCACAACTTGTGAGGTTAATCGAAGTTATTTAGGTGTGAATGACATGTTCCATAATTGAACGTGGGAACATGAGAGGAATGCACTTGAAAGAATGCAGACGCATCAGTCCTGCATGTGGGAAAGATATCTTGAAAATGTGTGGGAAAGTCTACTTGAAAATGGACAGTTGTAAACTGTCAAGATTAATATTTTATGATCTTTCAAAACATGCTAGAAAATGATTCTTAACAGATATGGTTATGCTACACCATCCCCCTTTGGGTGAATGACGTAACGCAGTGAAATCATTCAATTATTGTCAACATAGTTTCAATAAATTTTAAAATATTGTTTCAATCTCCTTTACAATGATGAAATAAAATGTCAGTTTTTGTAATTATAATTGAAATATTTGGAATATGTAGTTGCAAAATAAAAAAAAAAATAAAATGTATCTGAAAACTATCCGAATTTCTCACTTCTCAGCTTATGCTTAAGAAAATTGACCTATCTCATTTTTTCACTATTTTTTTTTCATTATTATTATTATTATTTTTTTTTTTTTTGAGATTAGGCTCGGGTTTATAAATCAACACTTCTTATGATCTAATTAATCTATTTTTGTGAACTATGGATGAATGATTCGTTTTCAAATTTATGATCTCACAATTTGGTTCTGATATCGATGTTACTTTATATGGACCTGTATAGAATGAATCTAATTTACGTCTATTTTCCTTTTGCTAATAAACTATATCTCCTGTTTTGATTTGGATCGGATTCGTTGAACGATCATTTATTTCTTTTCGAATTTGTTTCTGTTCAAGTAATTTTTGTTTAACAATTTCATGTGACTTTTGAAGTTTGAATTTTAATTCTGTGCTGTAAAGATCAAAATTATAAACTGGGTCAACCCTATCTGCGTATGCTTCATGTGGTACTCTTGCTTTAACTCCAAAAACTAATTCATAAGGTGTTAAACCATGATCAGTATGTGGGCTAGTATTATATGTAAATGCATAAAATTGTAACCAATCATCCCAATCCGAATGGTGTTCATTGACGTAATTTCTTAGGTATTCATTCAAACACCTATGATTTCTTTCCAATGAACCTATCGTTTGTGGATGGTAGGCTATAGAAAAAGTTTGCTTAACCTGTAATAACTTGCATATTTGGTCAAGGACTTCATTTTTGTATTCTGATCCTTGGTCTGATTTTAACTCTAAAAATTTACCATATATTAAAATAAAATTTTCAACCAAAGCTTTAGCTATTACATTCGCTTCTTTAGTTGGAATTGGAATTAACACTATATACTTTGTCAATTCACACTGTATAGTCACAGCTCTTCCTCTCTCCTCTTCTTGGCGTAACGTCCTCACTGGGACAAAGCCTGCTTCTCAGCTTAGTGTTCTATGAGCACTTCCACAGTTATTAACTAAGAGCTTCCTCTGCCAATGACCATTTTGCATGTGTATATCGTGTGACAGGCACGAAGATACTCTATGCCCAAGGAAGTCAAAGAAGTTTCCTTTACGAAAAGATCCTGGACCGACCGGGAATCGAACCCGTCACCCTCAGCATGGTCATGCTGAATACCCGTGCGTTTACCGCCTCGGCTATATGGGTCACAGCGTATCTATTATTATTATTTGATTTTGGAAGTGGTCCTACGGTATCAATAGCTATCACTTCGAATGGTCTAGATGGTGTATTGATTCAACGGATGAGCAATTGTTGCGAAATTTGGCGCGAATTTACGGTAGTAGTTGCAAAATGTTACAAACCTTCTAACTTCGTCACTGTTTCTCGGAACTGGGTAGTTCTTTATTACGTCATATTTACTACTGTCAGGCAGAATACCTTTGTCGGTTATTCTGTGCCCTAAATAAGTAACTTCTGTGTCGGCAGGACCACACTGTTTAACACATTTATTCATTTTATTAATCTACATTAGGTCCACCGCACTTAACACCGCAACTTAACATTTCGATCACAAAGAACTCGCGAAAAACACCCCGGTTTCCAGCCGAGAACAATTAGGAAATCAACGACCGACGACGAACGGCCGGCAAACGGACCCCGCGGACAGACAGAATGGATACCACAACAATACAACGCCGCCCCGGCGTCAATCGCGGGTCTTTTAACTTGCCGTCGCAAGAACTCATTCTCCCGATCTGAAAAGAAATAAGAGAAAAGAGAAAAGCCAAAACGGGCGTCGTCCACTCTGGCTTCATTAGTTCGGCCGCGTGACTGAGACCTTGTTGGGGTTCAGTCAGCGCTGCCGGGCGACAAACAAAAATTAAAAGAAAAACATTTCTCCGGCATTGGAGCGAGAACGTTATATCACCAGGTCAACCAGCAACAAGCAGTAAGCATTCTCTCTGCTTGCATCGCTTGTTTCTTGGTTAACCGGCGTTGGTCTATAAACATGACCGTGAAATCCACATGTGATGTAATCCACTAATTGCGTGGAGCACCATGAGGAAATAAAGGGTCTTTCTTAGATCAATGGTGATCATTGATCTTTAGATTTATTCGATACAGGGAGGGAAATGCTTCCTTCGGTCGGCAGGACCGCTACATCCGCCCCCCCTTAAATTAAGTTTTTATTTGTGAAGCAAAGAAAAACTTGCAGTAGGCATTCGGCTAGCGTATATATTTGCGGGTTAAAGATTATCTTGCAAAAACGAACCAAACTAATCCTTATTTCTTTCCCTACTCTAAGATGATTCACCTTCCTCCAGACGCTCGAGTCTATCAAAATGCCGCTTCGTGTTTGCGTTGCAGTAGAAATTCATCGACCGAAACTAGATTTCAAGCACCAAAAACGGGTTATTTGTAGGGTTGTCCATTGAACGAAATCTCTCAACCAACCGCCATATTCTTTAAACTCGGAATACCTCCAAAATAGTAACCAACATCCTTCCATTGCACGTACGTAACCAACAACCTTCTATCTGCACAAAGTCGTTTTCATGTGTTGAGTAGTTTTAGCTACCTATCACCATTCCCATTCCATCGAACCACTCTCAGAGATTCGACGAGTGTCTCTTCCATGTCACCGTTCAACTCCGTGAAGTTTGTCGGATTCAGCTGGCACATGTCATATAGTACTCTTGCGAAGCATTTCAGATGCCTAATGACTCCTCCCTTGGCACAGCTCGGAATATTCTTCCCATTCCAAATGCATAACTTACTCCCGAAATCAAAGACTAGAATTTCCGGTCTAACATGGCAATTTATGCAGCAACATCCCAGCATTTCTCCATCGGCGCTAAACCATCACCTTCAAACGTGTAAACCTTGTTTGTCTTGATCGGGCAACTCCCAACGGCTCGTCCTTGTCGGCATGACTAGCATCGCAGACTACCGCTCCATGATCCTTCTGACCCTATTCTGTCCCTACGAAAAATTCAAATTCCGTCTCCTATATCAATTAAGTTAATCAGTCAAATAAAAAGTAAAAGAAATACTCCCTTATTTTTAAAGGGTAAAAAGTACGAATTAAATACAAACTATATTTTGTGAACTTTTAAAAATGGCATTTAATTATATTTTTTTTCGAAATACTTTTTTTTCGAATGTTTTTTTTTGTTTTTTTTTTCGAACATATCTTACTTTTTTTTCGAATATTGTTTTTTTTTCTTTAATTTATATTTTCGAATGTTGTTTTTTTTTCGAATTTTTTTTTGTTTTTGTTTTGCCTTTTTTCTTAATAGGTTTAACATGTGTAATATTAATCAAATATTTCACCATGAATTGGCCTACTTCATTAGCCTTATGCCTTCGGCAAATTATGTGACAAACTTGAAAGTAAGGAAAAAAAAACAATTGATCACAATTGAAACATCTTCAGAAGATCATTTCTGTCAACCAAAAACAATTTGCATTTTATATTCCATCAAATCTGGATTTCACTATATGAATAAAAAAAATTTTTTTTTTTCGAGACGCTGCCGGAGAAAAAACAAAAAACAACAAACTTACATACTACATCATAATGTTGCAGGGATGCAAGGCAATAATCTATCCTAGTCCTTGGCTGCCGGCATTGCTCCACCCCTTTCCCTTTTGAGGTTGTAGGTTGGGCCTGTAAGTATACTCCATTTCTCTTGATTAGCTTGTGTATAAAACTACGTTGTAAATATCATTCCATATTATTTTTACAGAGGATATGGGTTCCTCTAATTTCTCTTAATATTTCATTATTTCATAGAGGTTTTGGATTTCCTCTTTCGTCAAAATTTGTAGACATTTGCTTTGTCTCCTTTCTGTGTTTTAAATTTTCTCATAATTTCATTTAAATTTTCAGAGGGCTTTTGTAAATCCTCACTTAATTCTCTTAAGTTTTCATATTCGTTTAAAAAAAAAACTTTTAATTTTGCTCTCGTATTAGTTTCTGTGCTATTAAATCATTGGAGGGTACGTGTTCCTCTCCTAAATCATCTCTCCTTTCGTTCATATTTTCCGTTTATTATGTTACTGAAGGGTGTGTATTCCTCTTCTTTATTATTTTTCTTCAATTATATCCTTGTATTTTCTGTATTTCTGGAGGGTGTGTTTTCCTCTCCTTAATCATTTATTTCTCTTTGTTCTTTGATATCTATGGCCCTTACAGAATAGTAGTTACTCTGGTTTTCCAGCCCTTCGGTACATTCAAAACTGAGTTTGACGGACGCATTCATTGTTATAAATTAGCTGTAGACTCATAGTTTACCAGTTACCTTAATTTTCATTTAATTTTTATAGAGGGTATGAAATTCCTCTCTATTTTGCTTTAATTTTTCATTTTATTGTTATCGAGGGTATGAATTTCCTCCTTTTTCTGAAAAATGTTCACTTATTTTTATAGAGGTTATGAAATTCCTCTCATTTCAATTAAATTTTCATTTTATAATTATAGAGGGTATGAAATTCCTCTCCATTTCACTTTTAATTTTCATTTTGTATTTATTGAGGGTATGAAATTCCTCTCATTTTTCATTAATTTAATTTACCACTTTTTCCTGAGCGATGACAGATGAACTTGATCTTCGTTTATATTTGCACTGATATTATTCATATCAATCGCTCTTGCTGTAATAGGTAATGTGTTTGGTATCATGTAGTCACTCTTTATTTTTATTTAAATTTGATCAACTAAGTTGTATAATCTATTCCTATATATATATTTTTCATAATCCTTAATGATTTGATTATGAGTGTAAATTAGTCAATATCATCGACAATATTTTAACATGAGGAATAATTAGCTCTCCTTTGTCAGTATGGGTATTTACAATTGTTGTAAACGAGAGAAAAAAAAATTATTGTTGATAAATGTTGTTTTTGGTTCAAATCAACCGTGGTCATCCCACAGGAGTTCCGTTAGGCACTCATAGTTTTCCGAAAAGACACAACCTCGTAGTAAATCTATCTCGTTTAAAAGATTGCCCAGTGGTTCAAAGTATTTCCGTTTTTCGAGACTCGCAATAGTTGTTTCTTCTTTGGCATGAGCACTTTCTTGTTGTTTGATTTGGCTTTGGGGTTCTTGAAAAAAATTCTCGTTATCATAGGTAGTTTCTTGTAGCTGTTGCAATTTCAACCGAGTTTTAGTATTGCGGTATTCGCTCACTGCTTTCTCCGCATGGGCATTCTTTAGTTGTTTCAGTGGTGAAGTCAATTTGTTCTGCGTTTCCTCTTTAATTACGCATAAATTATCAATTGGACCTTTGAAACTTGTAACTTTTTCATAGCTACTGAAACATTTTGAATTTTCTTCTAGTTCTTGAACTTTAGTTGACAGCGTATCCTTTTCACTGAGTAGCTTTTCTGATTTATCAATAGATTCTGGCAATTTTTTAGTAAGATCGCTCTTCTGTTGCTCCAGCTTGATGATAACCGTTTTCATACGATGGTTTTCTTTTTCCAGATCCACAATATTTCGCTCGAAATCCATAAACTTCGAAGATTGGTCATTCTTCTCTTGCTCTAAATTGATAATAACCGCCTTCATACGAAGGTTCTCCATTTCTAGATCCAAAATCTTTCGTTCAAATGCCACACACTTTGAAGAAATGTCACTTTTCTCTTGCTCTAAACTAATAATAACTGTTTTCATATTATGGTTCTCCTTTTCCAAATCCAAAGTCTTTTGCTCGAATTCCACAAACTTCGACTTCAACTCGTTCTTTTGTTTATTGCAAGTAGTTACCGTCAAGGTTATCGTACTGTCAAGATTCTTCACTTTTTCATCAGTGGCCACCAGTTTGTCCTGCAGATCGTTGACTTGATTCCTTAAGATCTCTCTATTTATCAACACTTCTTCCATGTTCTTCTGATTGCTTTCGAGTTGCACCTTCAATTTGCGTACTTCACTTTCTTTACTTTCCAATTCGGAATTAATTGCCGTTTTGTTCTCAGCAACCGATAAAGCATACTCTTCCTCTCGTGTCTTCAGCATAGTGACTTCCTGGCTTAATGCTTCATTCAATAGTTTCTCATTGCTCAGCTTAGCTTCCAGAGCTTTCAACTTGTTATCAAATTTCTTTTCTTTTGCAGCCATATCGTTAGCAGCATCCCGCCTATCGTCATAAAGGTCTTTTATGTCACGTTGATACAGTTCTTCCAATCGAGCTTTTGATTCTTCTGATTGCTCCCATAATTCCTTGTATTTTTCTGCCTCCATTGCTGTCTTATTATTACTAATAGCATCGCTATTTTGCTTTAAGAGTGATTTTATTACCCGTTGGTAAGTGTTTGCAATCAAAAGCATTTTTTCTTCCGTATCTTTCCATAACTTTTTGTATCTTTCTACTTCCATGCTAAGGCCATTTTCCTCTTCGTTCATCTTTCTGTGGTTGTAATTGTTATCGTTTTGGTTGTAGTTGTTGTTGTTGTGGTTATAATTGTTGTTGTTGCGGTTGTAATTGTTGTTGTTGCGGTTGTAATTGTTGTTGTTATGGTTGTAATTGTTGTTGTTGGTGTTGTTAGTGTTCCGAAAGTAGTTGTTGTTGTTGTTACTGCTTCGTGGCTTATCAACCCGACCCGGTTGTAGTCGCCTATGAATGCCTCTTAATTCCTCTTCCTCATATTCTCTCTCTTCCTCAGACTCTCTCTCGAGCCTGTCTCGCGACTCCCGGAAGAATCTATCCCGTTGGGAATACCTAGGAAATGCCATTTTTTTTTTTTTGAGGAAGCTATTGAGAGTGCTACTTCTATAAATGAGTTATCTGTGGTTATTAATTTTGTGACAGTTGCTTATTCCACGCAAGTGCAAAATCCATAATCAATGACGAGAGAACTGTAGAATAAAACAGAACTATTTTCCCGTCGTGTGTCTTCATGTTTATTTTTTCCTTCAGCAAATTATTCAATTAATATCAATAGATATCAATTAATATCATCCCTAAATCAAGCCGTGCCATCAACACTCCTAATATCATGACATGGCCATCCATAAAAGCAATAATCGAAAAGCGCGAAAAATAAAGTTTTACCGACAGGGTTTGGCCGTGTTTGTCGCAGTAACACGATCTTTGCTCTCATCTCCAGCAACCTATGTTTGTTTCTAATCACATCCATGATCATTCCAAATCCGTTAAAATAGTAGGACAAACCAACCGGGAAATAAATTGTTGATAGATTTTTGATAGATTCGTTCCTCTATAACCACATGATTAAATCAGATGATTCTTTAAAATTAAATTTTTCTTACAAATTTTGCAATATCTTTTCTACATGCTTTACTAACATGATCTTGAGAAACGAAACTGCCATAAAATGTTCAAGCATTCCAAAGATTGCAATATTCATTGTTCATAATCTTCAATTTGATCAAGAGTTCATGTGAGAAAGCCAACAAATATAATTATAAAAAAAAGGATTTATTTAGTGCAATTTTTGTTACTTGCCTTTCTCAAACTCAAATAAAAAAGATACAATAATAGCATTCTATTAGAATGTTCTAATTTTCATTTTGTGCTAAGAGAACCAAAATCACATACACATACGCACTTCACTTAAAATTACTCAATTAAAAAAAAATATTGATTCGACTTACCCATTATTCTGCATCATATTGCTGGGTCCGATGAAGATACGTAGTTCCTCTTGTAGGAAATGATCTGGCAGTGATCGATTTGCAAGCGGTTTGCAAATGTGCGACTCAGTAGTATCCAGTGGGTCCAACTTCTTCTCTGTTTTGACTCGATGAGTAACACAACAATTTTCGTTAAAAGGAATCCGAGATCAGCATCACACTCAAACTGTGCACGGTTCAAGAGTTCTACTCAACTGAATGATTCACACTGTTTCGCCTAATAGTTTTCTGCGCAACACTTACACGATTTCTTCTGTAGTAACCAGCTGGGTCTTAGATACTTCAATAGGTTTTTATTCTTTTTCACTTTCCAATCACAAACGGCGTGCCTGCACTTGTTTAGCGCTTTTGCGCTGTCACCAGAATGTAGAGGCGAAAGCCGCGGCACGGCACTGGATTTCTTTCCTTTCGTAATTCCGACACTAGCAAAATCCATTAATTGTTCAATTATATTTACACTCTTTACACTCCTAGACTACTCTTAAATTGTAACTGTGCGACTTCGCACCACAGACACCTGACCGGACGGACGAACAACCGACCGACGAACCACACCACACCAAAACGCACGCGGGCTCCGCGGACAGACAGAATGGATACCACAACAATACAACGCCGCCCCGGCGTCAATCGCGGGTCTTTTAACTTGCCGTCGCAAGAACTCATTCTCCCGATCTGAAAAGAAATAAGAGAAAAGAGAAAAGCCAAAACGGGCGTCGTCCACTCTGGCTTCATTAGTTCGGCCGCGTGACTGAGACCTTGTTGGGGTTCAGTCAGCGCTGCCGGGCGACAAACAAAAATTAAAAGAAAAACATTTCTCCTGCATTGGAGCGAGAACGTTATATCACCAGGTCAACCAGCAACAAGCAGTAAGCATTCTCTCTGCTTGCATCGCTTGTTTCTTGGTTAACCGGCGTTGGTCTATAAACTTGACCGTGAAATCCACATGTGATGTAATCCACTAATTGCGTGGAGCACCATGAGGAAATAAAGGGTCTTTCTTAGATCAATGGTGATCATTGATCTTTAGATTTATTCGATACAGGGAGGAAAATGCTTCCTTCGGTCGGCAGGACCGCTACATCTGTATTGAATAATTTACATTTTGCCAAATTTAATTTTAAATTATACTAGCTGTACCCGGCAAACTTTGTCTTGCCTACTGCGTTTTTTGACGTTTCAAGTTTCTATCCAAGACCAAGTCCCCGGTCATAAAATGTATGGAAGATCGATTTTCAAAAACTCTCAATATTTCCATGTTTTTTGCCTCATAAACCTTCCTTGGGTGAAAACTTACAGAACAAAACTAAGACGATCAAAATCGGACCTTCCGTTCGCAAGTTATGCGCGGTCCCACGTATGCCACTGCATTTTTATATATATAGATTTACGAATTCTTTCAAACACTATCGATAAATTGCGTAAATGGTGTTGCATTGAACAACCTACGACTATTATATCATCGATGTAAACAAAAGCGAGTTCTGGTGTCAAACCAGACATTGCAATAGTCATCATCCTTTGAAAACTATTTGGACTAATATTTAATCCAAACGGTAATCTTGTAAATTGGTAATGACCTGATTGGGTCGAAAAAGCAGTAAATTTTCTCGAAGACTCATCCAGTGGGATTTGGTGAAATCCCGACATTAAATCTTAAGTTGAAAAATACTTTACTCTACCAAGCTGATCCAATATTGAATCTATTCTTGGCAAAGGAAATTTGTCACTTAATATCTTCTTGTTGAGCTGTCTAAAGTCTATGACAAGACGCCATTTTTTCTTATCATCTGTTGATTTCTTCGGAACCAAAAGTATTGGACTATTGTATGACGATACCGAAGGTTCAATAATGTTATCCTTCAGCATTTAATTAACTTGGGCTTGAATTTCATCATTTTGGGAATGAATGGTTTTATAATTTGGTATATAAGCTGGAACTGGATCACCGATATTGATTGTCTGTTCGTAAAAATTGTTTACAGTTATTGGCTCATCTGGTAGTGAAAAAATATCCGAATAGTTTGTAATTAATTTCTTCAAATCATCTTTTGCAAAATCAGGAACGTTTGTCAAGTCAACTTGTTCCAAAATTTCTTTTTTTCTCATTTGTGTGATATCGGGTTTCTTGGATTTCCGAAAATTCAATATTTGGTAATTAGTCAGTGGTTCCATCATAAGCTTTACGTCAACATTTGAAACATTAATTGGTTGTAGAGTGATATTCATGAATTTAACTTACTGACTATTAGGTGAAATTATTGCATTACCACAGAAAAGACCAGGTTTAACTTCCTGAGAAAATAAAACCATGTCCTCTGTGACGTTTACATTTTTAATCTTACGTATTACTTCACATCTTCGTAGAATTATGTAATTCTCATTAACTGTATCTTGAATTGGAACAGATACAGGTGTATTATTAACATTAAAATTCAATAACCAAGATTCATAATCAATATTGCATCTGAAGAAAGACAAAAAATCTCTTCCTAAAATGCCATCAGTTAAAATTGGAAAATTCGCATTAACTACATGAAATGAATGGTTAACTCTTACGCCATTTCCAAAATTCAAAATTGTCTCAGTTACAGCCAATGTTTCAATCTCTCCTTCTGTAATTCCCGTAATCATTGTTTTAACATTGTTGTTTATTTTGTGATTTACCAAAATTTTATCAGATTTAAAAATAGAAATATCTGCACCTGAATCTACAAGTAAAGTGCAGACTGAATTTGCCATCTCTACTCCAATCTTAATAAAATTGGAAGCAGAAAGATTTATAGTTAACACTGATCTAAAAAATTACGTTGACTCTGCTGCTGGTTTTGTTGCTGTTGCTGAGGAGCTCTGTTTGAAATTTCACGATTCTGAGATTGTGGTGCAACAGGTAGCTGATCCACATTTGCCATATATATTCGATTTGTGTTATCGAACCGTGGGCGATTATCATTAGATCGCCCGCGATTATTGTAACCTCCGCGTTGGTATCTTCCACGTGATGAATAATGGTAATAGTTTGGATAAGACCTTGGAGCAAAACGATTAAAACCACCTCTTGGGGGGTTTTTATAATGTTGGCTTCTGTTGAAGCCATTATTGCCGCGAAAATTAGATCTATTATCCTGACGCCCGGTATGTTGTTTACTTTTGATAGTAAACACTTGTGTTGTGGAAACATCATTGGCACATTCTTGAGCTTTTTTCAAAGCATCTTTAATGCTAGAATAATTTCCAGCTTTTAGAATCAATTTTGTTTCGCTGGCGGTAACACCTTTGATGAGTGCATTAACACCTGCCCTTGTTGTCATTGTTTTCGCAACTTCTTCCGGCACTTTTTGCGAAACATAAACTTTTTCTAGTTTGCTGCAGAGATTCTCAATCTCCTCACAAAAACTTGTAATTGGTCCCCGTTGTCTCAATGTATTTAACTGCGCCACAATCGAATCCGGGGTCGCAGTATCCTGACATCTTGTTCTAACATGATCAACTAAGGCATCAATCGTTACTATGGTATCAGGTAAACCACTGCGAGCTTTTCCTGATAATCTTGTTTTAATAAATTTGACGGCCATTGCCATATGTGTCGGTTGTATTAATTCACCAAGTAATTTTGCTGAATCTATAAAAGCATCGAGCCCAGCCGCAGCACCGTCATATGGTTGCATCAATGACGTAGCTTGGCGTAAATCAAATGCATTTTCGTTTGCTTCAGGCATTGTGCAAAATCCTCTTTTTGCTGATCTACAAATACTTAAAGTTGTTTTGGAAAATTTTTGATTTCTCAAATGTAATCTTTCTAATTTACTCTTAATGATGGTTCTAATTTCTATGTACCACTTGTTTGCATTGGCAATAAACAAATTGGAATCTTCTTCTGAAATTTGATCTATATTCTCACCGAATTTTAATTCTAAAACTTTATATAAATCGTCACACTCTTTAAGTTTATTTCGTAATGTATGTTCTTTTAATGTAGTATTTATGGATTTTTTAAATATTTGTGCAATTTTTCCAATTGTCCATACTCGTTCATTTGTAGAATCTCAATTATTAAATTAGCATACAAAAAAATAATAAAATGCAAGGTAAGGGTTATATAAAACTTATTGGTTTCACTTACGATACTCCTTTTCTGCGTGGTAAAATGCAGAAAAATCTCTCATCGTTCTGCTACGCCTGCGTTAATCCGGTCGGTCGGTCGTTGTCGCTCGCTATCGTTGAAACTAAACACCATGTTTGTCTTCCTCGATGTTCCACTCGGGTTGCAATTACACAGCTTGTCTTCGCTGTTAGATTTTGTTTATTTTCATTTGCACTGTTTACCTCTTCCTTAGGTGAGGTAGTGACCTTTTGAAAACGTGGATTGAGCAGCGGACAGCTGTTCGTGTGCTGCCAGTATCAATGTTTGTTGGATCGCACTTGTTTGAAAATTTGATTTTAACCCATTAGATTTTCTTTTTGTAACATTTTCTTCTGATTCCTATACTTTGTCGTTTTGTTAAGGCAAGAGTTTTTATTTTCGCGAACCTTTGTAATTGTCACTCGCGTTTCACTAGTTACATTATGGCTATCCTCATAAACGATGGTTAGCACATATGACTGTTCTGAAGAGTAAATAAATTTTTTGTAGTCTTCGCTCGTTTTGA
The DNA here is from genome assembly GCF_035046485.1 of Aedes albopictus. Classification (NCBI taxonomy): domain Eukaryota; kingdom Metazoa; phylum Arthropoda; class Insecta; order Diptera; family Culicidae; genus Aedes; species Aedes albopictus. The sequence continues at coordinate 271,675,913 of NC_085137.1, forward strand.
AACGAGTCACTTCTTCATCTATTAACTGTTCCAACCGTACGCGTTCGCGCACTTCACTGAGGATCTCTTCAATGTCCGACACTGCACTGTTACTTTTTGACTCTACACTTGGCGCATATTTGCCAAAGTCACTTCCCGCCGCGCGACTTCACTTACACTTTTTTTCAAATATTTCCCGTACATGCGGGCACATACAAAAATTAATAGCAATAGCACGGTCAAAATCAATGTTCCTGCTATTATTAGGTTTTCACTTGAACTTGCGTTTGTCACTATTTCATCCGCACTAAATATCCCCATTTTCACTGTCAAACGGTCGCCATCTGGGGTTCGGACTCTTATTGACTTGATTACAAGACTGTTGATTATCGAATGTCACTTTATTTTTCAATCAACTTAGAGCTAACCTACTGCTTAATCTAGTACTGCAGGAGAAGGCTGAAACAACATGCATATCTATAGCCAATCGATGCATCCGACAGCAACGATGGCCAATCCAAAGAGAGAAGATAATCTTAAAAGGGGCGTTTACCATACAACTACGTAAACGTACACAAATGATTGTTTCAACTGTGCGCTGTTAAGTTAGGTCAGCGCTTCAAGTGGAAAAGGGAATTGAACATATATTATGGGTATGAAATCTGATGCGCGTACTCAGCATGAGCACAGTATGGGAAACAAGTGTGTTGCACAACTTGTGAGGTTAATCGAAGTTATTTAGGTGTGAATGACATGTTCCATAATTGAACGTGGGAACATGAGAGGAATGCACTTGAAAGAATGCAGACGCATCAGTCCTGCATGTGGAAAAGATATCTTGAAAATGTGTGGGAAAGTCTACTTGAAAATGGACAGTTGTAAACTGTCAAGATTAATATTTTATGATCTTTCAAAACATGCTAGAAAATGATTCTTAACAGATATGATTATGCTACAGTAACTGCAGAAAGAGTTCTGCTCCGAGAAGCATGTCGATTTTCTCCGGCTTGTAGAACTCTGGATCTGCTAGTTGAACGCCAAAGGGGATGTTCCAGGAGGAAACGTCGATTTTGGCTGACGTTATCAAGCACTGGACCTGCGCTTGATAGTCGGAGACTCTAGACCGGAACCTTACCTCAACTTTGTCGTGGGCGATAGTCTTGACGTCGTTGATACCTCGTATTGGCACGTCGACACGTTGTCTCTCGCTTCCGAGACGGTTCGCAAGATCAGCTGTGATAAAGTTCACCTGTGATCCGCTGTCCAGAAGCACACGGCATGGATGAAGTCGATTGTTCCTATCCACCACGTTTACAACAGCTGTAAGCAGGAACACGGTCTTCGTGGAGTTGGCGTAGTTGCACGAGAGTTGCGGGATCTCTCTGGTCGAGTGTAGCATGAGGAAAAACCCATATCAAATTTACATACATATCCCACAGGCAGCAAAGTATAATTACGCTTAAAGAAGCACACCTTCTGTGTCTCTATGTTCAGTCTCTCTACTCATTACCACTTTTTACCTCGCACAGCGAAACCCGTACCAGCCGCAGTGCTTTATGTTTATTAGGCGAAAAAACCCAATCGCGTAAAACGCATAGGATGCATTTATTGATGTCGCCCCAGCTGTCTCATAGGAAAACTGTATTGATGAACCATATAAATAAGAAACGCCGAAATATACAACCAAGGATTATTCGTTCTGAGCTCGACCCAACCGGAGGTTCTCCGACTTTGGCTATCGACTACTCTGAACAAAATAATAAGTTCTTTATTCATTTTTTGGAGGTTTCAAAGAAAGCCCCGGCTTGCGACTTCAGTAAATCAAACCATTAGCGAAAGATGGTTGATGGCGACCGTCAGTAGTGGCACGAAACCGTGCAAAAGTGAATAAGTAGTGAATTAAAGTGCAATAATGGGGAACGAAAAATCTACTGAAAAACCCCCAACGAATCATGAAGAGATTATAAAAATAATCAACACAAATCAAACCGCGCATCTAGAGAAAACAGCCAACGCCACGTCAATACTCGCATATGTGACGCTAGTTATGATAGCGATTGGTGTTGTGTATATAATTATGCGCGCAGTGATTAAACACGAAAGATTGAAGACAAACGAAAGGATCAAGAATGCTGTATCCTTAACCAATGTACTAACTGAGAAGTGAAAAGAACCACCTAAATTTTTGTTTAACTGAGAAAAAAAAACAATAATGGAAGCGTTAAGAGACACTTTAAGAAAATTAAACGCGGCTAAAACTATAAACAACTCGGTTACAGTGAAGAAAACCCATTTAATGAAAAACTTTGTCCAAGTGCTAGTGGACAACAACTTTATAAAAGTAATTGAAAACAGTGCAGTGCTAACAATTAAACCAACTATCGAAGCGATAGAGTTCAGCCCACTATATGACGTTACCGGTCATACAGGCAAGAAAAAATCCACAAGTGCAACAATAAAGGACCTAAAGACAGTGGCCAGAAAAGTGCTCCCTTCGTTGAGTGGTGTTATACTAATAACCACCAGGCAGGGGATAATGACACATAGTGATGCCCTGAACACAAAAACGGGAGGAATCATTATCGGATTGGTATATTAAAAATTGATCGTTCGGAAATATTTAAAAACAAACACTCATGAATTACGAACAAGAAAAATGCAAATGAAGAAGAACTCAGAGAAAGGCCAAAAATTAGTGGAAACTTTATTATGAAAAGTGCAGAGCTAGTAACACGGAAAACATTTGAAGTACGTTACACTTCAGAAATTATCGTATTACGTCGAGTTAATGAAAAGGAAGTCCAGGAGATCAACCAAAGCGAACAGATAAATCAGCAAAGCAGTAAACAGCGGAAGACAGAGCAGTTCAGAGCAACGAATGTGTGTTTGAGGAGAGCGCCTCCACCATTACATCGAGAGAGGATGGAGAGCTGTGTCTTGTAAGATAAGTACAAAATTTATTTTAAATGACATTGGAAATCGAAGTGGATATATTGGTCAAGAAATTAACGGCCATACATAAAAACTTAAAAAAATCGCCCAATAGGAAATTCCTAAAAACAACGTTAATAAATAAGCTTCATGAAAGCAGGATAATTCACGACAAACTCCTCAATTTACTAGAAGAGGACAAATTTATAGTAACAGCAGTAAGAAAATTATATAGTGAAATAACAGATTTTATAAATTGTCGATTAGAACACAACACACATTTAGTAAAATTTAAAACGATAGCACAAGCTATATTATTCATAATAAAACTAAACACGATTATTCAAGAAAAAATGGCGAATAACATTGAAATAATAAAAGTGATAAGTTCACTCGTACCATCATATGATGGATCAACCGAGAAACTAAATAGTGTAGTAGCAGCATTGACTGCTATAAATACACTTATTAATGACGACAATCGCGCTTTAGCAATCCAGGTCGTCTTATCGAAATTAGAAGGTAAAGCACGGTCAGCGGTTGGTGAAAACCCTGCTGATATCGCTAAACGGTTTAAAACAAAAATGTTTCAAGCCTGATCAGCCTGACGTTATAATCGCTAAATTAAATGCTACTAAGCAAACCAACGAATTGGAAACTTTCACAAATCAGATCGAGCGATTAGCACTCGAACTGGAAAAAGCCTACATAGCTGAAGGAATACCGATTGACGCAGCGACAAAAATTTCCACGAAGGCTGCTGTTAAGTCACTGATGGCAGGAATTAAAAACAATGAAACCAAATTGATCCTCAAAGCGGGACAATTTGAAACACTTTCTGCTGCTGTTAGAAAAGCAGCCGAAAATGAATCCGCTGAGAAAACACATAATGTTTTCCAAATTCAAACACGGTTCTCTGGAAGAGGACGTGGAAACGGACGAGTTAATGGACGGGGAAATTGGCAAGGTAACCGTGGTTATCATAACCAATCCCGACGAAATTACCCGAATTATCAAAATAGTACCTACTCGAACTATCAAAATAATAGCTACCCACAACAACGCGGAAATAATAACAAAGGAAGAGGATATCAACGACATCCTCAGCAGAGGGGAAATTGGACCCAGCAAGGAAATTTTAATCCGAATTACGCAATATACTATGCTGATCAGAATCAACAACAAAATCCAAATAATATGATTCAACAACAATCAAACCAACAGATACCAAATCCACCACAGGCTCATAGTCTGTACAGTCAACAAGCAAGTCCAACAACGCAACAAATGGCTAATTTTTTAGGCAGCCAGTATGGAGCGCGTTCACAGTGAATGCGTCCATCTCAAATTTTATATGTCTTAATGTAGATTTTTCAGATACCAGATGTACCTTTATTGTTGACACTGGTTCTGATATATCTATCATCAAATCAAACAAAATAAAACCATCTCAAATATACTATCCGGAGGAAAGATGCACTATCTCAGGCATTGGTCATGATACCATATGCTCACAAGGAAGTACATTCACCAAAATAATTTTTGATACAACATTTATTGAGCAGAAATTTCATATTGTTGAAACAGATTTTCCTATTCCAACAGATGGGATAATAGGAAGAGATTTTTTTACAAAATACAGATGTAAAATAGACTACGAGCCATGGCTTCTTACAGTCACGGTAAACGAAGAAAAATTAACAATACCAATTGAAGACAACAATAAAATGATGTTATTTCTACCAGCTCGTCATGAAGTAACACGATTTGTACCAAATTTAAACTTAACAGAGGATATGGTTGTGTACTCACAAGAAATCCAACCAGGGGTATTTTGTGGGAATACAATCATGTCTGCGGCTCAACCAATATTTAAATTTGTAAATACTACAGATAAATCAATATACATATCATATTCAGATTTCAAACCTAGGATGGAACCATTTCGGAATTTTCATGTAGTTCCAACTAGAGGAGATAAGAGAGTTGACTCAAAGAGGTGTAGACGGATATTAACCCGCAAACACCCGGGACGATCTACTTTTGGCAGAAATGTAATATCTTCTTTGTTTTAAAACATTTCACCCCGAATTTTTTTTATAGTCAAGGGGAATAGTTGTGCTAAGAAATGCATGGTACCTCCCCCCTTTGCACCCTCCCCCCCTTTTGCGGGGAGGCGAAAATACGTGGCTTTTTTTGTATTTTTTATAAATTCTACATGTTTTTGCTCAAATTTCATCGTTTTGCTAATCATCAATAGTTTTCACTGGTCCTAGACATGCAAAGTATTACTACCCATCATAGTCTGTTGAAGTTTTGATCCCAGAGCTATTCTAAGGCCTCCAAAGTACTCTGAAGTTTGTGACACAAATCTGACATTCTCAACCAAATTTTATACACGATGAATGATTACAGAACATTGTCTACGGTACTCAAAAAGCCTCAAAGCACCTCTAGAAAATTCATGGTACATGAATTGGGTGATCTAGGTTATCCAAACTACTCTGGAATTCATTTTCTTAAGATCTAAAACATCTACCATCGTTTGTGTGCACTCTGTTCAAGAAATTTAGTCACGTTGATGTCCATTACACCTTACAATGCTATGAACAACTTGATATTGTGGTAGTTGGACATTCCGTGAAATACAAATGGCCTCCAATACACTTTGAAGTTTGGCTTACGATATCTACATACTGTCTCTTGCTTTAGTTGTGAAAATTTTTCGTGGAATGTAGTCTATAATGCTGATGGAACCTCAGTGCACATCTATAATGCTTTTGGTACATTCATGGGATATTCCAGGCTTTCCAAACTATTCTGGAATCAGGAACTTCAAGGTCTACAGGCTCTACGCTTGTTTTTCTTCACTCTATCGGCATTATTCTTTCACGATTGTGTCTGTTGCATCTCACTATATTACGAGTATCGGTATTTGTTGCTATTTGAGTGTCCACTGGCATACAAATGAACCCAATGTATTTTGAAGTATGGGTCGCAATATCTGTAAATCTTAGGATATTTCTATTGTAGCGAATGCTTGCGAAATATAATCTACGCTACTCTTAGAACCTCAGAGTGAATTCTGATAACTTAGCAACATTCACTTGGTGATCTAGGTCATCCAAACTATTCTGAAATTAAGACCTTCAAGCTCTACAAGCTCTACTCTTGTATATCTTTATTTTATCGATGTACTTCTTCCACGATTACCTCTGATGTATCTCATAATTTGTTGCGTATTTGTGTTACTTGTGCATCCACTGACATACAAATGTTCTTTATGGTATTTGGAAGTGTCGGAAATTACCCAAGAATTCCTCTAGGCGTTCCTCGGAAATTCCTCCAGGAGTCCCTCAGGAATTCATCGTGATGTTTTCCGAGAATATCTCTACGAGTTGTTACGTTTGAAATGTGAATTAGAAAAAAGTCCTAGATTTCGAGCATGGAGAATGAAATGATTCGTGCATCACGTGTTGAGAGCCCCTGCAACAGACCCGTCGATTCTATCCATCATCAACCAAAACCACATATACCTCAGTTCAGTACAGGCGACAGTTTGGCTACACATACTCCGTCATCTACACGACAACGCGACAACAATGATCACTAGTTCTATCGCCGACTTTGGCGAACAAGACGTACGATTGAGATGTGGCCAGAGAGCTTTCGGGTGAAGCACACCACGCACGCCGATGAGAGAAGCAGAAAGATGAGACTAGCGTCGGTTCTCTGGTGAGCAATTATCTCATTCTTGTGTAGCGTAGCAGAAACCGTATCGTCGGTCGAAGCGAGGTCCGGTTCGAGAGCTTTTCTACGGGTCGGCAGTAGTAGCCGGCTCGGGAAGCAAGCTAGATGTGGTCGAGGATGTAGTCAAATCACTTGCAGCATGAAGAGTTTAGTGCGGATTAGGGGGTCCAAAATTCGACCGTTACTCTAGACCATATTCCCGGCAGATAGATGGGTTCGGGAACAAGACTCGTGGCATTTCCGGCGACACCGAGGCGGCGGAAAGAAGAACGTCGGCAGGACTGGGTACGCTGTTGCTTCATGGAGGCGGAAAATGGTGCACGAAACGTTAGGGAAGCTACGATTAGGGAAGTTAGCATAGGGAGATGAAGAATATAAGAATAAAAAAAGAAGATAAATAAATGTGCGGAAATGTGATTTTCCGTGTTCTAAATGCGTGATAGGAATGCGCAATCCCTTAAGATGTTACAGAGTGTCTCAGGACTTCCCGTGAAATTCTTCAGAAGTTTCCCAGCAGTTTCTCGAAAATTTATTCAGGAGCTATGCTGGAATTCCTTCAGGAGTTCCTCAGGAATTACTTTAAAAACTTTTCGAAAAATCCTGCAGAAGTTCCTCGGGAATTCCGCCAGAAACTCCCCGAGGATTCCACGGGAGTCTCCCAAGGATTTCTTCATGTGTTCCCCAAAAACTCATCAAGGAAGTTTTCCCAAGAGTTCCTCTAGGAAATTTTCCAGGGATTCCTCCAGCGGTTTCTCTAGAAGTTCTTCTAGTGATTCCCCCAGGGATTCCTGCATGGATTCCTCCATGGATTTATCCAGGAATTCATTCACGTATTCCTCCAGGAATTCCTCCATAGCTCCCTCAGAAGGTCTTCCAAGATTTCCTCCAGCAACTAACCCAGGGATTTCTTCAGGATTCAATGGATTCTTCCAGAAATTTCTCCAGGGGCTCCTCCAGAGTTTCCTCCAGAAATTCCCCAAGAAATTTCTCCGGAAATTCCTTCAGATGGAATTTCTCAAAGAATTCATCCAGAAACTCCTCCAAGACATCTGTCTAGAATTCTTCCAAGAATCCTTCCAGGAATTCCAAAAACTCCTACTGTACCTTCCCCAAGAATTTTACCAGAGAACCCTCTAATATATCTGTCAATAATCCCTTCAGGAATTTCGCCAGAAATTCCTCCAGGGATTTTCAAAAAATTCCTTCAAAAATTTTAAAAAATTCTCCAGAAATTCCAGAAATTAAAAAATCCTCCAAAAACTCCATTATGAATACCTCCTAGATTCTTCAGAAAACCTCCAGAAATTCCTCAAGAAAATACTCCCGAGACAACTCCAGGGATTCGACCGAGAATTCCTTCAAGGAATTCTTTCAGAATTTTTTTCAAGAAGTCCAACAGGAACTCTAATAAAAAATTCTCTGAGACCTGCTCCAATATTTTGTCAAAATTCCTCCAGGAATACGTCCTGCAATTTGGCCAAGGATTCCTTTATAAATTTCTCTATAAAAACCTCCAGGGTTTTTCAATAAATACCTTCAGATATTCCTCCAGAAATGCCTATTGGAATATCCCCAAGAATTCCTCCAAGAATTCCTTCAGGACATCCTCCAAGAATCTCTCTAGGAATTTCTCCAGGGATTCCTTGAAGATTTTTTCAGGAATTCCTCCAAGAATTCCTACAAGAATACTTCCAAGAATTTCTTCAAGAATTTCATGAAGAAATTTCTGGAGAATACCCTGGAGGAATTCCTGGAGTACTTTCTGCAAGAATTCATGTAGTAATTTGTGAAGGAAGTTTTAAAGAGTTTCCCAGGGAAATTCTTAGAGGAATTTCTCAAGGATTTCCTTGAACTGCGAGGAAATTTAGAATTTATTTTGTTCAATTTTTAATTTCTGGAGGAATTTCTGGAGGATTTCATGAATTATTTCCTGTAAGAATTTATAGAGTTATTCATGCGAGTAATTCCGAATTCATGTGAGGTATTTCCCGCAAGAACTGGCATTGGAGGAATTTCTGGAGAAATTCCTGTAGTAATTCCTGGAAGAATTCCTAGAATATTTCTTGAAGGAAATCCTGGGGTGTTTCCCGGAACAATTCCTAGACTATTTCCTGTAGTAATTCCAGAAGGAATTCGTTGAGTCATTCCTGGAGATATTCCTGGAGTAATTCCTGAAAGAACTCCTGGAGTATTTGCTTGAAGAATTTTTGGAATATATCCTGGAGTATATCCAGGAAGAATTCCAGTAGGAATCCCTGGAGGAATGACTGATGGAATTCCTGAAATAATTTAAGGAGGAATCCCTGGGAGGAATTCCGGAAAGAATCCTTGTTGGAATTGCTGGAGGTATACTGGGATAATTTTGTGGAGGAATTCCTGGAGGTATTTCTGGAGGAACTCCTGGAAGAATTTCTGGAGGACACCGTGGAGGAATTTCTGAAGGAATCCCTTGATGAATTCATATATAAATTAGCAGTTATTCATGAAGAAATTCCAGGAGGTATTCCTGAAGGAATTTCTGGAGAAATTACCCGGGAAGATTACCAGGAGAAATTATCAGGAGAATTTTTTGGAGTATTGCCTAGAAGAATTCCTGGAGGAAACTCTGGAGGAATCCCTGGAAGAATTTCTGGAAGAATCCCTTGAATCCTGAAGAAATCCCTGGATTAGTTGTTAGAGGATATCTTAGATAAATTCCTGAAGGAGCTCTGGAGAAATCCCTGACTGAACACCTTGATGAGTCCATGGAGGAATTCTCGAAGGAATCCCTGGAAGAATTTCTAGAGAAATCACTGGAGGAATCCCTGGATAAATTCCTAAGAAAATTCCTGGAGGAATCCCTGGAAAACTTCTTGGAGGAATCCACGTAGAATTTCTGGAGGAATTCCCGAGGAACTCCTGCAGAATTTTTCGAAAAGTTCTGGAAGTAATTCCTGATGAACTCCTGAAGAAATTCCAGCATAGCTCCTGAATAAATTTTCGAATAACTGCTGGAAAACTCCTGAAGAATTTCACGGGAAGTCCTGAGGCATTCCCTAGGAACTGGTAGATGTTCTCGGATAACATCACGATGAATTCCTGAGGGACTTCTGGAGGGATTTCCGAGGAACGCCTAGAGGAATGCTTGAACAATTTCCGACACTTTCAAATACCATAAAAAGATCATTTTTATGTCAGTGGATGCACAAGCAACACAAAGAAATACTCAAAACATTATTAGATATAACAGAGGTAATCGTGGAAGAATAAAGTAAAGAGATACAAGAGTAGAGCTTGTAGAGCTTGAAGGTCTTAATTCCAGAATAGTTTGGATGACCTAGATCACCAAGTGAATGTTGCTAAGTTATCAGAATTGCACTCTGAGGTTCTAAGAGTAGCGTAGATTATATTTCGCAAGCATTCGCTACAATAGAAATATCCTAAGATTTACAGATATTGCGACCCATACTTCAAAATACATTGGGTCCATTTGTATGCCAGTGGACACCCAAATAGCAACAAATACCGATACTCGTAATATAGTGAGGTGCAACAGACACTATCGTGAAAGAATAATGCCGATAGAGTGAAGAAAAACAAGCGTAGAGCATGTAGACTTTGAAGTTCCTGATTCCAGAATAGTTTGGAAAGCCTGGAATATCCCATGAATGTACCAAAAGCATTATAGATGTGCACTGAGGTTCCATCAGCATTATAGACTACATTCCACGAAAAATTTTCACAACTAAAGCAAGAGACAGTATGTAGATATCGTAAGCCAAACTTCAAAGTGTATTGGAGGCCATTTGTATTTCACGGAATGTCCAACTACCACAATATCAAGTTGTTCATAGCATTGTAAGGTGTAATGGACATCAACGTGACTAAATTTCTTGAACAGAGTGCACACAAACGATGGTAGATGTTTTAGATCTTAAGAAAATGAATTCCAGAGTAGTTTGGATAACCTAGATCACCCAATTCATGTACCATGAATTTTCTAGAGGTGCTTTGAGGCTTTTTGAGTACCGTAGACAATGTTCTGTAATCATTCATCGTGTATAAAATTTGGTTGAGAATGTCAGATTTGTGTCACAAACTTCAGAGTACTTTGGAGGCCTTAGAATAGCTCTGGGATCAAAACTTCAACAGACTGTGATAAGTAGTAATACTTTGCATGTCTAGGACCAGTGAAAACTATTGATGATTAGCAAAACGATGAAATTTGAACAAAAACATGTAGAATTTATAAAAAATACAAAAAAAAGCCACGTATTTTCGCCTCCCCGCAAAAGGGGGGAGGGTGCAAAGGGGGGAGGTACCATGCATTTCTTAGCACAACTATTCCCCTTGACTATAAAAAAAATTCGGGATAAAATGTTTTAAAACAAAAAAGATATTGCATTTCTGCCAAAAGTAGATCGTCCCGGGTGTTTGCGGGTTAAGCAAAATAGATACTGAACACATTCTACCCCATGCAAGAGCTAAATTTGAAAAATTAATTACAGATTATTCTGACATATTCCATTTAGAGGATGAAAAATTATCAACAAATAATTTTTACTCACAGAACATTAGCCTTAACGATAATGTTCCTGTGTACATCCCTAACTATAAAACTATTCATTCTCAAGCAGATGAAATAGAAAGACAGGTACAAAAGATGTTAGCTGAAGAGATAATCGAACCTTCAGTTTCATCTTACAATTCACCGATTCTTCTGGTACCTAAAAAATCAGAAGAATCAGACAAAAAGTGGCGATTAGTTATCGACTACCGCCAACTTAACAAAAAAATAATGCCAGATAAATTTCCCTTACCAAGGATCGAAAGCATTTTAGATCAGCTTGGTAGAGCGAAATATTTTAGCACACTAGATCTGATGTCAGGGTTTCATCAGATCCCATTAGAACAGGATTCTAGAAGATTTACTGCATTCAGCACTGTTTGCAGATCAAAAGGAATTTCTCAGCCTATCTTGATGCATGGGAAATTCCTTGCCTGAAACGCTCAAGAAACCGGTTTTTCTTCGATCGCAGTACGCAGTAGCGAAGAAATGACAGTTCAAATGGCAGTCACCGAAGAAAGTTTCTGCCAGGAGTCACTCAAGAAGTTTCTTGAGCGATTCCTTTCGAACTCGAAACTGCGCTTTCTCAACGAATTCCGGTCACTATCAATTCACAAGATTGCCGTTTGGGTTAAATGTTAGCCCGAATAGCTTTCAGAGAATGATGGCGTTCGCAATGGCTGGCTTGACACCGGAGCGTGCATTCATTTACAAAGATGACATAGTTGTCATCGGATGCTCTTTAAGACATCATTTGGAAAATTTAGAGAAAATTTTTGAACGTTTAAGACACTATAATCTTAAACTAAACATTTCAAAATGCAAATTTCTTCGGACTGAGGTCACATATCTTGGTCATAAGATAACAGACAAGGGAATATTACCAGATGATTCGAAATATGAAGCTATAAGGAGTTATCCGGTACCCAAAAGCGCAGACGATGTACGGCGATTTGTTGCTTTTTGCAACTATTACCGTAAATTTGTCGAAAATTTCGCAAAAATCGCGTACCCTTTGAACCAACTACTGAAGAAAAATGCCATTTTTGTATGGACAGAAGAATGCCAAAAAGCATTCGATTATTTGAGATACCAACTAATGTCACCAAGAATATTGCAGTACCCAGACTTGACTAAACAGTTTATACTAACGACAGACGCCTCTGATATAGGATGCGGAGCCGTATTGTCTCAAGTTACTGAAGCAGGAGATCAACCGATTGCTTTTGCAAGCAAAACGTTTATTCCTGCTGAACGAAATAAACCAAGAATCCTAAAGGAGTTAACAGCCATACACTGGGCTATTAATCATTTCGAATCGTACCTGTATGGTAGACGGTTCACAATAAGAACAGATCATAGACCTCTTGTCTATCTGTTTAATATGAAGAAACCAACGTCGAAATTGACGAGGATGCGTATCGATCTAGAAGGATACGATTACGACATTGAGTATATAGTAGGTAAGGATAATGTAGTAGCAGACGCATTATCGCGTATTGTTATTACATCGGAACAACTTAAAGCTAATATTTTACTAGTTAATACGAGATCGATGACGAAAAAATCGAGATCTCAGAATAAAAATAAGGAAAATAAAAATAATGAAGATGAAGATGAAAAAAGGGAGTCTGATCAACCCCGCATATATAATGCCGAAAGTCCTACGGAAATAAAAAATTTACTAAAACTGTCGACAGCCGTAGTGGACAATATAATAAAATTTAACGTGAGAAAAAAAAACAAGCTTGTCGCACAAGTGCATCAAGATGTGAGAAATGGAAGTCAGATATTAGAATTTGCTCTTCCAGAAATAGAGAAAATCACGAAATCAAGACGTACGCATAAAATAGCACTCTCTGCAGAGGATATAATTTTTCAAATGGTACCTTTAAATTACTTCAAAACAATGGCAAATAACATTTTGAAAGATTTGCAAATAATTATCTTTAAGGAACAAAAATTCATTACTGATGTTAACGAAATTCAAAAAATTTTACATAATCACCACAACACACCCACAGGAGGACATGTAGGACAACACCGATTGTACCAACGTGTTCGTCAAAATTATAAATGGCGAGATATGAAAGGGTCTATTGCTCAATTCGAAAAGCGCTGCGAATTGTGCAAGAGAAACAAAATTATCAATCACACGAAACAACCGATGGTTATCACCACAACACCATCGAGAGCATTCGAGATCATATCAAAAGATACGGTAGGACCTCTACCGAGAACCATTAATAACAATCGCTACTGTGTGACAATCCAGTGCGATTTAACCAAATATATTGTTGTAATCCCAATTCAAAATAAGGAAGCCAACACTATAGCGAAAGCTCTAGTGGAAAACTTTATACTAATATATGGACATTTTATGGAATTGCGATCTGATCAAGGGACAGAATATAAAAATGATATCCTTGAGCAGGTATGCAAACTCCTACAGATAAAACAAACATTTTCAACACCTTATCATCCAGAGTCGATTGGAGCGTTGGAAAGAAACCACAGATGCCTTAACGAATATCTGCGGTCATTCACCAATGAGCACCAATCAGACTGGGATGACTGGGTAAAATATTACGAATTCTCATACAACACTACACCCCACACGGATCATAACTTGAGTTAGTATTCGGAAAAAAAGCAAACCTTCCACAAGATAATTTCGACAGTGTTAATGAACCAATTTATAATTTCGATGTGTTTAGGAATGAACTACAGTATAAATTAAAAATAGCTCACGAAATAACAAAAGCAAAATTAATAGAGCAGAAAATAAAGAGACAAAAAGAGCATGATGAAACCGTAAACCCAATTTATATCAAACTAAAAGGCTTGGTATTTTTGAAAAATGAAAACAGACGGAAATTAGATTCGTTTTACATCGCACCATACGAAGTTATATCAATATTTGAACCAAATTGCGAGATTAAAAATACAACTACAGGTAAAACAATTGTTGTGCATAAAAACAGATTGATAAAAAACTAAGCAAAATTTTTTTTTTTTCAAAAAGTGTAAAATAAGCCAGTTACCGAGCCCAATTCTATAAAAAAAAGTAAAAATCAAAAAAATAGTAAAACAAAAATGGAATGGGTGAAAGTTCTCAGTGTCACTGAGAGTGCGAAATTCGGTTAGGCAACACTAAAAATATTCAAGACAAAAAGACAAAAAAAATGAAAAAAAAAAATTATAAACAAAAAAAAAAACAAACAACAAGCAATAAAAATGTTCAAGACAAAAAGACAAAAAAAGTGAAAAATTGTAAACAAAAACAAAAAAAAAAAAACAGAAAGCAAAAAAAAAATGTTCGAGACAATTGGGGAAAGACCATTTACATTTGAATAATTTCACCCTGTAACATTATTCTCTCTAAGGGGGATGGTGTAGCATGAGGAAAAACCCATATCAAATTTACATACATATCCCACAGGCAGCAAAGTATAATTACGCTTAAAGAAGCACACCTTCTGTGTCTCTATGTTCAGTCTCTCTACTCATTACCACTTTTTACCTCGCACAGCGAAACCCGTACCAGCTTTATGTTTATTAGGCGAAAAAACCCAATCGCGTAAAACGCATAGGATGCATCTATTGATGTCGCCCCAGCTGTCTCATAGGAAAACTGTATTGATGAACCATATAAATAAGAAACGCCGAAATATATACAACCAAGGATTATTCGTTCTGAGCTCGACCCAACCGGAGGTTCTCCGACTTTGGCTATCGACTACTCTGAACAAAATAATAAGTTCTTTATTCATTTTTTGGAGGTTTCAAAGAAAGCCCCGGCTTGCGACTTCAGTAAATCAAACCATTAGCGAAAGATGGTTGACGAGGTCGAAACGGATACCTTGTTCTGGTCGATGGGAGGGCGGTTCTCCTGAGCTGGGACGGACACACTTGGTTTCAGTTCTTGTTTTGATTCCTCATTGTGGAGCTGCGTATGATGCCGCTTCTGGCATTTCTGGCACGTCTTCGGCGATGGACAATCTCTAGCACTGTGCCCCTTGCGAAGACAATTGAAGCACACTCCGGATGTCCTTACCTTCTCAATTCTTTTCTCGAACGGCAGGCTGCTGATTGCGTCGCATTGGTAGTTACGATGTGGACCCTGGCAGAAATCACACTTGTCCTTCTTCTGCGATTCAGTCGCAGCGGCATGAACCTTCACGCCAGCTGATTTCGATGGTGCTTGGCTTTTTGAACTCGGTTTCGGCAGTGGCTGGGAGGTGGGGTTTTGGAATGCCATTTCACAATTCTCCAGCATCTGGCGCCTTGTCTGAAGAAACGAAATGGTCTGCGCATACGTTGGCAACTCACCTTTCTTTTGCGTGGCCTCCCATGCCATCCTCGTTGCTTGATCCATTGACGACGACAATATGTGGACCAGGAAGAGGTCGGATACACCCAGGAACTTGTGCTCCAGATACTTCAAACTCTCGACATGGCGGGTACACTCGTCGTGGAGTCGTCGAAGCTCCTTGCAGGTTCCCGAAGCCATTTTCGGGATATTGAATAGGCCACGGATGTGTGTCTCGACGATAATCCTCTTTTTCTCGAAGCGGTCGGTGAGGATGGCCCATGCTTGTTGATAGTTTCCCTCGCTGATGACCTCGGCATCCAGAACTCCAGCTGCCTCACCAACAAGCGCCTTGTCTAGATGGTACAGCTTGATGGCGTCGGAATCGCCAGAGTTGGCCATCAGGTCC
The DNA here is from genome assembly GCF_035046485.1 of Aedes albopictus. Classification (NCBI taxonomy): domain Eukaryota; kingdom Metazoa; phylum Arthropoda; class Insecta; order Diptera; family Culicidae; genus Aedes; species Aedes albopictus. Next base: position 271,691,840 of record NC_085137.1, read on the forward strand.
TGGAATATGGCCTTGAACTTCGGCCAGTTGGCGTACGATCCATCGCAGATGGGGATCGGGACCTTCAATGATTGCTGCTGCACGATTACCTGTGGTTGCGGGAGTGGAGATCTGGTGGCATCAGTCTCTCTGGAAACCATCAATTCGTCGATGACGGTGCGGACGTGGTTGTATCGCTCTTCGAATGCAACGTAGATCTCCTCTTGTTGGCGGAAGGCTTCATCCGGAATTGCGGCGATGAGTTTGCTATGCACGGCACTGAATTCGTTGTAGGCGTCGTCGATGTTTTTCAAATACGTCCTCAACTGCGAAGGGCTGATCACGTGTTTGGCAGTGACAAGTGCCCTTTGCATCCGCGTCAGCTTCATACTTACTTGATCACGCTGGCGGGACAACGACGACAACTCCTTCAGTGTCTCAGCATCGGCGGTGATTTCCCAGTTGGTCGAGTAATTTTCCACATCAGCGTCCAGCTGCTGCTTCAGCTTTGCAGCTGTAGCGGCCTTAGCTGCTCTGGTCTTCGGCGTATGACTCTGCGACTTGATGAAAATCCTTCGGGCGGAACACGCAGCTAACGACGGTGCAAGTGCGTGTCAGGTCGGGGCGGCGGTGCAGAGTACTCCTCGGGCGATTGACGACAAGTTCGGAACAACTCACAAGCGGCGGCGATAGTAGCGATTCTCCCCTTGGTCGGTGCACGTTCTGGCAAGGGTGCCACGCAAACGTGTCGGGCGGCGGTGTCGTATCCTTTCCAACGGTGGCGGTGCGGCACTGAATCCGGTTCGTTAGGACCACTATGTTGGCGCGTATCCGGGACCAACTCCGGTCGGGTCGGGTGGACTGTATCACTCGGGAAATTTCGGAAATGAAGGTACTAACACCACTTTTAATCACTACTTTAAACTAACTACTTTTATTACTCTGCACTTTACACTGTAACAATACTTTTAGTCTACTGGGAATTCACTTTTACTTCACACGCGACGGTTAAAACAATACTCACAATTTACTTTACAGTTGCACTAACGTAAGAACTTCACGACACACACAATACGCGACGCGACACAAGACAACACTTATCGTTCTTACAATCGTCAAGAAAAGATTTAAAAAATTACCTTTTGTCGACCGGTTTCGGGCGAGATCTAGCCCATCTTCAGGACAATGTCCGACTGACTGCGGATGAATGAGGATGACCCTCCCATCGCATCGTGTCTTTTCGACCTAGCAGACTTGACGATAGAGTAAATTTCTCTTCTTTTGGACATATACGAACAACGTACGAACACACCGCAGTCAGTCGGACATTGTCCTGAAGATGGGCTAGATCTCGCCCGAAACCGGTCGACAAAAGGTAATTTTTTAAATCTTTTCTTGACGATTGTAAGAACGATAAGTGTTGTCTTGTGTCGCGTCGCGTATTGTGTGTAAAACAATACTGACTCACTCGAAGTTCCTATCCGCTATTTATATTTGACGATTGGAATTCTAGAAACTTCGAGTAAGCGCGCGACACCTGTTCCAGAACAGCGTGGAACACGCTGGTGGCACTCAATCTCGTCGTCGGTCGGCGCGGTCGGTGCGGCTGCTGTGGTGAGTTCGTGTGAGTTACCACCAGTGTTGGTAAAATCACACTCAAAGCAGACTCATGAACCGCTCCTGCGTGAGCAAACTCGCGCGCGATTCTGAATCATTTTCTCACGCGCGAGATTTTCATGCAAAATCTCGCTCTCACGAGTCAAGCGACGAAATCTCGTTCGCTTGTAAAACGAACCCAAATCAATTTGAACGGCATTCAAGGTTATTGTACGCTAGATTTGCTTTTGTTCTATCATATAATCCTTAAAACTTTGATGTAAATAATAAAAACACCAAGAAATGAAGCAATGAGTGAAATCGCGAGTCAACTCATGCTTGATTTTTTCGGTGGTGTGGTGAGTTTGGCGAGTCAAGAATCGCGCGTGAAACAACTCAACCATGAGATTTGAGAATTTGAGTTTTTACCAACACTGGTTACCACACGATGACAACGACGGCGGCGGGAGCTTCTCACGGCACTCACCACAGACTCTCACGCTTGCTGGTGGATCTCGTTCTCGCAGTGACATCGTCAGGATGGGTCGCGTTGCGGGTTGTTTATTGTGAGTGTGGGGTATGATGCTGCTGGTTGGTGTTATTGCTGCTGTTGGGTTGTGCTACGCAGGGAGCCGATGCACGTGCTATTCGTGGTTGTTGTTGTTGTCGCTTGGCTCGTTCCGTACGGAACAATATTTTTGTTGTCAGTTGTATATGTTCTGAATGCCGATGAAATTTCGGTATAGAATAAGCAATTGATTTTTTTTTTTTCATTTGTGTTAGGTCTACGTTCTGTCAATTAGAGTGTTGTGTAAGCTGAGGGAAAGCCTTGGCAACACACTTGAAAGACAAAATAGTTGCGGTTTGGGCAGGATAGGGATACATTTCCAACATTTGTATGGAGTAGTCCTGAAACTGTCCTCACCTGTTATTTGGAGTTATGTTGTGTTGTGAAGTTTGGGAATTGGCTTTAACTAAAATATGATTATTTGAGTTTAAATGCCGCTTTTGGGGATTTGTTGTGATTGAGTATTTATGTTTATGTTGAGCCACCACCGAGAAAACGAGAACGTTGTATTTTCCTTCCGTACTTTCCGATATGAATCAAAGATTTTTTTTGTAGATTTTGTAAATAGTAGGTTAACTTGTTGAAGTTTATTAGTAAGTAATTTCGAATTATTTGAAAATATTTAGTTAAATACAAGTATTGTTTATTTTTTTTTTTTTGTAAATAAAATATAAAATGTTACATCGTAGGTTTTGCCCTTACGAAAATTTGGTTGTAGTCCTACAACCAAATTTTCGTAAAACAAGCCCGGTGTTATGTAGCCTTTGCTCCATGTTAAACATGAAACGAAAATCGATTCAATCAAAAGATTACCATCCAAACTGATCTAATCAAAAACACGCCTTAAAGTAGACCGACTTAAACACATAATTTGCCGACATTGTCGGATTCAAGCGTTATTCATTAACTCAATCGGCCTTGAAAACTATCTCCGAAGGTCAAGTTTCATTCGGAATCTTCGGAGAAAGTAGAGAGAGAAATGGTTGCGATCGAACGCGAAACCTAAGCGATCGGCCAGGGTATTCTTTTAGATTACCGAACTGTTTCGAAAAAGATCGCGGGACAATTCGAGTATCCGCTGGACTCGGCCGAGGTCACTTTCCCTGATCTGAGGGTCACGGCTTCAATTCAATTTCGTCCGAACCGTCAACCAGAGTAGAAGTGTCGCGATTGTGCGTGTGTCGTGTCCTTGACCTTGTAAGAAAGATAGATTGTGAAAAACGTGGTGATCGTTTCTTATCTTTAATTTTATTGTTCTAGTTCCTAGTTAGGAGATAAAGTCGTAGGCTGTGCGTAGTGAGTTTGTGCGTTTTCTCACCAGGAATACAGGAATGTGCTCAGTGTGTCCCGTCTCGTCTCATAATTTTGTTAAATGTGCTAATTAACTGTTGAAACAGTGAACGACCTCGTGGACTACGGCAGCGACACTCTGAACTCCACCATCGTGACGAAACTCCCTACCCACGTCACCTAGTCGGAAGGAAGCGATTCGTCACCACATCGCTTCAGGCTCAACACGGTTTCCAAGTGCCGTCTCTAGAAGACCAGAGTCATCTCCAACGCCACTGCAGACCACCCACCACGTGGATCCGCGATCCCACGTTCCAAATTCGCGATCTACCACCGTGGTTCAACGCGCTAGGACCAAGAGCGCAGACCACCGAACAGCAGTGAACGATCGCCGACAACCACCGTTCCAGCTGCACACCAGAAACTATCGGTGAGTCCGTTCTTTTATTTGCGAAGGGCGGCGTCCGTTGAGGGCGCCGCGGAGGGTTTTTTTGCCGGCCGATGGTCGAGTGGTTTTGATCTGGACCGCCCATCCCGTCTTTGGATGCGTCCGTGAATCTAGGAGGTTGGGTGCGTGACCGAATAAAACGTGCGCACGTAGTTTGTGGATGATCCACCCAGCCCTCTTTTCTATTAGCCACCCGGGTGCAAAGCCTTTCACACCACCGCTTGCCTCGTCGTGGGAAACCTGATCATGATCATGAATGAGATCGCACGCTAAACGGGAGCACAGAACAGCAAGAGATGAGATAGGTAGATTGAAAACGCACACAGTAGGATTAGGAACACACCTAGGTAGCCGAAGGGAAGATGAACACATAAATACATGCATGTAAACTGTTCTGAATTAAAGTATTTTGTTTTTTTCTTCTGGTAAATGTTATGCGTTTCAATAAATGATTATTCGTAGTTAAGTTCCAAAAGCGACCCGTAGAAGTATTATTGGAGGAAGAAACGATTTCCATGTTATCGCGTAGCGTATCCCATTCGTTGAATGTCTTCCGAGCGGCGGAATTTGACCGTTTGAATTTTGTCTCTTCTATTGCGGTTACGCCTCTGGCGGAAAAAGATTGAAGCTGCCGATGATGATAATATAGCGTGCAACACTTGAATGTTGTGACGCTCTCAGGTATGGGTGATCTCTCACCGCTCTTTGGAGGAACAGTTTGTTAATCTGGAAGCATACTTTGGTTGTATAGGGTAGTTTCCCCAGTTTTGGTGTAGTTAGTAGACGAACTGGCTCGATCTGTACCTTCTTTGAAGATTTCGAATGGACTCGCCCTGAACGAGTCTCAACCGGGCAAATTAAACTTGTCGTACGGTCTCCTAACGGAGTGGCGCTTAAGCCGCATAGATTATTCCCGGATCGGCCAGTGCCGGCTACAAATGCTACTAGTAATGAAATCGATATATCGAATATATATTGAAACAAAACTTTGTGCTGACACTAACAGTGACGGACTGCACAAACTTAGGCAAAATACTAATGCAAAATTACGGATCAAATCAGTGTGGCCAGCGAAGGAAGGTGGCGGACTGTACAGAAATACAGGAGAATTTATTTTAAACAAAAAAAAATTTGAGACACTTGAAGTGACGAGCTTTTCAGTTCTTGTTGAGTAAACAAGAAAACATTTGCTGCGTTCTCTCAAAGAAAAACAAGGAGCAAGCTCACCGATCATCAATCATTCACTCGAGCAGCCGTCGATCTATCGCTAAAACGATACTATTTTTCGACACTCGCAAAGAACAACACAATACTGTACACTACCCGAGCAAAGGCGGATAACAAAGTGATATCACTTTGATAAAAACCTGTGTTATCGGTATTATCATTTTGTTATTTTTGTTATCATCCGTTCCAATTGTTGAAAACCAGATGATAACAAATCAAGTTATCAATAATTTTGATCTATCGCGATAACATAAAAATACTAAATGATAACAAAATACAGGGGATGGCCAAAATGTTTGGGATAGGCAACTTTTTCTTCTCTCACAAAAAGTTCAACATGCTATAACTTTTCATAGAGTGGATCAAAAAAACTCCAATTTTGACTGTTTGTCAACCCACTATATGTGCATCATTGGTACAAATTTGGGCTCGATTGATTAATCTTTCGCAAAGTTAGAACGGTTCGGGTAAAACACTATTTTTTAGACAACACATTTTTGAGCTGTCATATCTCGGAAACCAGTGAACCGAATTATATAAAATTTTGAACGTACACCAACAATATACAAATGCTTCACAAACTATAAAAACATGGATATTTTTTTTTTCGTTGAAAAAAGTTATCATGGATTGACACTTTTGGGATTTTGCTCGAAAAAATGTAATTTTTTTAAATCAATGTCAATAAATTTTAGTGTTGATGTCCAAAGATTTTCCACTTCTGTTCTCAAGTTACCTTTAATCAGATATATTGGAGCCTTTTTAGATTAAAGGAAGAACACATTTAGTAATTTTTGTGTGGTATTGTAAATTTGACTTATTTTCCTCTATATGGGTAAAAATTTCAACCCGGTATAATTTAATTCGCCGTGAGAAAATATTACATTTTATATCGCTGTATTAAGTATCAATATAATGTTGATAAGCGTTAAAAAATTCATTCAATTCGGTTCACTGATTTCCGAGATATGACAGCTCAAAAATGAGTTGTTCAAAAATTAGTGTTTTACCCGAACGGTTCTAACTTCACGAAAAATGATTCAATCGGGCCCAAATTTGTACCAATGATGCACATATAACAGGTTGATAAACAGTCAAAATTTCAGATTTTTTGATGCACTCTATGAAAAGTTACAGCTTGTTGAATTTTTTTGTGGGAGAAAAAAAGTTGCCTATCCCAAACATTTTGGCCATCCCCTGTATGTTAACAGTTTTCATACGCATATTTCAAAACTTTCCCAAAACTGAGAGTCTGATGAACCTCGAATCTAAAAATAGATTCCGCTTTCCACCTTCCATGCGACTGTAGTACGAAAGCGTAGCTTTTAATTAATCTCACTCTCACTGAGTCCCGTTGGTGTAGGGGCTATAGGCTGCGACCGGCAATCACTCGATCAGGGTTCGAGACCCGCTGGGCGCAATAGTTGAAAACATGGATTGTGAATTATAAGAAACTTTTTTCAATTGCTGACGATGTCGGTAAAGTAGATTTTTTGCTATTTTCGTCGATAAAATAGCTTTAACCCTCTAATACCCAAATTTTTGATTTTGACCTAAATATCATTTTTCGTCATCTAAAATCGATTTAAACATGTTTTGGAAGATGATTCTTTTTAATTCTCGATTTCGTGAATTTCAGTTTTTGATTTTTCTAATTTTTAATTTTGAACATCCCCAAACTTTTATATTTTTCCTGGAAGTCTATTTGGGTTACGGATTTATTGAGATGAAAACATTTTGAGATTTTATGATTATTGTTGAAATATTTTTATTTTTATTTTTTTTCGTATAAAAATTTATTTTCCGTGCAATTTTAAGGAAAATAATTTTAGAGTGTATTCGATTCCCTTAAACTATTAAACTAGGGTAGAATGATTTGGGAAAAATTTAAAATATGTTTATTGTAGCGATTCTATACAAAATAAACAATGACTTCTAAAAGGTAACTAAAACATCAATTTTTCAATGATTTTAAAAAAATGTAAATACACTTTTAAATACACCAAAAACCATTTCAAGATATACAAAACATTCCTAAATATCAGACAAAAATATAAAAATTTTGATTTTCCACGAAACAAAAATTACAAAAATGGTCAAACTATACCCCGTCTAAAGGCGGGGTTGGGTATTAGAGGGTTAAATGATAACTAATTGATAACAAAACTAGTTATCAATGAGCTGTATTTTTCTTATTCATAACTAAATGCAATGTAGAACAAAATATTGTATAACAAAATTAGTTATCAATTTGAACTCAATGATATTTTAACTTCTTATCATGTTGGTATTTGAGAAGTTAATTTGAGTTATCATTTTTGTTATGTTGGCTCTTAATTCAACCTAAATGATAACAAACTCAATAATCAAACGAATAATAACCAGGTAACAGAACTGGTTATCATTTTGTTATTCGCTTTTGCTCGGGAAACAGCCGCGCATCTATTGTTTTGATTTTCACGCGAGACAGTAAAGAACGCAAACGATTATGCTGCCATACTCACCCCTTACAGGAGCGATGCATGCACAGCAAAGAACAACACAATAGAGTAAGGTGGGGCAAAAGTTCGACCCTAGTTGAAAATTCTATTTTTTTGAAAAAATCTAAGCAAATAAAAATAAATGAATACCGTGTGGTGATTCTACCATCCATGAGCTTAAATTTTGCTGAACTAAGTCACGCCAAATGTCTTTTTGATTTTGAGTTACAACACCTTTTGTATGTCTGCGTCTTATTCGAATTCTTGCCCCACTACTGGGGCAAAAGTTCGAATCTAGTGTTTGTGGGATTTCGCTAACCGTAGCACACTATTTTGACACTTTGGTAATAGAAATAATTGAAACCAATTAATATTTGATGTTGTAACTGGAATACACTTTAAAGTTCGATCTGGATTTTACCCAAATCAGTGTACAATTTACTACACCAAAAATTAGTTGTTTTCCGCCCGATTCACATATAACAACATTTTTTTTAACTTTGATCGCATTTTCTCACTAATTCCATCATTTTTAGAGATAGTATGTACATTTTACACAATTTCAGATTTTTACCACATGACTCGAACTTTTGCCCCACAATTCGAAACTTTACCCCAATATGTGTAGACATGATTTCCAAATCTTTTTTGCAAAAAGTTATACATGCTGAAGCATCTTCAAAATATACCTAGTTACGCCCCAAAATAAAAGACCGAGTTCGATTTCATTACAATTCCAATCCATGCGTTGGAAGGACCATCGCAAATTACATTTTTTGATCAAAAATCAACATTTTGTCACAACTTTTCGAAACATTGATCAATTTTCATAGTTTTTGGTGTGAAAGACTCTTTTATTAAAAATATTTCGAACAACCTTGACACCCGAACGAAATAATTTGAATTGCGCTCAAAAACTTCAAAAGAAACTCTTGCCCCACTCGAACTTTTGCCCCACTTTACTCTACTGAACACTAAACACCCGCGCATCTATTGTATTGATTTTCACGCGAAACAATAGTGAACGCAATCGATTATGCTGCCATACTCACCCCTTATAGGAGCAATGCATGCACAGCAAAGAACAGCACAATACTGAACACTAAACACCCGCGCATCTATTGTTTTGATTTTCACGTGAGACGATAGCGATCGCGGTTGGTTATGCTGCCATACTCACCGCTTACATGAGCAATGCATGCACAGCAAAGAACAACACAATACAGAAAACTAAACACCCGCGCATATTTTGTTTTGATTTTCACGCGAGACAATAGCGAACGCGATTGATTATGCTGCCGTACTCATTCCTTACAGGAGCGATGCATGCAGAGCAAAGAACAACACAATACTGAACACTAAACACCCGCACATGTATTGTTTTGATTTTCACGCGAAACAATAGCGTATAAAAATTTATTTTCCGTGCAATTTTAAGGAAAATAATTTTAGAGTGTATTCGATTCCCTTAAACTATTAAACTAGGGTAGAATGATTTGGGAAAAATTTAAAATATGTTTATTGTAGCGATTCTATACAAAATAAACAATGACTTCTAAAAGGTAACTAAAACATCAATTTTTCAATGATTTTAAAAAAATGTAAAAAACACTTTTAAATACACCAAAAACCATTTCAAGATATACAAAACATTCCTAAATATCAGACAAAAATATAAAAATTTTGATTTTCCACGAAACAAAAATTACAAAAATGGTCAAACTATACCCCGTCTAAAGGCGGGGTTGGGTATTAGAGGGTTAAATGATAACTAATTGATAACAAAACTAGTTATCAATGAGCTGTATTTTTCTTATTCATAACTAAATGCAATGTAGAACAAAATATTGTATAACAAAATTAGTTATCAATTTGAACTCAATGATATTTTAACTTCTTATCATGTTGGTATTTGAGAAGTTAATTTGAGTTATCATTTTTGTTATGTTGGCTCTTAATTCAACCTAAATGATAACAAACTCAATAATCAAACGAATAATAACCAGGTAACAGAACTGGTTATCATTTTGTTATTCGCTTTTGCTCGGGAAACAGCCGCGCATCTATTGTTTTGATTTTCACGCGAGACAGTAAAGAACGCAAACGATTATGCTGCCATACTCACCCCTTACAGGAGCGATGCATGCACAGCAAAGAACAACACAATAGAGTAAGGTGGGGCAAAAGTTCGACCCTAGTTGAAAATTCTATTTTTTTGAAAAAATCTAAGCAAATAAAAATAAATGAATACCGTGTGGTGATTCTACCATCCATGAGCTTAAATTTTGCTGAACTAAGTCACGCCAAATGTCTTTTTGATTTTGAGTTACAACACCTTTTGTATGTCTGCGTCTTATTCGAATTCTTGCCCCACTACTGGGGCAAAAGTTCGAATCTAGTGTTTGTGGGATTTCGCTAACCGTAGCACACTATTTTGACACTTTGGTAATAGAAATAATTGAAACCAATTAATATTTGATGTTGTAACTGGAATACACTTTAAAGTTCGATCTGGATTTTACCCAAATCAGTGTACAATTTACTACACCAAAAATTAGTTGTTTTCCGCCCGATTCACATATAACAACATTTTTTTTAACTTTGATCGCATTTTCTCACTAATTCCATCATTTTTAGAGATAGTATGTACATTTTACACAATTTCAGATTTTTACCACATGACTCGAACTTTTGCCCCACAATTCGAAACTTTACCCCAATATGTGTAGACATGATTTCCAAATCTTTTTTGCAAAAAGTTATACATGCTGAAGCATCTTCAAAATATACCTAGTTACGCCCCAAAATAAAAGACCGAGTTCGATTTCATTACAATTCCAATCCATGCGTTGGAAGGACCATCGCAAATTACATTTTTTGATCAAAAATCAACATTTTGTCACAACTTTTCGAAACATTGATCAATTTTCATAGTTTTTGGTGTGAAAGACTCTTTTATTAAAAATATTTCGAACAACCTTGACACCCGAACGAAATAATTTGAATTGCGCTCAAAAACTTCAAAAGAAACTCTTGCCCCACTCGAACTTTTGCCCCACTTTACTCTACTGAACACTAAACACCCGCGCATCTATTGTATTGATTTTCACGCGAAACAATAGTGAACGCATTCGATTATGCTGCCATACTCACCCCTTATAGGAGCAATGCATGCACAGCAAAGAACAGCACAATACTGAACACTAAACACCCGCGCATCTATTGTTTTGATTTTCACGTGAGAAGATAGCGATCGCGGTTGGTTATGCTGCCATACTCACCGCTTACATGAGCAATGCATGCACAGCAAAGAACAACACAATACAGAAAACTAAACACCCGCGCATATATTGTTTTGATTTTCACGCGAGACAATAGCGAACGCAATTGATTATGCTGCCGAACTCATTCCTTACAGGAGCGATGCATGCAGAGCAAAGAACAACACAATACTGAACACTAAACACCCGCACATGTATTGTTTTGATTTTCACGCGAAACAATAGCGAACGCAATCGATTATGCTACCATACTCACCCCTTGCAGGAGCGATGCATGCACAGCAAAGAACAACACAATACTGAACACTAAACACCCGCACATCTATTGTTTTGATTTTCACGCGAAACAATAGCGAACGCAATCGATTATGCTACCATCCTCACCCCTTACAGGAGCGATGCGTGACAGCAAATAACAACACAATACTGAACACTAAACACCCGCACATCTATTGTTTTGATTTCCACGCGAAACAATAGCAAACGCAATCGATTATGCTACCATACTCACCCCTTATAGGAGCTCTTCACTGAGCTGTGTGATGCACCTCCAAGAATGTACCTACAATCCAACACTCCTCCTCATCACACACTCAGATCCGACGCGTCCCAAGCATACCTGGTCACCGTACTCCTCCTGGATGCAAAGCCCGCCGAGCTCCGACTAGCACCTTTGCTCTAACTACCGAGCTACCTTTGCTGTCAAGCTCCTCCTGGCTTCTAGTTTCATCCGACACCGAGTACCTTCCGCCATCCTGCTCCAGCGTCCCGATCAGCCAGCACCCTCTGCCTCTTGGTTCCAGCGCAGGTCCCACACGGCTATCAATCCTCATCGAGTGTTGGTCCCCTCAACGCATCTTGGTGTCTCAACGAATATTGGCATCATCGCATCTTGACACCTCATCGGGTATTGGCCTCCTCATCGTATCTTGGATACCGCATCTCGGTCTCCTCGCTTCCCGAACCACACCCAGGGCGTCTCTGGGCCCATAACCTATTGGAAATAAAAAGAGGCTTTGTTCTCCAAACCCAGGCACTGACTGATATCGCTACCAGCTCAGTGCCTCTCCTTCATTCAATCAAGGTATAACATATTTACAATTTATTTCCTTTTACCTACCAGTTGATACCTAGCTCTTGACTGAGCTGTGTGATGCATCTCCAAGAATGTACCTACAATCCAACACACTAAACACCCGCGCATCTATTCAGAGCATCCCTACACTCAGCCAAATAACCTTAAGATTTCTATAAGGCCCAACTTATGAAACGGCCTTTGAACAATTCATAATGATTCGGATGAATTTCATAAGGTCACTCTATGACGTAAAATCGTCTCACAGCTTGGCTTTTATTCATGTTTAGCAACATGGTATTCTCAAGCGTCGGAAGCCTTGTGGATAACACACGGGCTCGGTGATCCCGACGTTCATGGATTGAATCCAGTCTGCATCATTTTGAGATTTTTTTGTTATTTTCATAAGTCTATCTTATGAAATTTGTCATAGCAAGCACGATCATTTTTCACAAGGTATTCTTATGCCATCCATAAGAATTAGTTATAGCAAATTTTCATAAGGTATTTTGATGAATTTCGCTAGATTTTTTCGCTGAGTGTAAAACATGATAAAAAAAAAGAACAGTAGGGTAAAAGATCCCTAAAAGAGAAAGAAAAATCGGTTCACAGGCGGCTGAGAACGAGCAGCTTTTGGTTCCCACTTTTTTCCTATCGCGGCATTCTAAGTGTTAGGATAATATGTTTCTCTTTTTTCTCTTCTTTTTTACTATTCCTCACTGTTTTTTTTTTTTTGTTTCTTCTACAGCTAATTTTTTCTTGATGGCCTCAGGATTGATATCAATTTGCCTTGGAGTTATGTCACATATGTGTGATCCATATATGCTGATTTTCAAATGGGTGAGTATTAACACTTAAACTACCAAGGCTCCAAAAAAAGTCGGAAGTCCAACTTCGACAAGGCATTTCTCGGCCGTTTTTCAACCGATTTAAAAACTTTTTTTGCGATGGAACCGGACAGGTTTCAAGAACAGCGTCCATTTTAAAGATTTTTTATAGATACGCCTACCCAAAGTTAAGCAAAAGACACTTCCTAGTTTTTTTGAAAGCGCATTTTTTGCCCACTTTGATCAATAAAATAAAATTTAAAGTGATGACATATAGTTTTTTCGACCCCAAATCATGCATACAGCCGGGGTGAACATGTTTATGCAAAATAAGTGATTTTTCAGTACACTGATATTTTAATTTACTGAAAAAACTGCTAAAATACCCTATTTTTCACATAAAATAAGAAATTAATTTAAATTCAAAGCGATGACATATAGTTTTTTTTTCTTAAATTGTTCGTAGGATTGTACTGGACGTTTTTGACGAACAATAAAAATGTTCTCATTACACTCTTATTTTGAATTACCCGAAGAACTACGAAAATTCCATATTTTTTACACAAAGTAATCAACAAAACTAAAATTAAAGGATAGCTTGTAGTTTTTAGCTTTGAATTGTACTTAGTAGTTTGGGGGACATATTTGAAGAATAACAGTGATGTTTTCATTACACTCAAATTTTGGTTTACTCAAAAACCATCGAAAGTCCCACATTTCTCACACAAAGTGGTTAACAAATAAAAATGGTCTACAATGCATTGAAGTTTTTTGCCTTGAAATTATCCGTAACAGAGTTCAGGACATATTTGATGAACAAAAGTCACGTTTTATGACACTCTTAATTTATTTTACTTAAAAAGCTACAAAAATAACATAATTTTCATACAAAATAGTCAATAAACCAAAATTCAAAGTTATAACATGTAGTTTTTTTGGCCTTAAATTTCCAATGGAATGTACTAGACATGATTTTGATAAAATTTTGAAGTTTAGGTTACACTAATATTTTGTTTAATCAAAAAATGTACGAAAATAACACATTTTTACACAAAAAAGCTATTGGCTAAACTCTAAAGCAATGACATGTAGTTTTTATATTTTGAGTTTATCGTAGTAGTTTAGTGGATTTATTTGAACAATACTAGTGATGGTTTTTATAACACTCATATTGTAACGACACGAACCGCGGCTCTGGCGACACTGCCATAGACCTATCGTCCCACTTTCCGATCGTACACGATCAAAAGTTGTCATCGTAGATGACTCGCACAATCACTCTAAGGTCATAAAATAGCAAGTGAATGGACGAGGAAATGTGCATCTTGTTTATGTGAGGAATAATTTGTAAATTTATTTCGAGTGAATTTGATATCAGGTATCAGAAGGCCGGCTCCAGAGGCACGTTATCCTCCATTTGGGACATTTGTGCCATCGCCAAAATAACAGCCTATTTCATCATCTACCTGAGGGAAAAGGAAGGAAAAAGGATTTGGATGGGGAAAAGGACAGGTAGGGAAATGGGTAATGTAATAACGGGAAATGTAATAACGCATACAGCGAAAGAGAGCCTATAGCTCTTTACCACAGCGGGTTAAGAACAACAGAATATCCTGAAGATTCAGGTTTCTGAAGTCAGTTTCACTTAATAAGTGTTTACCGAATACTCGGAAACGCAGTTGCGCGAAAACTGGACAGTTACATCTCGAGTTACATATCAAATGATACGAAGTTCCATAATCGGATTCACAGCTATCACAAGCAAATGAATCATCTTGCTGAATATTCGCTATGTGATAACTGAGTCGGCAGTGGCCAGTCAATGCTTTGACCAGCATGCTGCAATTCTGCTTTGACAGATTAGTTAGATACTTCGCCACCCGTAGAGATGGCTCAGCACTATACAATTTGGTTTGACGACATGACTCCAAACTATTCCAATATTGTCTGTGTTGAGTTACAGCCCAGGTGTGAATCTGAAGCTTAATCCAACACTTCGATATCGGAATAGCTGGCTCCGGGCCAATGAAGTCATGTGATGCTCCAGAGCGAGCTAACTCATCAGCCAATTCATTTCCAGCGATGGAAGAATGACCAGGTACCCATAGAAGGTGAATAGCGTTTGCTGAATTCAGCTCCTCGATTTGAGTTCGACAAGCGATAACTATCTTCGACCTGGAGTTGGCCGAAGCAAGTGCTTTAATAGCAGCCTGGCTATCTGAACAGAAGTACATTATTTTGCCCATTACGTGCTGCTGAAGTGCTGATTGCACTCCGCACATAAGAGCAAAGATTTCGGCCTGAAAAACGGTGTAGTGTCTACCAAGTGAGTAAGACTGATACAGCCTTAGCTCACAAGAATAAACACCAGCACCTGCTCGACCTTCAAGAAGGGAACCATCAGTGTAACATACGATGCCGTCTGAAATACTTCTTTCCAAATATCCAGATGTCCACTCTTCCCGGGAAGGGAATTTCGTGGAAAATGTCCTATACGGAAAATTAGGCCGCTCGCAATGCTGTTTTATTTTGTATGGCGAGTTTTAAAAATTTTAAAACTCGCCATGCAAAATAAAACAGCATTGCGAACGGTCTTACAAGCAATTGTAAGATCACTTGGAGCAAGAAAAATTTTGTTCCAATTCACCAAAAGTGGAAACAACGAGGTGTGTATTGATGTGCGGTTCACAGGAGTTTCCTCTAGTAGACCGAGTACCCGTAACCGGTAAGTGCAAGAAAGGGCTTCTTGTTTGAGATGAATGTGTAGTGGGGCAACGTCAAAGAGAACTTCGAGCGCTGCCGTGGGAGTTGAAGAGAACGCTCCAGACATCGCCATTAAACACATCCTTTGGAGATGGCCTAATTTTGATTGGACCGTTCTCACTTCGCCCTTTTGCCACCACACAAGACATCCATAAGTCAATATTAGCCGAACCACAGTTGTGTAAATCCATTTGATATACTTGGGTTTTAGACCCCAAGTTGTACCAAAAGTACGCCGGCATTGCCCGAAGGCCATACAAGCTTTCTTGATTCTGAACTCATTGTGAGGTGTCCAGGAAAGCTTGGAATCAAGAATGACTCCAACGTACTTTACCTGTTCAGTCACATCGATTTCAGAATCAAAGAGACGCAAAGGTCGAACGCCATTACGGTTTCGCCTTTCCGTGAAAAGAACAATAGATGTTTTACTCGGATTAACCGAAAGGCCATATTGGCGACACCAACCCTCAACTACCTGAAGGGCGTTTTGCATCAGGTCGAAAAGGGTGCTGATGCACATACCGACTAACAATGTTAGGTAGTCGTTGGCAAAACCATAAGTAGGGAAATCGCTATTATTGAGTTGCCTCAATAGCGTATCTGCTACGAGATTCCACAAAAGCGGTGATAAGACTCCCCCTTGGGGACATCCACAAACACTCAATTTCCTAATCCCTGCTAGACGCAATGTCGAGAAGAGATATCGGTTTTTGAGCATTTGGTGAATCCAATTGGAAATCATTGGAGATATACCATGACTCCGTGCGGCTTCCAATATGGCATCGAAAGGCACGTTGTCAAAGGCACCCTCGATATCAAAGAAAACACCCAAACAAGATTGCTTTTGAGCGAATGCTGTCTCGATATCGTTAACAACCTTGTGTAAAAGAGTCACAGTGGTCTTACCAGATTGGTAGGCATGTTGGTTCACATGAAGAGGCACGTTGGCCAGATGAACATCACGGATGTGATGATCCACAATGCGTTCTAAGCATTTCAGAAGAACAGAAATCAAACTGATAGGTCTGAAACTTTTTGCTTCTTCATACGACGCACGACCCACTTTCGGAATAAACTTTACAGTAATATCCCTCCGGGATTTGGGACACAAGTAGTTTTTTCAAAACATGTTTGAAATAATCAAATCCCTTCTGAAGCAAAATAGGATAAATCCCATCTGCCCCAGGAGATTTGAAAAGAGCAAAGCTATTAAGAGCCCACTCAATCGATTCTATAGTTACAATACTCCGAGCCGAAGCTAAAGAATCATAACTACAAGAAAAGACATCAGGTTCATCCGAAGATGTAATATCCTTACATCCAGGGAAGTGTGTGCTGAATAAGCATTCCAGAACTTCCTCATCAGAGGAAGTCAGATCGCCATTTGGCAAACGAAGTTCGTTCACCCGGAAATCCTTAGATTTCGCAAGGATTTTGTTTAACCGACTGACTTCACTCAAGCTGGAAACATTTGTACAAAGGTTTTTCCAGCCGGATCGTTCAGCAGACCGGAGAGCTTTCCTGTAGGCCTTGCGAGCCGACCTGAAAGCCTCCGAACCAGCCGAACGTCGTCTGTTCCAACTCTTTCTACATTGTTTCCTGAGTTTCGCCAGATCAGAGTTCCACCAAGGGGTTCCTCTTGTGATCTTCACAGACCGTAGAGGGCACGCTTCTTCAAAAGCTTCCTTCATCGTTGTAGTATCAACGGCATCATCTAAATCACTTGGAGTGTCAATGGATGGTGAATATCCATGAAATTTGGCTGCAACCAAATCAGTATAAAGATCCCAGTTTGTTGACCGAGGATTCCTGAAACGCAATGTTTGAGAAGTAACATTTAAATGTTCAAAAAAGATAAAGCGATGGTCAGATAAAGATTCTTTATCTGACACATGCCAATTGGTCAGCCCGTGACTAATTCTGCTAGAGCTAAGTGTTATATCTAACACTTCCTCTCTAGCAGATACCATGAAGGTAGGGCGGTTGCCTATGTTAAGTAATGCAAGATCTGTACTACTTAAGTACTCCATCAAACTGGAGCCTCTCAAGTTAATGTCTGAGCTGCCCCAGATGATATGGTGAGCATTAGCATCACTGCCAACAATTAGCGGAAGGCCTTTTGAAGTGCAGTATGCGATGACTTGTTTGAAAGCATCCGTAGGGGATGGTTCATCATGCGATAAATACACAGAACAATAGACGTATTTCCTGTTGAGTTTCCAACAGATACATCAATTGTGATAGCACATACATCTCTGGTGGTTAGTTCAGAGATGAGTGTAGCAACTATTGCGTTGTTGACAAGCACACAGGCTCGAGGCATGACACGCGAGTTTGCCATTTCATGTTTACTGAAAGTGGCAAACACCGGGTCCACAAGGTTTCCTAGATAGAAATTTCCCTTACGAAAGTAAGGTTCTTGTACCAAGGCCACTTGGGCTGTACCATTTTGCATAAGTCTGCAAAGATTGATTGTTGATGTTCTTTTGTGCTGAAGATTGATCTGAGCTATCCTAACCGTAGCCACTACCCAAACTAGGTAAGATTAAACTCTTCGCAACAACAGCACAACAAAGAACAGCAACAATTAAACCAAATCGGTATCGATTGGAAAACGCCAAAGGCGAGGATACACAGAATACACTGTGTAAATCGCATAATGCGAAACCATATACAGTATCGGACAATAAAAATGCACCAAAGCCGTTTTTCCATACAAACTAGTCAACTTTGGATTGCCATATCTCATTTATGTCTCAACCGATTTTTTTAATTTTTCTGTGACGAACTACAAAACATTTCAATTTTCAAAAACTATTGAAAAAGTTCAGTGATAACTATTGATACAAAAGTTACAGATAGGTTGAATTTTGACAATAAAAATGCACCAAGACAAAAATTTATGTAGCCAAAAATGCTGAAGTCAAATCACTATGGTGTCTTCGGCAAATATGTTTCTTGTGTGATGACCAATAAATTTGCTGATGTTACCATAGCTATCTGACTTTAGCATTTTAGGCTATACAATGTTTTGTCTAAGTGCATTTTTATTGTCAAAATTCAACCTATCTGTAACTTTTGTATCAATAGTTATCATTGAACTTTTTCAATAGTTTTTGAAAATTGAAATGTTGTGTAGTTCGTCGCAGAAAAATGAAAACAATCGGTTGAAACATAACTGAGATATGGCAACCCAAAGTTGACTAGTTTGTACGGGAAAACGGCTTTGGTGCATTTTTATTGCCCGATACTGTAGGTGAAAATTTAAACTAATAAACAACATCTTCATAATCCCGCCCTTATTTAGCCTCAAGTGAGACTAAAGAAGGGCAGCTAATTGTCTCGGAGAAACACAAGGTCCACTGCACCATTGCTCCGGTTAGCGCAGTAAGGGCTACATACTGTGGAGGGCGCCCTGGTACTCCACAGGCTCCGTTAGCGGTTAGGTTTTTATTAGACCCCCCTAGCCATTCATTCCTAGGCACGGTAAGCAGAAAGCCGCATCACACCATGAATTAGGGGTCACCTGTTGGTGGATTCTTACCACCGGAACAGGTGGTCCGTAGTGTTATTCTTAGCCAATTGAGACAATCGCTACCGACACTACACAGCTATCTAGGCTGATCGAGAAAAGAAGTTAACCCTTCCGTTACCAACCCCCCTAACGAGAGTGCAAAAAAATACTTGTTTCGTTATAACTTTTTTGTTTTTCAATATTTTTCGACCAAATTTTGACACAATAAGCGGATATCCTTCTAATTTAAGGATTTGCTAGAGATTGTTGCAATGGCCACCTGGTTGCGGAGTTATTCCGGAATCAAAATGGGTCATTCGATTTGGCTATTTTTGAAAAAGTAAATTTTCGATATGCGAACCGTTTAGTTTTCAGACCTAAGTGCACCAGAATGATAGAAAAATATGTCTAGAAGTCCATCCCGGTCACTACGTGCCTTGGAACCCGTTTTACGGATGTTCCGGGGAACCGGTTCCGGGGTCAATATTTGAATTTGATTCTATACCATCATGCGACACCTCAAAATTCGAGGTTTTTCAAGATGCATCATTCTGTGCTGTTTTGGCGTTATCCGAAATACTGTTGGCCATTTTGGAACCGGTATTCGGATTTCCCGGGAATCGGTTCCGGTGGTTCCGGGTCCAATTTTCGAAAATAAACAAACACCATCATGCGACATATCAAACTTCATGATTTTGAAAATTATGGCATTTTATCATAATGATTGGCCACTTTGGATACATTTGGCCATGATAGAATCGGTATACAGATTTTCCGGAATCCAGTTTCAGGGCCATGTTTTGAAAATGGTTCAATACCGTCATGCAGCTCGAACATCGTGATTTTCAAAATACATCATTCTGGGCTAATATAGCGTTATCTGAAGTACTGTTGACCATTTTAGTACCGGTATTCGGATTTCCCGGGAACCGGTTCCGGTGGTTCCGGGGTCAATTTTTCGAAGATGAACACCAGGAATTCCTACGAAATCCTCCGGAAATTCCTCCAGGAATTCCTCCGGAAATTCCTCCAGGAATTCCTTCGGAAATTCCTCCAGGAATTCCTCCGGAAATTCCTCCAGGAATTCCTCCGGAAATTCCTCCAGGAATTCCTCTAGGAATTCCTCCGGAAATTCCTCCAGGAATTCCTCCGGAAACTCCTCCAGGAATTCCTCCGGAAACTCCTCCAGGAATTCCTCCGGAAATTCATCCAGGAATTCCTCCGGAAATTACTCCAGGAATTCCTCCGGAAATTACTCCAGGAATTCCTCCGGAAATTACTCCAGGAATTCCTCCGGAAATTCCTCCAGGAATTCCTCCGGAAATTCCTCCAGGAATTCCTCCGGAAATTCCTCCAGGAATTCCTCCGGAAATTCCTCCAGGAATTCCTCCGGAAATTCCTCCAGGAATTCCTCCGGAAATTCCTCCAGGAATTCCTCCGGAAATTCCTCCAGGAATTCCTCCGGAAATTCCTCCAGGAATTCCTCCGGAAATTCCTCCAGGAATTCCTCCGGAAATTCCTCCAGGAATTCCTCCGGAAATTCCTCCAGGAATTCCTCCGGAAATTCCTCCAGGAATTCCTCCGGAAATTCCTCCAGGAATTCCTCCGGAAATTCCTCCAGGAATTCCTCCGGAAATTCCTCCAGGAATTCCTCCGGAAATTCCTCCAGGAATTCCTCCGGAAATTCCTCCAGGAATTCCTCCGGAAATTCCTCCAGGAATTCCTCCGGAAATTCCTCCAGGAATTCCTCCGGAAATTCCTCCAGGAATTCCTCCGGAAATTCCTCCAGGAATTCCTCCGGAAATTCCTCCAGGAATTCCTCCGGAAATTCCTCCAGGAATTCCTCCGGAAATTCCTCCAGGAATTCCTCCGGAAATTCCTCCGGAAATTCCTCCAGGAATTCCTCTGGAAATTCCTCCAGGAATTCCTCCGGAAATTCCTCCAGGAATTCCTCCGGAAATTCCTCCAGGAATTCCTCCGGAAATTCCTCCAGGAATTCGTCTGGAAATTCCTCCAGGAGTTCGTCTGGAAATTGCTCCAGGAATTGCTCCGGAAATTACTCCAGGAATTCCTCCGGAAATTACTCCAGGAATTCCTCCGGAAATTCCTCCAGGAATTCCTCCGCAAATTCCTCCAGGAATTCCTCTGCAAATTCCTTCAGGAATTCCTTTAGGAAATTCCTCTAGGAATTTCTGGGGGAAATTCCTCCAGAAATTCCTGGAGGAAATTCCTGGAGAAATTTCCGGAGGAATTCCTGGAGGAATTTCCGGAGGAATTCCTGGAGAAATTTCCGGAGGAATTCCTGGAGGAATTTCCGGAGGAATTCCTGGAGGAATATCCGGAGGAATTCCTGGAGGAATTTCCAGAGGAATTCCTAGAGGAATTTCCAGGGGAATTCCTAGAGGAATTTCCAGGGGAATTCCTAGAGGAATTTCCGGACGAATTCCTGGCGGAATTTCCGGAGGAATTTCCGGAGGAATTCCTGGAGGAATTTCCGGAGGAATTCCTGGAGGAATTTCCGGAGGAATTCCTGGAGGAATTTCCGGAGAAATTCCTGGAGGAATTTCCGGAGGAATTCCTGGAGGAATTTCCGGAGGAATTCCTGGAGGAATTTCCGGAGGAATTCCTGGAGGAATTTCCGGAGGAATTCCTGGAGTAATTTCCGGAGGAATTCCTGGAGGAGTTTCCGGAGGAATTCCTGGAGGAGTTTCCGGAGGAATTCCTGGAGGAGTTTCCGGAGGAATTCCTGGAGGAATTTCCGGAGGAATTCCTGGAGGAATTTCCGGAGGAATTCCTGGAGGAATTTCCGGAGGATTTTCCATATGAATTCCTGGAGGAATTCCTAAAGAAATTTCCGGAGGAATTCCTAGAGGAATTTCCAGAGGAATTCCTGGAAGAACTTCCGTAGGAATTCCTGGTGTTCATCTTCGAAAAATTGACCCCGGAACCACTGGAACCGGTTCCCGGGAAATCCGAATACCGGTTCTAAAATGGCCAACAGCATTTCAGTGACGCTATATTAGCCCAGAATAATGTATTTTGAAAATCATGATGTTCGAGCCGCATGACGGTATTGAACCATTTTCAAAATATGGCCCCGGAACTGGATTCCGGAAAATCTGTATACCAATTCCATAATGGCCAAATGTATCCAAAGTGGCCAATCATTATGATAAATTGTCATAATTTTCAAAATCATAAAGTTTGATATGTCGCATGATGGTGTTTGTTTATTTTCGAAAATTGGACCCGGAACCACCGGAACCGATTCCCGGGAAATCCGAATACCGGTTCCAAAATGGCCAACAGTATTTCGGATAACGCCAAAACAGCACAGAATGATGCATATTGAAAAACCACGAATTTTGAGGTGTCGCATGATGGTATTGAATCAAATTCAAAAATTGACCCCGGAACCGGTTCCCCGGAACATCCGTAAAACGGGTTCCAAGGCACGTAGTGACCGGGATGGACTTCTAGACATATTTTTCTATCATTCTGGTGCGCTTAGGTCTGAAAACTGAACGGCTCTCATATCAAAAATTTACTTTTTCCAAAATGGCCAAATCGAATGACCCATTTTGATTCCGGAATAACTCCGGAACCAGGTGGCCATTACAACAATCCCTAGCAAATCCTTAAATTAGAAGGATATCCGCTTATTGTGTCAAAATTTGGTCGAAAAATATTGAAAAAAAAAGGTATAACGAAAAAAGTATTTTTTCGCACTCTCGTTAGGGGGGGTTGGTAACGGAAGGGTTAATATTGATGATCAACTTCATACGGACTCGAACAGCCAGCCATGTCACATATGTGTGATCCATATATGCTGATTTTCAAATGGGTGAGTATTAACACTTAAACTACCAAGGCTCCAAAAAAAGTCGGAAGTCCAACTTCGACAAGGCATGTCTCGGCCGTTTTTCAACCGATTTAAAAACTTTTTTTGCGATGGAACCGGACAGGTTTCAAGAACAGCGTCCATTTTAAAGATTTTTTATAGATACGTCTACCCAAAGTTAAGCAAAAGGCACTTCCTAGTTTTTTTTTGAAAGCGCATTTTTTGCCCACTTTGATCAATAAAATAAAATTTAAAGTGATGACATATAGTTTTTTCGACCCTAAATCATGCATACAGCCGGGGTGAACATGTTTATGCAAAATAAGTGATTTTTCAGTACACTGATATTTTAATTTACTGAAAAAACTGCTAAAATACCCTATTTTTCACATAAAATAAGAAATTAATTTAAATTCAAAGCGATGACATATAGTTTTTTTGTTCTTAAATTGTTCGTAGGATTGTACTGGACGTTTTTGACGAACAATAAAAATGTTCTCATTACACTCTTATTTTGAAATACCCGAAGAACTACGAAAATTCCATATTTTTTTCACAAAGTAATCAAATCAAATTAAAAGGATAGCTTGTAGTTTTTAGCTTTGAATTGTACTTAGTAGTTTGGGGGACATATTTGAAGAATAACAGTGATGTTTTCATTACACTCAAATTTTGGTTTACTCAAAAACCATCGAAAGTCCCACATTTCTCACACAAAGTGGTTAACAAATAAAAATGGTCTGCAATGCATTGTAGTTTTTTGCCTTGAAATTATCCGTAACAGAGTTCAGGACATATTTGATGAACAAAAGTCACGTTTTATGACACTCTTAATTTATTTTACTTAAAAAGCTACAAAAATACCATAATTTTCATACAAAATAGTCAATAAACCAAAATTTAAAGTTATAACACTAATTACTAATTACACTAATGTTTTGTTTAATCAAAAAATGTACGAAAATAACACATTTTTACACAAAAAAGCCAATAAGCTAAACTCTAAAGCAATGACATGTAGTTTTTATATTTTGAATTTATCGTAGTAGTTTAGTGGATTTATTTGAACAATACTAGTGATGTTTTTTATAACACTCATATTGTAACGACACGAACCGCGGCTCTGGCGACACTGCCATAGACCTATCGTCCGATCGTACACGATCAAAAGTTGTCATCGTAGATGACTCGCACAATCACTATAAAGTCATAAAATAGCAAGTGAATGGACGAGGAAATGTGCATCTTGTTTATGTGAGGAATAATTTGTAAATTTATTTCGAGTGAATTTGATAACCTAATTGAACTCAACTAATTATATACCTACTTTTTACAGTGCTTAACCCTATCTAGTATTTGAACCTAAATCTATCGTGCATTTATGTTAAAAATCTGTATCCTATTGAGTAGAAGTGAGTACGCGAAACTACATATAAATTTATTGAAACCTAATGAGTTGTGTTTACAGAAACTACCTACAAAAGTCCGTATACGTTAGATAAGACCCTTTCAAATCATTAACTGAACACCAAACATGTAAGTTACCAAAAATTATCCTTAATAACATCAGCTAAATAAAGTTTTTTTGTAGCTTAAAGCGCACAGACAATTGGATCGTGTTTGCTATCATAGATTGGTGAAATCTAACCCCACAAAATCTTTAAGATATTTGTATGAGGGAGATGATGGAAGGACATCATAACGTGACAGGCTTCAATTGCAAAAGGTGCCACCGGCCGGATTCGGCAGACGAACAGATGGTCGCATGCGATGTATGCCATGAGTGGGAGCACTTTACATGCGCTAGCGTCGATGGAAGCATAAAGGATCAACCGTATTTATGTAGTGTGTATAAGCCGAAGAAAACTGGAGCTAAGGCCAAGGAGTCGCTAAAGCCACCAGAGAAGAACGACAAGAAATCTTCTAAAGCGTCGTCGAAGAAAGCCTCCGCGAAGGTCAACTCACCTCCTTCGACCGTAAGTTCGGCTACCCGGATGGCTATGCTGGAGGCGCAGATGAAATTGCTGGACGAACAGGAGCAGCAGCAGAAATTGGATCTAGAAGCGGAAGAAGAATTGAAGAAGCGCGAATTGGAAGAAGCTCAACGACAGTTGGAAGAGAAAAGGAAACTCTTGGAGGAAGAGCATCGTTTACGCGAATTGAAGCTTCGGGAAGACAAGGAGATCCTGGAGAAACGAAAGATTATGAGGCAGCAGTCCATGGACAAGAAGAACGAATTACTAAAGCAGATGTCCAAATGCAGCAGCAAGTCCAGTTCGAATATGGATTCGATTGAGAAAGTGTCATCGTGGCTGGCGAAACAAGAGGAACTACCGCCACCCCCGGCCGAGCCACTAGTCCACTCTACCAAGCCACTCCCCGCGTTGACTCATGCAGCTAGCACATCGGCGCAAATTCTGCCACCAATTCCAACTAGTTCGGCAGCACTCGCCCCAACGGCATTTTCTAGAGCAGAGCCGAGCTCCTCGGCGCCTCCACAAATGCCATTTTCCCTTCCCGCCACCGATCAGCCCAATGTACCAACGTTTCAAACACCGCATGCGGTGATCAACGTGTTGCCAATATCGCAGATACCCGTTTCAGCGGCCACAGCGCATTTATCTCCACCAACACAGCACGCCTACCCTCCGGCCGTTCAACCAATGGCGTCAATCCTGGCGCCGAATCCGTCGTTGTTCGCTTCAGCAGGCAACGAAGTTGGTCAATCGCACCTTTTCTCAGTGGGTAATCCGCTCGCGTCGCCCGGAGTCCCTGTAGTATTGAGCACCAATCAGCTGGCAGCGCGGCAAGTTCTAGGGAAAGACCTGCCCAAGTTCAGTGGCCGACCAGAAGACTGGCCTCTCTTCATAACGACCTTCGAGCAGTCCACATTAGCATGTGGATATACCGACGTGGAAAATTTGATCAGCCTCAAGAAATGTCTCGAGGGCAACGTGCTGGAGTCC
Source organism: Aedes albopictus (assembly GCF_035046485.1). Lineage (NCBI taxonomy): Eukaryota > Metazoa > Arthropoda > Insecta > Diptera > Culicidae > Aedes > Aedes albopictus. The sequence goes on from NC_085137.1 coordinate 271,717,695, forward strand.
GTTCGCAGCAAGCTACTTCTCCCCTCCAGCGTACCGCACGTTGTCCAAACTCTACGGACCCTCTACGTACGACCCGAGCTGCTAATCCGGTCCTTGCTGGAGAAAATTCACCACGTTCCGATGCCAAGGTACGACCGGTTAGAAACGGTGATAGAATTCGGAATAGCGGTTCAAACTTTGGTTGATCACCTAGTTGCAGCAGGCCAGAATGTACTCAAATCCGGCACTCATGCAGGAGTTGGTGGAGAAATTGCCCGGAACGATGAGAATGGAGTGGGCTGTCTATAAGTCTCGGCTTCCAGTAGCCACGTAGCAATCCTTTGGAGACTTTATGTCGAGAATGGTAGCGACGGCGAGTGAAGTTTCGTATGAACTTCCTACGCTTGATCGGTTCGGCAAGATCGACAGGACGAAACCTAAAAACAAAGGCGCCATGCTCACTCAGCGGAATCCTCCACTACTTCAACGTAATCTACCTCGGTGGTCAAAACTGGGAAATCGATCGAACCATGCCTGTGTTGCAGTCGAGTAATCCATAGACTGGTGGACTGTAGCCGGTTCAAATCCCTGAACGCTCACGATCGTTGGAAACTGGCGGAACAGAAGGGCCTGTGTCGGACTTGCCTGAATAATCACGGAAAGTGGCCTTGTCGTTCATGGAAAGGGTGCGAAGTTGAAGGTTCCCGTCATAAGCACCACACTCTTCTCCATGGTACAGCGTTGAGTTCGCAATCTACTGGAATGTCAGCAAGCCATTTATCGATCGGTCAGTTCTGCATGTTCCGGATAGTTCCAGTCGTGTTGCACGGAAAGGGGAAGGACATGCTGATCTTCGCGTTCATTGATGAAGGCTCCTCGGAAACACTCATCGAAGAGGCAGTGGCCAAGTAATTAGAGGTTTTCGGCCCGATCGAATCGTTAACGCTACACTGGACCGGAAGTGTATCTCGAGAGGAATCTAACTCACAGCGAATACAGTTGGTCGGCGTTAAGTCAGACCGGACCATCTGTTTTTCGACGATTTCAGAAAAATGCCCTGCCTAAACTTGTGATGTCAAATGTAGTACATTTTTATCGGGAATACTATAGTTTCTTTATGTAACGAAACATCTGTATCAAAATAATGACGGAAAGCTCAAAGTTTTTGAAATGCTTCGCTTATTTTTACCTATCGAAAAAATTGCGTAGTCCACTCTGACCGAACGCCGACCAGTTGAAGATTGCAGCAAAAAACAGCGCAGTTTGCCATGACCTTCACAATGTGCGAACAGTCCCAACTAACAATCGCCAACTGCAAACAAGCATGCATGCTGAATTGTTGCTTTATAATAGTAATTATAGCTGAACTAAAATTATGCTGTACACTTAACTGTACAATCCGAGCAGAAGGGCATACCTTACAAATACCATGCGAAGAGCAACATGTACTCTAATACCTAAAATTGTTATTACTGCGTTATTCTACGAAATGTTATGAGAACATCACAATAACAGTTAGAGGTATTTGAGCAGAATTTGGTATTGATGTAGTATTTGTTGGTTCAGCAGTGAAAATAATCGAAGAGCAAGATTTGCTATTACATCATGAAGTCATCGAAGAAATAAAACATTTGATAACAAGAAATATTATTAGTTTGTTATTCAATAACTTTGGAATAACAAATACAGTACTTGAAATTATAGGTATGCATTCATTTCATTCATTTCATTTCTTTATTAGAATCAGTAACTTAAGACTATCTGTCTTATCTATGCTACAATGTTTATAACGTAGAAGCAGTGCCACATTCTAAATATTTAATTCCATACATTTGCTTTCTACTACACAATCGTCAAAAAAATAATAAACATACTCAATAACTCAACAAACTTAACTAAAGTGCTCAAAACATCTTCTTCTGAATCTCATTCTTGATGGCTCATTCGTTAGATCATTGGGAAGGGAATTCCAAATGGTAACACCTCTGACAAAAAAGGAATTTCCGTATTTAGTAGAATGATGTCTAGGAAGAATGAATTTTTGTGAACGGAAATTTCTACATGGTGTCAGTTTAGTGAATAAATAGCCAGGCTGCTCAGTTGTTACAATGTTTTTAATCAGAATACAACATCTCAGTTTAACAAAGTTTTCCAATGAACACCCGATTAGTACTGATTGCAAATGTGAAACATGATCAAATCTACCCAAATTAAAGACATATCTCACGCAAGAATTGAGAGCGACTTTTAGTTTATTAATTGTACTCGAAGAAGCTTGCATCAACAAGAAATCACAATTAATGAAGAAAGGTAGAATTAAGCTTTTGAATAGTTTTAGTTTTATATTTGATGAGAGAAAATGTCCTGTTAGCCGTAGAGTTCTCAATTTAGAGTATATTTTACCACATTGTTGCAAGATGTAACCATCCCATTCAAAATTGCTTCTGATAGTGAATCCGAGACTAGTTGCTTTATCTGCATAATTTAATCGATTTCCATTAATCGTGAGCAATGGCAGCTCTTCGTGATAAGGGCTTGAAGTAATAAATAAAGCCTAAGTTTTAGCAATGTTAATCGATAGCATATTTCGTGATGACCATTCAAAAATGCTAGATAAATCCTCATTAACGCATCTAGAAATAGATTCATTAGAAATGGTTGAACAATCCAGGTAAATTTGCACATCATCTGCGTATATATGTATTTTACAATATTTTAAAACATTTGGTAGGTCATTTATATACAAAGCGAAGAAGATCGGCCCTAATATGGATCCCTGTGGAACGCCTGATTTGATGGATGCAAAACTAGAGAAACTGCCATTGTTGAATACACTTTGAAATCTTTCAGTGAGATATGAATATACTAATTGAGCTGCGTTAGGAGAAAACCCGAAATTTCTTTGCAGTTTTTTGCAAAGCCTTGAATGGTTTATCGTATCAAAAGCTTTTGAAAAATCCAGTAATACCAAAACAGTGGGTTTTCCTTTATCTAAGACTATACCAATGTCATCGAACACTTTCATCATCGCGGTCTTTGTGCTATGTTTTGGTCGATAGCCTGATTGAATATCAGTTAAAAGATTATTAACATTTATGTACTCACATATTTGCTTTTTTGACAAAGATTCAAATGCTTTGGAAAGTACACAAAGAATACTAATCGGACGAAGATTTTGAACAGAATCCAAATTGTTTTTCTTTTTTATAGGAATAATTTTAGATTGCTTCCAACATTTTGGAAATTGACAACTATTTATTATTGCGTTAAAAATATGAGTTGTTTGTGAAACTATGTAAGGCATACACATTTTTATGAATTTAAGTGGTATGTTATCTAACCCTACAGCGTCAGATTTGATATCACATATCGCATTGATAACTTGGAACTCATTTATTTGAGTGAAATTGAATGCTGGCCACTCTTGTACATGTGGCTGCGGTATGAAACCGTCATCACCTTCACTAAAACTTTCTGAGAAAAACTTATTTATTACATCTGGTTCAAAACTATTGCAGGACGTGGATGACGAAGTATTGATTCCTATAGTTTTAAGACGTTTCCATAATATTTTTGGTGGTAGATCAGTGTGAATTCTTGCAGTGTAAAATTGTTGCTTTGCTTTCCTAATTAGTAGATTTACTCTATTCCGAAGCCTTTTGTACAAAGCATGATTATTTTCATCTGAGGTTAATTTCCATTGTTTAAAAGTAAGATCGCGATCAACAATAGCTCTTGCGATGTCCTTATTGAACCAAGGATTTGCTTTCTTGTTTTTAACTATTGTTGCAAACGGTACATATTGGTCATGAAGATCACGAATGGTGGAATTGAACAATTCTGTTAGCAAGTCAATGTTTGTAATACTGTAAAAACTTTCCCAATCAACTGATTCTAACGCATCACGAAGCATGCCTACATTTACCCGATCGTAGTTTCGATATTGAAAACTGTCTTGCAACAGTGTTGTTTCAAAATTTAAAGAGGCGAATATCATATCGTGATTCGAAAGTACAGGAATGTCCGTTTGGTGAAATTTCAAAACATGCGAGGGATCATTGCACAGTAATAAATCCAGTTGAGATGACCCATTTCTGTGATAAAAGGTTGGCTCATTTCCTATACTCATGAAGCCATGAGCAGTTAACACTTCCTGTAATCTCACAGTTTTGCTAGCATTTGTATTCAATAAATTAGTGTTGAAATCACCTAGAAGATAAATTGCATCATAAAATGAACCATAACGACAAAGCATTGTGTTCACAACCTCAGAGCAATCAAGTTCGGGAGGGATATAGAAAACTCCAAACAGCTTCGTACGAAAATGTGGCATACTAATTTCGCAAATAATAAATTCAGAATTTGTTTCACCTATCTCACATTTTGAAAATTCAATAACATTAAAATTTAGATTTTGTTTAACGTACATTAAAACTCCACCACCTGTTCTACCTACTCGATCATTCCTAATTATTTTATATCCATCTATTGCTATGATATTATCATCAATGTGATCATTCAACCAAGTTTCACTTATGCAAACAATATCAACATTGGTCATAAGAATAATTTGTTTGAATTCATGGAATTTCGACAATTTACGAGCACACAAACTTTGGCTATTTACACAACACACTGACAGTTTCCCGGGAATTAAGGCCGATTTCATTACTACTCCCGGAATGCACCAATTTGCAGAGGTGTTGCTAATAGGAACATTATCCATGATCAAAAATATGTACAGATGAGATCAGAGCGGAAAATGATTTGAGCACTTTGTTTACCATACCAACAAAATAAAAAACTATGTTCATCTTCATATTCATTCATTGATAGGAAAAAAAAACAAATAACAATTCATTGATAGTGACACAAAATGCAAAAATAACCGTTCGTAACAAAACATCAATACGATTGAACTGGGCAACAACGACAGCAGGAACCCATTGACGTTTCCGTAGTATCTAAGCAGCAACAGTGACCAACAGCAACAGCAGCATAGCAACGTAATTTCTCCACCAGCAACAGCAGCAATAGTTTTGACTTTTAGGAAGGGATACAAAGGATGTCTAGGGATTGGATTGGAAGGAAGACAAGATCTAAAATGGAAAGGTAAGTATAGTTTTAAACTTTCAGGCTGGAGTCAAAGGAAAAACTGGGAGTGGATTCATGGGAAAACTGAGGGTTTTACAAGGATAGGTTTACGACGAATTCAGCATTTTCTCCAAATCATCCGTGGATCCTACAGCAGCTCCCTGATCTGTCCCAGTTTTTTTCACGAAGATTGTTCCATTCCTCGTATAAACAGATTGCAACTTTCCATCTTTCTTCAGCTGCAGGGCTTTCGATCTGACTTGTCTGGCGGCCGGTCCAAGGTTCTCGTTCACATAGATCCGTTTGTTGATAGAAAATCCAATGTCGGAGAGGTTCAGCGAACGTGAGCGCAGATAACGAGAATAAAAATCGTTTCTCTGCACAGCCAAGGCAAATTGGATCATGATTACGACAGATTTGCCGGCTGCAGCATTTCTCCCAATCAGACGACAAATATCAACCATAGGTAAACAGTCCTCAGTATATCCCAAAGCAGAACACCAAGCATTGAAATACGAAGGAAGATTCTCTCCTTGTACATATGGTACTCCACTAACGATGTGATCATTGGTTCTCGTTGTTACCTCGAGAGCATGAGTGGTTCCAGTTTCGACACTCCGAATGGAGGACGCTAGCTCATCATAGGTTCGTTTGCTCTCCTGTCGAAGCTGATCGATATCCACCGTGAGCTCTTCTCTGAGCTGTTTCATTTCTGATGATAATTTCTCTCCCAGAGCGTTGATGTCATCGCGTGTGGTACTTTGGAACGTGGAGAACTGTGACTTCATCAGATTGGCTAGTTCATTTACACTCATATCTTTCGTACTGCTCGACTGCTTGGCAGTGTTATTCCGCAGTTGCCTATCGTTGTCGGACATTGTAAAGAGCACCAACGTATGGATGGAACAGGAAAGATGGCGAACTCTATCGAGGCTTCTTGTGATCAGCTAGATTCCTCGGCAGAAAACAAATCGCCTTCTACGTACGGTAGCGATTGTCTTCGTGGAATTATGAACGGGAGAACTTCAATCGCGATCCTCACTTTCAGTTGGCATCAATTTGATGATTTTTCGGGTGGCAAGCACTTGGATTTTTGCAGTTTTGTTGTCACAAACGTAGCTTATGTGCACTGCATTCTACAGACACTCACTTTTAGTCGACAACAAGACTTGTTATTTTGTAGGTGTTATTTATACAAAATTTTGGTATTTGTTTTTGTTATTTTGCCTCTTATTACCACCTAATGAAGGACATATCAAGGTATGGTAGTATTTAAGATAAATACCTTGATATGTTATTCACTTGTTATTTTCTTCTGCTCGGGAAATGCTATTTCAATTGAAAAAGTAGCCAATGTTCAACTTTTCGTATTGGAATTAACAATGATAATTTAAAACACTTTTCAAACGTTTAATAAGATTTTTATTCGACTCGCAGTAATTCTTTTACAACATAGTTTAACAAGACTTTTTTCTGCTTCTTGTTAAGTTCATGTAAAAATTAGGACATGTACAGGGGATGGCTAAAATGTTTGGGATAGGCAACATTTTTTCTCCCACAAAAAAATTCAACATGCTATAACTTTTCATAGAGTGCATCAAAAAATATCAAATTTTGACTCTTTGCCAACCTATTATATGTGCATCATTGGTAAAAATTTGGGCTCGATTGATTAATTTTTCGCGAAGTTAGAACCGTTCGGGTAAAACACTATTTTTTAGACAACTCATTTTTGAACTGTCATATCTCGATTTTTTGATGCGCTCTATGAAAAGTTATAGCTTGTTAAACTTTTTGTGAGAGAAAAAAAAGTTGCCTATCCCAAACATTTTGGCCATCCCCTGTATCTGTATAATGTGTTTTTCACAAGTCAAATAAACGCTTTCGTTTCATCATACTTCGACTCAGAATACATGATGAAAAACACGTGTATTTTATTGAACAACACCTGAATTAATCCGTTGTTCAGTCGTTAGCCATAATGTTGTGCAAATTCACCACTGCTGAATAGGAGTTAAAGTCTGATGATTATTAAACCACGGGAAGTATATGTTTTGATTTGAGCGCTGCAATTCATCATCTCTTGGATGGCGCAGGTAGGAAGGCATGCGGCTGGCAATTGACGGGTCTCGAGTTCGAATTTGGATTTAGGTAAATTTATGTGTAGTTATTATTTCACAATATTTGTCCACAGCATTAAGTTCCAATCATAAACTCTCGTAGAAATCGAAAAAAAAAACCTTTTTTTATTTTTAATCATTTATGCTAAGCTGAATAACAGCTTTAGTATATAGTAGTAAAACGATTTCACAACAAACAGTTCAGTTGATACACAACACTATGCTTTATAGTTACTCCAAATTTGTGTGAACAAAACCCGAACATTATCCAAATGTTATTCAGCATCATGCTGAATCAATTCGTCGTGAAGGTGCTTGTAAAATGAGTGATTGTTAGTTGGGGTAAGCTGCCTGCTGCTTCCATCGCAAACGCTACGCTACGGAGAAATGGTTCAACGCTTCCCGCACCTGCGAGGGCTTCCCGTCGAGGACTACACCAATGTTCAGCCCAAACTGCTCATCGGACTCAACAATCTCGGATTATGCTTGCCGAGAAAAATGCGAGAAGGAGGCCCTCATGATCCGGTGGCCGTCAAGTGTCATCTCGGATGGAGCATCTACGGGGGCGTGCCCGCCAATTCAAGATGCTCCGTTGCTTCCACACTGTCGCTCCAGCGGATCCAGATAAACTGTTGAACGAACAGCTGCGGGATTATTTTGCCATCGAAAGCTGCATGGTGTCGCCTGGCATCCAAACGGACTCGGAGGATGACAAACGGGCCAGAATTCTCTTGGAATCTACTACCCGGCGAATTGGTAACTTTTTTGAAACCGGCTTGCTTTGAAGGACCGATGAAGTGGATTTTCCCGATAGCTACAGCATGGCTCTACGGCGTCTACAATCTTTGGAACGCAAGCTCCGGCAGAATCCGAATCTAGGAGATAGAGTAATCCAACAGATTCGAGACTACGAACGGAAGGGGTACGCCCGGCGAGCTACAGAAGAAGATCTGGCATGTAGCGATACCAGCCGGATATGGTATCTTCCTTTAGGGATTGTGATCAACCCCAAAAACCCAACAAGCTTCGTTTAATTTGGGACGCAGCGGCAGAGGTCGGCTATGTATCTTTCAACTCGAAGCTCCTAAAAGGACCGGACCTGTTGACTCCGCTGCTAGCTGTACTCTCTCGCTTCCGGCAATTCCCGGTGGCGGTCACAGGGGACATAAGAGAGATGTTCCACCAGATTAAGATACGGAAGGAAGACCAGCAGTCTCAACGTTTTCTCTGGCGGGAACATCCTTCCGATAGCCCGCTAGTCTATATTATGGAGGTGGCGACGTTCGGCTCTACCTGTTCTCCAGCGTCGGCGCAGTTCGTGAAGAACCTCAACGCCACAGAGTATGCCGATCAGTTTCCTCGAGCAGCGGCTGCTATCCACGATAACCACTACGTGGATGATTATTTGGACAGCTTCCAAACGATCGAGGAAGCGATCCAAGTTGTTCAGGAAGTCCAGTCCGTTCACGCGATGGGCGGGTTCGAGATTCGCAACATTCTCTCAAATTCCACGTAAGTAATTCAACGAATTGATGAACGACCGAGCGAAAATTCCAAGGATCTAGCATTGACGCGCGGGGATTCCACGGAATTGGTGCTTGGAATGCAATGGCTACCGATGGAGGACGCATTCACCTATACGTTTGCTCTTCGATCGGATATACAACAGGTGTTGAAGGAGGATCGCGTGCCGACCAAGCGGGAAGTCCTGCAGGTAGTGATGAGCTTGTTTGATCCACTAGGCTGTCTTTCATTCTTCTTGGTGCACGGGAAGATCCTTATCCAAGATACATGGATCTCCAAGATTGGCTGGGACGATCCGGTTACCAAAAACTGCTTTGCGCGATGGAAGCAGTGGATTGCGCTGTTTGACCAACTGTCATCTCTCAGGATTCCTCGGTGCTATTTTCGGTCACCGTATCCAAGTGACTTCGGCCAACTGCAGCTACACATCTTCGTTGACGCCAGCGAGTCTGCATATTCGTGCGTGGCGTACTTTCGTCTTCCAGTAGGAGATCAGATTCAGGTATCCATGGTAGCTGCCAAGACTAAAGTGGCTCCTATCAACACGATCTCCATTCCGAGATTGGAGCTGAAAGCAGCCGTTCTTGGAACTCGCCTTTCGGAGTCGATAAAACAATACCACACCGTACCGATTGCCAATGTCTTCTTCTGGAGTGATTCCAAGACGGTACTCGCTTGGATACAATCGGAACATCGCCGCTACCACAAGTTTGTTGCTGTTCACGTGGGAGAAATACTGCTATCAACGGATGTGAAGAATTGGCGGTGGGTACCCTCGAAAATAAACCCAGCGGATGACGCCACTTAGTGGAAAACTGGTCCAAACCTCAACTCAGATGGCCCGTGGTTTCGTGGCCCTGACTTCCTAAAGCAACAGGAAACCTCCTGGTCAGAACAACTGCAAACTTGTACTACTCAAGATGAACTACGTTCTGTGCATCTGCATCACGTTCAGTGCTCGATTGTGGATCCTGCACGGTTCAGCAAGTGGGCGAAAATGCAACGTACGGTAGCTTTCGTACTGCGTTATGTCGGTAACCTAAAACGCAAGGTTGAAGGTCGCCAGCTAGCCAGCGGTATACTCAGCCAAGAGGAACTGGCGAAAGCCGAACGCTGCCTTTGGAAAACCGCACAAGGTGAAGCCTTCCCGGAGGAAATTACAGCACTGAAGAAAACCCCAGGAACTGACGAATCCCGACATTGTGCCATACCTAAATCAAGCCGCCTTTACAAGCGATGGCCTTTCCTGGACGAAGATGGAGTTCTCCGTATACGTGGGGCTGTACTATTTCGGACCAGTATTCGTGATACTCGGGCGAAGTCAGGCGAAGAGGTGGGTGGAATTGTTCACCTGCCTTACGATCAGAGCGGTGCACCTCGAGGTGGTCCATAGCCTGTCTGCCGTGTCTTGCATCATGGCCATTCGCAGATTTGTATCTCGACGGGGCTCCCCGTCAGAATTCTTCACCGATAACGGTACCTGTTTTCAGGCAGCAAGCAAGGAGTTAGCCAGCGAGATAAAATCTCGCAACGAGGAGATCGCTCTTACGTTCACAAGCGCGCAAGCAAAATGGAATTTCATCCCACCCACTGCGCCTCACATGGGCGGGGCGTGGGAGAGGCTTGTGCGTTCGGTTAAAGCGGCCGTTGGAACGATAATAGACGCACCTCGAGGCCCAGACGACGGAACCCTGGAGACCATTTTGTTCGAAGTGGAGGCCATGATCAACAGTAGGCCTCTGACTTACATACCTTTGGAGTCAGCAGACGAGGAATCGCTCACCCCGAACCATTTCCTCCTCAGGAGTTCAAATGGTGTGAAAATTCTGCCTACAGAACCCGTTCAAGACCATGCCACACTAAGGAGCAGTTGGAAGCTAGCCCAACACATCACTGATCAACTCTGGCGTAGGTGGATAAAATAATTCTTGCCTGTGATCACACGTATGACAAAGTGGCACGAGGAAGCGAGGGATCTACAGGTAGGTGACCTGGTCTTGGCAGTGAATGGAAGCTTGAGGAACCAGTGGATCCGGGGCCGAGTCATTCAGGTTTTCCCTGGAAGAGACGGCAGAATGCGACAAGCCCTTGTGAAGACAGCTACAGGAGTACTCAAAAGGGCTGCAGTGAAACTAGCGGTTCTTGACGTAGAAGAGAAGTGTAAACCAGGCGACGGATCATCGGAGACCCCAGAACCTTGCCATAGTTTACGGGTGGGGGTATGTAACGACACGAACCGCGGCTCTGGAGACACTGCCATAGACCTATCGTCCCACTTTCCGATCGTACACATATCTTATTTCACTCGAAATACTAGGAAAATACCGCATTTTTCACACAAAGTTGTCAACAAATATACAATGGAGGGCAATCAACGTCACGAAATTATTCGTAATAAAGTACTAGACTTGTTTGAAAAACAACAGTGATCTTTAAATGCTACTCGTATTATATGTCACTAAAAATACAGTTATACCATGTATCTACCGAAATATAAATCTAAATTTATTGCGATAGTATATAGTTTTTTTGGGGGTGGAAGCTCAGGTAAAATATTATCTCCTGGGCGCCCATTAAAAACACCACCCCCGGCGAAGACTGGCGCTCGAGCCTAGCTATTTAGCACTGTAGTTGGAGGAAATGCCAATGCAGAACCCGTAGCTTCCGGGAAGGTAAGCTCAGCTCCCTGGGTTAGTGGGTTGGTGTCAGGCCCTGCGAGCCAGCCGTAAAAAAGACTAGCACCGGAAAATCAACAAGAGAAGAATGCGAACCGATACCAATGGCGACGACCACAGCGACGAAAAGGGACTTGCGATTGGAAGCTCGGTACGTGGAACTGCAGATCTCTCAACTTCATCGGGAGCACCCGCATACTCGCCGATATACTGAAGGACCGCGGGTTCGGAATCGTAGCGCTGCAGGAGGTGTGTTGGACAGGATCTATGGTGCGAACGTTTAGAGGTAATCATACCATCTACCAGAGTTGCGGCAACACACGTGAGCTGGGAACAGCTTTTATAGTGATGGGCGACATGCAGAGGCGCGTGATCGGTTGGTGGCCGATCGACGAAAGAATGTGCAGGTTGAGAATCAAGGGCCGATTCTTCAACATTAGCATAATAAACGTGCACAGCCCTCACTCCGGAAGCACTGATGATGACAAAGACGCATTTTACGCGCAGCTCGAACGCGAGTACGACCGCTGCCCAAACCACGACGTCAAGATCATCATAGGGGATCTAAACGCTCAGGTAGGCCAGGAGGAGGAATTCAGACCGACGATTGGAAAGTTCAGCGCCCACCAGCTGACGAACGAAAATGGCCTACGCCTCATCGATTTCGCCGCCTCCAAGAACATGGCCATTCGTAGCACCTTCTTCCAGCACAGCCTCCCGTATCGTTACACCTGGAGATCACCACAACAAACGGAATCGCAAATCGACCACGTTCTGATTGATGGACGGCACTTCTCCGACATTATCGACGTCAGGACCTATCGTGGCGCTAATATCGACTCCGATCACTACCTGGTGATGGTTAAACTGCGCCCAAACGCGCAGAATCTTGAGACAGCGTTGCCGGACGAGGGTGTGCTCGATGTGGCCCCTCTAGAGGACTGCTGGAGTACAGTGAAAGCAGCCATCAACAACGCAGCTGAGAGCACAATCGGGTACGTAGAACAGAGTCGACGAAACGATTGGTTCGACGAGGAGTGCAGAGCGGTTCTGGAGGAGAAGGATGCAGCACGGGCGGTAATGCTGCAGCATGGAACCCGACAGAATGTGGAGCGATACAGACAGAAGCGGAAGCAGCAGACCCGTCTCTTCCGGGAGAAAAAGCGCCGCCTGGAAGAAGCGGAGTGCGAGGAAATGGAACTGCTGTGCCGCTCACAGGAAACACGCAAGTTCTACCAGAAGCTCAACGCATCCCGCAAAGGCTACGTGCCGCAAGCCGAAATATGCAGGGATAAGGAAGGGAGCCTCCTGACGGACAAACGTGAGGTGATCGAAAGGTGGAAGCAGAACTTCGACGAGCACCTGAATGGCGAAGAGAATGTAGGCACGGAGGACCAAGGCAGCGGAGGAAATGACTATGTTGGTGCAGCAGAGGACGGGAACGAACCAACTCCCACGCTGAGGGAAGTTAAGGATGCCATCCACCAGCTCAAAAACAACAAAGCGGCTGGTAAGGACGGTATAGCAGCAGAACTCATCAAGATGGGCCCGGAAAAGTTGGCCACCTGTCTGCACCAGTTAGTAGTCAAGATCTGGGAAACCGAACAGCTACCGGAGGAGTGGAAGGAAGGGATAATCTGTCCCATCCACAAGAAAGGCGACAAGTTAATGTGTGAGAACTTTCGAGCGATCACCGTTTTGAATGCCGCCTACAAAGTGCTATCCCAGATCATCTTCCGTCGTCTTTCACCTAAAGTAAATGAGTTCGTGGGAAGTTACCAAGCCGGTTTCATCGACGGCCGGTCGACAACGGACCAGATCTTCACCGTACGGCAAATCCTCCAGAAATGCCGTGAATACCAGGTCTCAACGCACCACCTGTTCATCGACTTCAAAGCGGCATACGACAGTATCGACCGCACAGAGCTGTGGAAAATTATGGACGAGAACAGCTTTCCCGGGAAGCTGACTAGACTGATAAGAGCAACGATGGACGGTGTGCAGAACAGCGTAAGGATTTCGGGTGAGCTATCCAGTTCATTTGAATTTCGACGGGGGCTACGACAAGGTGATGGACTTTCCTGCCTACTATTCAACATCGCCCTGGAAGGTGTTATGCGACGAGCCGGGCTCAACAGCCGGGGTACGATCTTCACGAAATCCAGCCAATTTGTCTGTTTTGCGGATGACATGGATATTATTGCCAGAACATTTGGAACGGTGGCAGAACTGTACACCCGCCTGAAACGTGAAGCAGCAAAGGTCGGACTGGTGGTGAATGCGGCTAAGACAAAGTACATGCTGGTAGGTGGGACTGAGCGAGACAGGACAAGCCTTGGCAGCAATGTTACGATAGACGGGGATACTTTCGAGGTGGTAGAAGAATTCGTCTACCTCGGTTCCTTGCTAACGGCTGACAATAACGTGAGCCGTGAAATACGAAGGCGCATCATCAGTGGAAGTCGTGCCTACTATGGGCTCCAGAAGAAACTGAGGTCAAAAAAGATTCACCCCCGCACCAAATATACCATGTACAAGACGTTAATAAGACCGGTGGTTCTCTACGGACACGAGACATGGACGATGCTCGAGGAGGACCTGCAAGCACTCGGAGTTTTCGAGCGGCGGGTGCTAAGGACGATTTTCGGCGGTGTGCAGGAGAACGGTGTGTGGCGGAGAAGAATGAACCACGAGCTCGCTGCACTTTACGGCGAACCCAGCATCCAGAAGGTGGCCAAAGCCGGAAGGATACGGTGGGCAGGGCATGTTGCAAGAATGCCGGACAACAACCCTGCAAAGCTGGTGTTTGCAACTGATCCGGTTGGCACAAGAAGGCGTGGAGCGCAGAGAGCACGATGGGCGGACCAGGTGGAGCGTGATCTGGCGAGTGTTGGGCGTGACCGAGGATGGAGAGCTGCAGCTGCAAATCGAGTATTATGGCGGCAAATTGTTGATTCAGTATTATCATGAATTTGATGTGAACTAAATAATTGAAATGAAATGAAATGAGTATATAGTTTTCGGACCTGAAATTTTCGTAAGATTGTACTTAACATATTCTATAAATAATAGTGGTATTGTCGTTATACTCACACTTAACGAAACAATTGAAAACGAAAAAAAAACATATATTGCATTCTGGAAACATCTTTGCAAATGAATTTCTAGATGGAATTCAACTTCCCATCCATGTCTACATGGAATTTGCAGCATCATATCAAAATCGATAGGATACCAGAAATAGCTGCTAGAGTGCTAGATATAAAAGCCCTCTTCTTGTTCCTCTAGCACGGTTGAACAGATTATTTCTGCATTTAATTTGCTTTTCGAATAATTATCCAGAAGAATCTTCAACTTCTTCACGGAACGATACGCTTCCAGTAAGAATTTTCAGCATTTCGGCAAATGCCATTTACATGAAAACTGTCTTGCTAGATGAACCCTCGTCCTCGCCTATTTAAGCAGATATGCATTTGAATGTGATAATGTTACCACCTACTTTACTATTGTGTCACATTTTGCCTAATAAATGAATAAAATCTAAATTATGTATGTTTTCTAATTTAACAATATACCGAAGTACGGCAAATCTCCCAAAAAACAAAGAATTACCGAAAACCTACGGTAGTCCACGACACAACATTACCGAACACTCCGGTAATTTTTGACAGCTCGCCGAAAATCTAAATTACCGTACGTTCAGTACTTTTTTCGATTACCGAACGAACTACCGAACGTTCAGCTGTTGAGAATTCGGTAAAAAATTACCGTATACTGTGAAATAATCTAAGTGTGTACTTTGTGTGAAAAATGTGGTATTTTCCTAGTATTTCGAGCGAAATAAATTATGATTGTAATATAGCATCGCTAGTATTGTTCAAATAAACCCACTCAACTACTACGATAAACTTAAAATATAAAAACTTCAATTTGGCTTAAATGCTTTTTTATGTGAAAATGTGATATTTTCGTACATTTTTTGATAAAACAAAATATTAGTGTAATGTTAACTTCCAATTTTATCAAAATTATGTCCAGTGCATGCTATTGGAAATTTAAGGACAAAAAACTACATGTTATGGCTTTAAGTTTTGGTTTATTACCATCTTGTATGAAAATTATGGTATTTTTGTAACTTTTTGTGAAAAATAAATTAAGAGTATCATAAAAAACGTGACTATTGTTCATCAAATATATCCTGAACTCTTTCACGGATAATTTCAAGGCAAAAAACTATAATGCATTGTAAGCCATTTTTACTTTGTGTGAGAAATGTGGGACTTTCGATGGTTTTTGAGTAAACCAAAATTTGAGTGTAATGAAAACATCACTGTTATTCAACAAGTATGTCCCCCAAACTACTAAGCACAATTCAAAGCTAGAAAACTACAAGTTATCGTTTTAATTTTAGTTTTGTTGATTACTTTGTGTAAAAAATGTGGAATTTTCGTAGTTCTTCGGGTAATTCAAAATAAGAGTGTAATGAGAACATTTTTATTGTTCGTCAAAAACGTCCAGTACAATCCTACCTACGAACAATTTAAGACCAAAAGAACTATATGTCATCGCTTTGAATTTAAATTAATTGCTTATTTTATGTGAAAAATTGGGTATTTTAGCAGTTTTTTTCAGTAAATTCAGTACTGAAAAATCACTAATTTTGCATAAACATGTTCATTCCAGCTGTACGCAAGATTTAGGGTCGAAAAACTATATGTCATCGCATTAAATTTTATTTTACTGATCAAGGTTTGCAAAAAATGCGCTCTCAAAAAAAACTAGGAAGTGCCTTTTGCTTAATAACTTTAGGTAGACGGATCTATTATAAAATCTTTAATATGGACGCTGTTCTTGAAACCTGTCCGATTCTATCGCAAAAAAAAGTTTTAAAATCGGTTGAAAAACGGCCGAGAAATTACTTGTCAAAGTTGGACTTCCGACTTTTTTTGGACCCTCGGTAGTTCGCGGGAGTTTTTACCCCCTCTGTAGTTTAAGTGTTAAGTTCTAAAAATCGTATTTGCTCCACACCACTTATTCGATTCATAGTCAGATTCTATGCCTTCTCCCAAAATTTGAGCTGGTTTGGTTGAAAATGGAGAGTGCACGAGCCCTTCAAAGTTTGTATACACACCATTGACACGCCTATACCTATAGCATGGAGTGACAGTAGTGACATTAGGGGCCCAATTTCGTTTGATTAGCACATTTTGGGCCCGTTTTAACAAAAGAGATGTTAACAACAATGCCTGTCAGTGGGTTGTTTGTATAGGAATAACTACACGGTCAGAAAATTCACTCATTTTGGAGCTAAAGTGGGACAACTCAAAATTGAGTAAATCTTATTTCCAGCGATAGCGCTGGCCCAAGTGCGAAAATCTCATCAGTTTAAGTTTTATAATATTCTTGCTGATGTGAAGAATATTATGTAAGGACATTGTGAACCTACTTTAAAATGTTTATCATGTTGATATGTTTTTTGTTGTGCTGTCAGTTGTCATGCTGTCAGATGGGTGCAGCAAGTTTGACTGCAACGAAACGAAATATCGTCACTAGGCTGCGTACTTTTCAAGCTTACCGAAGACACCACCCAATAATGCGACACCTAAGTGTTTGAACAAGTAAACCTGATGGAATATTCCAATATTCAAATTTATTACGCAGTAACATGCCAAATTGCGTTGTAGAGAATAAATCGGTGCAGTATTGTTTAAGAATAGCGAGAAATACCTAATGCAACAAAATCTCTCTCTTAAATCGAACAATAAACGGGATTAGCGCTGCAGCGATTAGGATCTGCCCAATCTAACTCGCGTCGGGTTGATCATAATTGTGGAGTGCGTACAACTGAACAGTCCAACTTTTGAAGTGACTTTAAAGTTTGATTAAAGCTAATTCTTATTGTGTAACACTAAACTCGAAGTAAGTTCGCGGTCGTTTCTTGTCTATTTAAATAAATTAAGTGAATTTAATGATATTTTTCTTACATTTAGTGATTCAATTAGTCGAGTGTGATAAAAGTTTTTAGAGAAAATCCCACCATTGGGACAATTTGTGATAATTCGTGCTTTGGATTAGTGAACATTCCTAAATTCAGGTAAGTCTAGTGAAATAACGTGAAATAATTCGAGCAAATAGTGAAATTATCCGCGTTGAGCAGGAAATCGAGCCCAGCCAACGTGGGCGGTTTGTGCGGAGTGACTACGGTCCAACGGTTGCGGAAGCCACGTGCGTCGTCGTTTGAATTTCGCACTGACGCGACGCCTATCGAAGCCCACATCTCGTCGCATAGCTGTTTCGACAGTCGTGCAACAAAACCCGCACGTGTGACACGACTCGCAAGTCCATTAGTCGCGTGGTGTCAGCCGTGACATTTTTAACGGAAACACTCCACAGTGCTAGGGGCAGTGGCGTAGCAAGGAGGGGGCGGGGGGTGCGGTCCGCACCGGGCCCCCGAATTCAGGGGGCCGCCAAATCAGGGCAGGTCTAGTGTTATAAACCATCCCTGATTTGGGGGCCCTCTGAATTCGGGGGCCCAGTTTGTTCAACACTTGCCGATCTGCTGATAGTTATGCAGGGGCCTCTTCGTGATGATCAAGAGATTTTGCAATGGGGAACACAGATGGCTATTTTGAAGTTCTATTATTAACAATTAAAAATGTATACACTTTATTCGTGTAGTTTTGTTTATATTAGTTTGATGACTACTCTTTGCACCTGCAGGAGCCCCAAAATACAATAAAAAATGTGTTCAAAATCAAAATTGAATTTTACGATATTCAGTACCGATATGGAAGTGAAATTCATGAGCATTATGAAAACATCCATGATATCCTAACCACAGAACCAAACAAAGCTCTTGATTTAGCTTATGATAACAGCTGAAATTCAGGGGCCCCATTCATCAAAATTAAGAACTGAACGCATTCAACGTCCTTGAAGGCTTTCTGTGGGAATTCCTTCGGGCAAGAATATCTTTTCACGATTTATCAGGCAGTTACTTCAAAGACTTCTACAAAAGTTCCTCTAAGATTTACTTCAGAACATTTATTAGGGATTGCTTAAAAAAATTTCTAAGCATTGGTTTACGAATACTTACAATGATTCCTTCAGGAACTCCTCCTAACATTTCTTCAGGAATTTCTTCAAAAAATTATCGAAAAATCCTTCAGGAATCCCTTTGAGATTTTTTTGTACGAATTTCTTCAAGCAGTCGTTCAGAAATACCTCTTCGGAAACGATCATAAAGCCATTGAAGGATTATGCCATAATGCCCTTCAAGAAATCTTTTAGATGAACCATATGAAATCTGTCCAAGTATGATTTTAGAGATTTCTTCAAGAAGGAATCTTGCAGGAGTTCCTCACTGAAAATATCATTTATGATTTTTTGAGATCATGATTGGAGCCATACCATACCTGAATAGATCCTTGGGAGATTTTCTAAAGAAATTTGAATGAATTCCCGAAGGAATCCTTGTAGAAATGTCTGTAGCATTTTTTGTAGAAATTTCTAAAAAAATCCTTGAAAAATCGCCTGGATGAATTCTAAGATGTGTTAGGAAAGAATCATTGGGTTGATTTTGGAGGTATATTTGATGATGTTCTGGAAGTATTTTTACAGAATTAGTAAAGAATTCCAAATTCTTTGGTGCAAATAAAAAAAACAGTCTTCAAAATAATTCCTACATATTTCCTTGGAGGAATTTCTGCAGGGGGAGGAAATGAGGAAATTTGTGCAGCGATACTTTGGGGATGAATGTGTTCATCTTTGTAGGGTTATCTGAAGAAAAACTGAAAAATCATGAACGAATCTTTATTCGTAACTTGAAAAAAATCCTTGGAGAAAAGATTTAATCTTTACTGGAATTTCTTGAAAGATTATTGAACGAATTTTGAAAGAGGACTTGAAAACATTGCCTAAGGAATCTTTGGATGATTTCCTACAGCAATTATTAGAGAAATTTCTGAGGAAATCCCTGCAGGTATGACTAAAGAAATTCTTAAGAAATCCTTGAAAGGACTTCAAAATCATATGAGGCAGTGCAAAATGAACCCTTGAAGAAGTTTATAAAAAAATTCTTGAAGGAATTCCTAAAGTATTCCTCCGAAAAAATGCTGAAGAAAACATGTGGGGTAGCTTCAAAAGAATCGTTAGTGGATATATTTAAGAAACTCTTTATGGAGTTCTTGGGATTACATAATACTGAAGAAATTTCTTCAAAAATGATGGAGGAATTTCCTAAGGAATCGCAGTAGCAACTTTCGCAGGATATCTTGGAGGAATTTGTAAAGAAGTCCTTGAAGTATTTCCCAGAAGAATCGTAAAAGATGTCCCAGAAAGAGTTCTTGGAGCTCCGCACTTGGAAAAAAAATGCTTGATGAAATCGTTAGACACTTTCCTTAGAAGTTTCGTGAAGGAAATCCGGACGAAACTGGTGTTATCGCTAAAGAAACCCTTTAAGGCACCAATAGAAAAAAATCTAATAAAAACCTTAGAAGAATTTCTAAATAATTCATTGAGGAATTCCTGTGAGAATTTTTACATTATTTATTAGAATTTCTGAAGTATTTTTATTTTTTTTCAGTAACTAATCAACTAATTCTCGGCAATGCTACAAAAACGACTTCTGATTTTTATTTCTACGAACTTCTTCAGATTTTTATTTCAACGGAAATTTCGTTGGGAATTCCGTCTGCAACTTTTCACTGATTTTTTTTTGACAATGCGTTTGAGAAAACCTCTGGTAATTACTTTCGGAATAAATTCAACTTTTTTCTGAAAACTTGTATGCCAATCCCTACGGGAATTGATTGGGTAACTCGCCTGGCATTTTTTTTGGCCAGTTTTCTGTAAGTTACCTGAAAAAAAAATTCGAATATCTTTTGGCGGAGTTTTTTTGGCTAATTATTGGGAAATGCTTTGATTGGATTTAATCCGAAAATTCCTATAAAATTATTCTTGGGGTTTTCTTTGCAAATGTTTTTGAAAATTATTTCGGCACTTCCATCGAAATCTTCGATAACTCTTTTGGAAATTTCTCGGCGATAATATTCGAAGTTGAATTAGATTATTATTTGAGAAAATATCTTTAACATCACTTTTTTAAACTCTTTGGCCAGCTGCTTTGGAAATTTTTCACGGGATTTTAGCAATTTCTTTGAAAGTTCCACCGGCAGTCCCTTTGCAAATATACTTCACAATTACATTTGTAATACTTTCAATAGTTCAATGTTGAAATTCATTCGATAGGCACTTTGAAATTTAATTAGTCGATTCGTTTGTAAATTTAAGTGACATCTTTTAAAAGCTTGTTTGTTATTACTTTTCTACGAGATACACTTTTGCAAATTAAAAAAAAAAACAAAGAATTTACAACGGAACGACCGAGAAAAATCTCAAGAGAATTACTAATAAAATTTCCAAAAAATTAAGATGTTTACCAGAAGAGATCACAAACAATTTCCTAAAAATGTATGAAGAAATTCCATTAGAATTTCTTGGGGGAATTTCTGTGAGAATTGAAAGAATTCTTATATTTTTTTATTTGAGATTCTTAAGTATTCATTAGAGGAATTTATGAATCCTTGAATAGGCTTATTAGAGGAATTTCTAAAAATAAACTAGCAAAACACTCAATGCCTCCTCTGGAGGATTTCCTACAGAATTTCTTGGAGGAATTTGTGAAAGAATCTCCGGAAAACTCTTGCAGGAGTAATTGAATTAATACAAGAAGAAATCCTTGCATGATAGGATCCCAAAAGATTTCTTGTACAAAATTATTTCTTAAATACCTGGAAAAATCAGTTTAAGAATGAATGAATGAAATCAATTAAAGAAATTTCAAGAGAATACTAACTTGAATAAAATCTGAAGTAATCTTCGGAGAAATTGCAAGAAAACTTATTGGATGAGCTACTAAAGAAATCTCTGGAAAAATTCCTGAAGGAAATTTGGGAGCAATTTCTACACGCTTCTTTGAAGAAATTCCTTTAGAATGTTGAATAACCTTAGAAAATCGATTCCTGGAAAAATCCCAAAAGTAATGGTAGAAGCTTTGGAGATGTTATTAAAAAATTAAGCAGAATGCATTAAAATATTGATGAAACCTTCGCAGGAGTTTCTAACAAGATCCTTGTAGAAATTCTGACAGAATCTTGTGATAATTTCCAGGAGACTTTTTTTTGAAGAAATATTTTAGAAATCTTTGGAAGAATAACCGTATGAATTCTTGAAGTGATTCCTGAAAAAATCCTGATGGATATCCTCTTTGAAATCTTAGCCTTGCATTACTTACTTAAAGGATGCTTCTAGGTATTCTTAAAGAACTCCTGCAGAAAGTGGCAAAATAGTTTTAGGAGGAATCCTTGGAGAGACTACTGGAGAAGTTATTTGTTTTGATAAGATAGGGCATCTGTTCTTTTACTATTTATATACGCTTCCATTTTCATACCACTCAAAACAAAGGAGTGGAGCGCTTTTTGTTTTGCTTTTTATTTTTGTATATTTGTTAGAAGTGAGCACGGATTATATAAAAAATAACGTAATAATTCTGGAGGAATTCCTGACTGAGATGCGTGATGGAAACTTAGAATTATTTTTCAAAAGGTTTCTTGGAAGAATTTTTAAGGAGTCTGATCAAAAAGCGGAATAGAAGTTTTTTGAAAAGTGCTAGAAATACTAGCAAAAATTGCTGAAGGAACTCTTGAGAAAACTCTTAGAGTTAATGGATATTGAAAGTCCAGAAGTATTTTTCGAAAGAATTCCTACAGAAGTCCTTCTAAAAGTTTAATTTAATTAATATAATTTATTTAATTCAATTTCTTCTGTAGGAATCCTTGGAGATTTTGTTTTATTATTATCCAATTGATTCTTTGGAAATTTCTAGGAGGAATTCTAGGATGAATCTCTTAGTAAAACCTTAGAGAAACTTCTTGAAGAATACTTTTGGAAAAAGGAATCTTTGGTGGGATCTCTGAAGTAATCCTAGGAAATAATTCTTAAGAAATCTTAAAAAGGACGCCAAGATAAGTTATGAATGCTTGAGGAAATTCCAAGTTTAATTATTGTAGAAATATCTGATAAAGTTATTTGAGGGAATAACTGAGAAATGCTTGAAGAATACAGGGGATAGACAAAATGATCGGAACAGGCCAAATTATCACTTTTCAAAAAAAAATTGCCAATAGCTGTAACTTTTCGAAAAGTGCAACAAATATTCTCAAATTTTCTCTGTAAGATGATGATAGTTGTGTATTAGTGGTCCATTTTTGGAAAAGATCAGGCTATTCTGCACGAAGATATAAAGATTCTTGAAAAAGGTATAATTATCCGATATCCAACTTTGAGCTGTTATACCTCTGGATTCAATGAACAAAATGCAAAGAAACTATGACCATATATATAATGAGCTCTGAAAAACGTTTGACTCAATTTGAAATTTTCAACAAGCAAAACAGTTATAGCGATTTAATTTATATTATGATTTTTTAGTTAATTGGTCTATTTTTAATATGCACCCCATTACTTTTTTAATTTATTGCCGGCTATGTTGTTACTTTTCTTCATTACATATTTATATTCAACTCAATTTGCGGGAGTTTAAATGAACTATAATTAGTATCCTGAATTTTGAAACGATGTTGAAATTTTGGATAATTTGGTGTTTTATTAGAAAAAAAATCTAATCGTTATAATTCTCTTCCGCGTTGAGAATTCTATGTTGTGTCAAAGGTTTTCCAAAGCTCATTATATAAATCATAATTGGTCGAAATTTCTTTGCATTCGGTTATTTGAATTCGGGGATATAACAGCTCAAAGTTGGCTATCAGATAATTACACCTTTTTCTAGAATCTCCATAACTTCGTGCAGAATAGCCCGATCTTTTCCAAAATTAGACCACTAATACACAATTAGTTGATCATCTCACATTAAAAATTTGAGAATGTTTGATTCTCCTTTCGAAAAGTTACAGCTATTTGAAAAAAATTTGAGAAGTGAAAATTTTGCCTGTCCCGATCATTTCGTCTATCCCCTGTATATGGAGAAATATTTGACTTTCGTCGAAAATCACCAAAGGAATATTTAGAGGATTCCCTGGAAGAAACGGAAGAAGGTTTAAAGAAATTCTAGAAGGGCTTCCCTTCCTCTGAGGGGTTCCAGATGTAATTTCTTGGAAGAATATCTGGTTCTGAATGAATCATTGGTGGTTTTTTGTAGTATTTTTCCTGGAATTTTTCAAGAATTCTTTAGATGATCTTCTAGATAAATCCTCAGAGACATAATTGATAGATTCCTGAACTAATATTTCGAGACTTACTCAATGAAGCCTTTGCAAGAATCTTTTGAATTACTCTGTAGTACTTTTGAAAACATTCCTGAATGTCTCAGGTGAACCAGCCAAGGGGCTGAAAGCCTCATTAATAAAGCTAATAATAATATTATTCCTGAAGGAGCGTTTTTAGAGGAATACTGAATGACATCCTTGCACACAATGAGAGAAGGCTAGTCCCAAGCTTCATCTGTTGGTTCTTTGTGTAAATGCAGATGTCCTTGCAATAACAGAGGAGCAACCGCGGGCGGTCAATCATGCTCATGCTCATGCTCAATACTGAATGACATCCTTGCATTAACAACTTAAAAGATTCTTGAAGACAAATTATTCTTCAAGAAAGATTTCCCAAAGAAAAAGGTAACCCGAGTAGGTGGAAAAATCTGATGAATAGCATATTCAGTAATGATTGAATTGAATTACTGAAGAGCAAAAACTGATATTGGTTTGATTGATATAAGAGGTAAAAGAACAGAAATGAGGGGGTTAGAAGCAAAGGGGTATAAGTGACAAAAACCCACTTTCGAGTAATTGAGGTTTAAAGTTTTTCACCAATTTTTCATCCCATATAAAATGTATGGAGTTGCAAAATCGACACAATTTTTTCCGATTTATTGTAATTTTTCCAAACATCGTAAAAACAAACTTAAAAAAGTTCCTGAAAGCTTGAAATCTGAAGAATTTTTTGATATGCTCAGCTCAAAATCGACACAATGGTCACTTATACCCCTTTGCATTTGGGCCCCTCAAATAATAGCAGAATCTTATATGGTGAACTACTCAATAATAGCCCGTTAAGATATTACAAGATCAAAAAAATAGCAGACAAGATTTGTCAATTTTTTCTAGAAAAAAAATATCAGCATCCAGCATCGAACTTACGACCTTAGGTTTCACAGGCGGCGATGCTTACCACTCAACTGTGGCTCGCTGTTGTAAATAACATGGGAATAAGAGCATGCGGTTCTTCGTTTCAACAGCTCAGAAAGAGACACATGGCATTTCACTAACATTGAGCCATCTCTTTGGGTGTATGTGTTCCATTTCGTGTAGAAGAGCTGAACTTGTTCTTAGAAATTTTCAGCTATTCCGACAAGAACAAATACTGATATCATATCACTTTGAGCTATTCGTGCGATATTCATTAGATTTTTGAATAACACATCAAAATCACATCGAGCTATAACAGCAAAAAGTGTTCGATTTGAGATATGATTTAGATATTCTCGTCTACCCGGGAGAGCAATCTTTGAAAGCCTTTTATAAGGACTATTTTGTGCAATTTCTAAATAATTTGTTGAAAACTTTTTCGGCATAATTCTTATAAAAAAAAATCTTTCGCTACCGAAAAAAATCATGAAGGAATACAGTAAATAATATAAGATAGATAATGTTTAACCTTCCGTTGGCCATCACTGTAGTGCACTGCCAGCATCACTAGAATGCTTACAAAATGCGAGATTTTTTCAATGTTTTGTACAAAATGCAACAGTGCGATCATTCGACAGTTAAATGTATAGATTTATCATTGTAAAATATGTACATATTATGAAATTTTCTGGGGGGCCTACCAATTTGCTTCCGCACCGGGCCCCCAAATTCCTAGCTACGCCACTGGCTAGGGGATATCTGTACCCCGAAAGAAGACACCTGCGCGCGAGTCCTGTGGGTGGCGTACATTGTTGGCTCGAAACTGCCGCATTGAGGGTTCGCTACGTAGTCTGTGCCAAGTCCAAGGACATCAGACGTGGGATCGCCGGAAGAAGACAAGGTCAGATCTGTCCTTTGCTCGAAAACTGTTTCTAGAAACAAATCCAGTTAATTAGAATTGAATTGAGAACGTGACGCCACACACGGTTAGGGAACTAGGCTTTCCTTAATTTAATAAATCAATTTCTACTTATTGCACGGTCATTACTCGAAAAATTGATCGCTTCTATTATATCGCGTGCGTAAATGGAATAAAACGAATAAAATTACTTCTAGTTTAGACCACACTCCACTTTGCTTTCGTCACGGATTTTTTTGATTAGATTTAAGGTTGAAATTTTCCTATTAGTTGCTAAGCTTTTTTCTTATTGTTTGATTTTTGAGGTTTGTATATATTTTTCTTAGATTTTATGTTGAATTTGAAGTTGGTAAGTACTTAATTGGCTTATTGGCTACGACGTTTTGGTGTTGTTGAAGTGCGACTTCGGTTCTGGTGGAACTCAAACCTGCCCTGAGTTGACAGTCTCATCCGGGTAAAACTTAGCAGAGCTAACGGTCCTTCTTTAGAGGAGGTGGCGCTTAAGCCGCTAGCTTTTGGAACAGGACGGAACGTTACAATTATACGGCTTAAACTGTTTGGATTTTTGCACTTGGGCCAGCGCTATCGCTGGAAATGCAATTTACTCATTTTTTGAGCTGTTCCAGTTTAGCTCAGTTTTGTGTGAATCTTACTCATTTTAGAGTAACTTTTTCTTAGCGTGTATAGGAAAACGACGTTTTATAATAAATTAACCGTGGCATTTCCCCATATGACCTAGAGTGTTAGTTGACCTTTGATACTCCAAGGCTACACTATCACCTACAATTTTACCGAAGCATTCCCTGTCGGTTTTTGGAACGAGTCCGATGTGAATGTCCGTTTCTCTTCGCGCGGTAGCATTCGTTATTAGTAGGGGAGACTGAGGCAACTTGATCCCTGGGGAGACTTGTTCCCCCCATATTTTCTCGGAATCAAAAACAGTTTTCTTCTAGCATATTTTTTCCAAAACTACATCTTGACAGACGACAATGTTTTGGTTACAATTGATTTTGATTGTGCATTGCATTATTTTTTAATGGCTGATGGTTTGTTTTCAGTCCTTCAGAAATCTTTTAGGCGGTTCTGAAAAATCTCAATAACTTTGTAAAAATTGAACCAAATCGTGTCAAAATTTAACAGCACATAGTGTAAATAAAATACTATCGAACGTATTTATTCAAATTAGGCTGTTATATATTTTTTTAATTAATGCAGCTTTGTATACACAACAGTGACATGGGGAGACTTGATCCCTCGAGGATTACACACACATTATACATGTGAAAAATAAAATTTTATTTGGAAGTCTCTATTTACTCGGAATTCTAGTATATTCAAAGATAAAACGTGTCAGATAATTATTATTTTATTACACACCATAAAAAGAGGGATCAAGTCTCCCCATTTTCAAAATACAGCATAACCTTAACAATTTAAGGAAATCTTATAATTTCAAATTCACCATATTCATCAAAAATACAAGAAAACTTGAAATGAAAATGAATAAGAAGCTTCTGGAGTTATTTTCCCTTTAAATTGACCATGTGCTTAAAAGTGAATCAATTGTGGCCCATTTTTGAAAAATACACCATAAGACATGCCTCCATAAAAACACAGTTTTGAAAACTTTAGCAATAATTTAAAGTCCTGCTGTTGTGTATAAACTTGCAATACATGTTTACCTTCCATTCTGTACGAAAAGCGGATCAAGTTTTGTGTTTTGCTTGAAGTTACAGGCAAATTAAGAAAAAGGGATCAAGTCTCCCCAGTCTCCCCTAGAGTTTTTTTACCCCTCGCGCTGAGGGATTTTTTTTACATCGTTAGTTATCCTACTAGTGCGTAGTGCCGCATGGCAAATCCTTCCGATTTAGGAAGCGTGCTGCATAAGCAGCTCGTTCAGCTTCTACCAATATCAGGCAAGCATAATTGCCACATAATAAACGGCGTACGACGACAACGCCGGTAGCGACGAAGCGAGAAGGTCGACGACAAAGGTCAGCAGCGCACAATAGCAGCAGCAGCCTAAGCCATCGTCACCAACAAGCCACCTTCCTACATATAGGTATACAAAGGCTGTGCACAGACCAGTTGAGTATTTTGTATCTTTTATGCCGCTCTATTGTTCCCCAGTCCACCGGCTACCACGCAGTAATAGTTTTATTTCGATTTGAGTTTCGATGGTACAGTAGTTCCTCCCGGTTCACGGCCCATTTACATCGTATTATTTATTTTTATTTTTAAGTTTTTATTTGAGTTGATATACTTCCTCTTCTTTGATTTTTGTTTTGTTTTTTTTCAATATTTTCTCATATTATATTAGTATTTAAGTAGATACAAACATTTGAATTGATTTTTGTTAAGTTGCCATCCTTTTTCTATAAGTTCTTTTTTTCCTTTTTCTTGTCCTTTTCTCCTGATATCTCTTTACTTCATATCAGAACAGGTGTTACGAGTATTTTTTTTTCTTGGTTTGACTCCGTTTTGCTCTGCCGCATTTTAACTGCAGTGGTTCAAAAAACCTTTTTTCTGGGTTTATTGCTTTTTGACTTGGTTGTTTTTCTCGACGTAGGACTATTGATTGTAGGCAAAAGGTTATTGCAACCATAACAAATTACAAATGCTCCATAGAAAATCAAACAGCGCTCCATAAAGAATGAACATATGTTTCATGAAAATGTGCAATGTTACCCATAAATAATTGAAAACGTTCCATAATTTATAAAATACTAGCTGTACCCGGCAAACTTTGTCTTGCCTACTGCGTTTTTTTGACGTTTCGAGTCCCTAGCCAAGCGCCCAAGTCCCCGTTCAAAATGTATGAAAACCCGATTTTCAAAAACTCTCAATTTTCCCATGTTTTGTGCCTCATAAACCTTCCTTGGGTGAAATCTAACAGAACAAAACTTAGACCACCCAAATCGGACCACCCGTTCGCAAGTTATGCGCGGTCCCACGTATGCCACTGCATTTATATATATATATATATATAAGATGTACCGGTAAAACATAAAATTTTCTCATTAAAAGTGACATTTTGCACCAATAAATAATACTGAAATGCTCCATAATAAGATACAAATGCTCCATAGAAAAATACAAATGCTCCATAAAAATTTAAAATGTACCTATAGAAAATTGAATATTGCTCCATAGAAAAATTAAATTGCACCATAAAAAAAATAAATTGCACCATAGAAAATAGACAAATGCCCCATAAGTATTATCAAACTGCACCACATAAATACAATTAGCTCCATCAAAAATTGAAAAATCTCCATAACTTTAAACATTTGCACGTCCAAAGCAGTGCAATGTAAAGCAATTTAGCCCTGTCGAATTAATTTTTGAGAATATGCTATCTATGGAAGATTTTCAATTTTTCATGGAGCAATTCATGTTTTCTATGGTGCAGTTTGATAATACTTATGGAGAATTCTTTCAATTTCTTTGGTGCAATTTGATACTTACTGAAAGTAGGTTGGGAACCCCTGTCCCATATAAAATCAATGGAGCAGTGGTTGTCAACCTACTTTTCTCAGGGTCGTTTACGGTGGTTCTCCCGGACAATCTTCCCGTGTATATTTGGTGGCAAGGCGGACAAATACAATTCAAAATGGCGGAACAAGATTCTTCACATGTAAAATAATTTGACACTATGTACAGTTGAGGTTAAGAGGGCCATACACAGATATTTTTATTCAAGAAAATAGGGAAAAACTGAATTGAAATTATTGGGATTAACTTTTATTTTTACATGATTAGCGCTCACCGTTGCCGCCGATCGTTGACTCCGTTGGCATGCTTACACGACGACGCAGGAAACTTCCATTGGCGGGCACGTGGGATCGTCTTCTTCTTTCTTCTTTCTCTTTCTTCTCCTCTTCTTTCTCCTTCTCGCTTTCTTCACTTTCTTCTTCTAGGGGTTTCAGGGGTTCACAGTTCATTTAAACGGTACAAGAACTTGCTCCCGTGTCGGTAAGGCCGGTTTAAATGTAGGGCCATGTTCCAGTTCCGGGGAGTGGTACCAAGCGCGCGCGTTTTCAAAAGGTGGCCAATCAAGCGAGCCTGCACCAAGAGAGGGCCGGACAACCACAGATTCAACGACATGCCATTGTTCACAGTTCTACACTATTATGTCCGGTCGGCCACACATTGTCCTATTCACAACTGCAGTTAATTGTTCACCACTGGCTCGCTTGATCACTGGGCGTACGTTAAAAATCAACGGAAAAACTAACGTGGTTATAAATAACTGTTTCTACTATGGTGCACTTTCTAACCGTCCGTGGTGAAATTCCCGTTGATCCGTACTCACATTTTAGCACATTTTAGGTGTTAAATATTTAATGGCACTTAACTGTGGGTTTTAAGTAACACCTTTTTTAATTGTAGATTTTAATAGGGTTTAGGCTTTTATTTCAAGCGTACTCCAAACTACATGGAACAACCGCGGTAGTATGGTGACGGACTACCTCGCGGACCGACACTATTTCGTCACTCCTCCGGAACGTTAAAAATACTAGAGACCTGGCTCTATTCCGCGGCAACTATTTATAGCTCCCATGAGCCAGCACATAAACCCCGAACATACCCCATCATAATTCATAGCTGACGATCATACTTCCATGACGATGATGACGATGATAGCAGACACGATGAAGGACGAAGTTTGACGGTTCGGGAACACAGGCAGAACAAAACTTACACACTAGAATGGTTGATGTCCCATACTACTTTAAACATTTACTCCGATAAATTGGCTGCATGCTTAGCCTTAACAAACGAAAAGTCCCTATACACTTGTTCCGCATATAGTAATAAATTTTGTAAATGAATATAAATAAAAACTATGGAAAATAAAAAATCTGAATAAATAAATAATAAATAAAATAAAAAATAAATAAACTTCTCAAAAATAAATAAATAAGAAAATAAATGAATATATGAATAAATAAATAAATATATAAATAAATAAATAAATAAATAAATAAATAGAAAAATAAATAAACTACTGTCGGAATAAACACAAAACAAAAATATATTTCAGAAAGACATCAACCATGGGGCTACTAAATGACAAAATAGACGTCACTCAAACACTAATAAAAGCGGAGACAGACGAATATTTTGACATTTAGACATTTAGGGTTTGACAACACGAACATAAATAACAATATTTTTATTTCTTTTCTCAACCTTCAACTGGCCTTGCCACCAAATATTTTATTGTGACGATTGAACGGTTACAAATTTCAATTTTTTATGGTGCAATTTAATTTTTGTATGGAGCAATATTCAATTTTCTATGGGTACAATTTTAATTATTTATGGATCATTTGCATTTTCCTATGAAGCATTTGTATTTTATTATGGAGCATTTCAGTATTATTTATTGGTGCAAAATTTCACTTTTAATGAAAAAAAATTATGTTTTTAAAGTATGGAACGTATTCAATATTTTATGGGTTACATTGCACATTTTCATGGAACATATGTTCATTCTTTATGGAGCGCTTTTTGATTTTCTATGAAACGTTTCTATTTATTTATGGGTGCAATAAATAGGCTGCCATTGATTGTATTCAGGTAAGACCACGTCTTCGAATAAGTGCTATTTTTTTTAGTTTTTTTTAGAGCTCAGTGCATGCCCGAAGTACGTAGAGTGGGAGAAACATTCCATAAACTCCTTAAAACAGCGGTCAAGGCGACTTATGCAGAAATGCTGAAAAAGATCGCCCAGCTGCTGTTTCATTAGCCCAACCTTCTACTAGTACTAAAATTTTTGCAGCCCTGCCGGATAACGATCAAGGTTCTGACTCTGAGAGTTATGTAAAGTACACTATAATTGAGACAGGGACGAAAAGGAAGCGAGCTGTTGCAAAACGGCACATGTAACAGCGAGCTACTCAAAACATTCCTGTTGCTCAACCAGCTCATCAAACTCCTCTGGTAAAATCAAGAAGGGGCGGGAACACCAAAAAGGTATCGCCTCCAGGTTTAAAATTTTCGAGTGGAGAATTTCCGTCACTTCCGGGATCATCTAAAACCCCAGTTGCCCCAGTTTTTCTTCCAGGAATCCAACAAACTAGTCAACAGGAACGCCGACAGTATCCAGTCGACCTTTCCGGAAAATTGACTTTCTAGGATAGTGGACATCATCTTTGAAACTTTGAATACTTCTTCTTCTGCTTCTTCTTGTTCTTTATGGCTCTACATCCCCACTGTTACTTGGCCTGCCTCGCTTCAACTTAGTGTTCTTTGAGCACTTCCACAGTTATTAATTGAAGGGCTTTCTTTGCCTGCCATTGCATGAATTTCTATATTGTGAGGCAAGTACAATGATACACTATACCCAGGGAGTCGAGAAAATTTTCCCGACCGGAACGGGAATCGAACCCGCCGTCTCCGGATTGGCGATCCATAGCCTTAACCACTAGGCTAACTGGAGACCCAAAAAACTTTGAATACCTCACCCGCTATAAGAAGTTTAATAAACATGGCACTTCCTTTTGTGAAACCTCTTCTGGCTTCAAAATGGCCGATTCTTGAATCTTTCATATCTTTCGATGGCTAATTTGTTCACTAAGGTCGGAGATATGATAGAAGTCCTACAGTGGAATTGTAGAAGCTTAATTGAAAACATGGATGCTTACAAATTTTTAGTTCACAGAACACGTTGTGTCATATTTGCGCTTAGTGAAACATGGCTTACTTCCGATAAAGATATCTCCTTCCACGATTTTAATATTATTCGTTGTGATCGAGAGGATATGGAGGGATGATCTTGGGGATCAAAAAGCTCCATTCATTTTATAGAACTGATTTCCCCCCGATGAACGACACTAAAAAAGTTGCATGTCATGTTAATATACAAGGTAAAAGTTTCAGTATTGCCAGTGTGCACATACCGCCCAGCGCTAGAGTATCTCGAACACGCAACCAGAGAATGGCAGATTCTAATACAATGCGGTGTGAAACTTAAACAAATATTGTATTAAGGCTTTGCAAATACAAAAATTGGCAGGTGGCAGTATACCAAAAATTGTATTGGCTTCCTAGAATCTGGAAAAGGAAAATTTCGCATGTGTGCGTGTGCTCTCTGTGGCACCCTACACACTACTCAAACGGTTTGACCAACATTGACTCCGCCCCCAGGTTGGTGGTTGAGTTGGTGCTGTGTTTGACCGTGTGTGATGCTGTTTGACGAACCGATTTGGCAGTTCGTCAAACCTATTTGACGGTTGATGATTTGGTCGGCAAAAATCAAACCAGTTTGATTTTACTCAAACCAGAGGTGGGCGGAGCCAATGTTTGACGAACCGATCGTACCGTGTGTAGTGTTGTTGCACAAACATAGTGCGATTTCAAATGGGAAATGATGTTGGTGCAACCAAAGTGACATGTTGGTGCAACACGATTTGGCAGTTCGTCTTACGGTTGCAGAAACATCCGCTGGTTCGACCAACCTGGGGCGGTGGCAATGTTGGTCAAACCGTTTGACTGGTGTGTAGGGTGCCTGTCGCACTGGTTTTTCATTATTTGTTCTATTTTTAGACTGGTCATGGCAGCAGCGGTGGCATCAATTACCAAAACATGTATAAAAAGAAATACGAGCGGCGACGGAAATCGAATCGACACATTATCATGGTGATACACAGTACCCTGCGCTCTAACCAGCATGGCTACAACTGCACATGGATAGACGAGAGGCTGAAAGCCATCATTAACAACACAAACGTGGCTTGGTGATGGAAGTGATACAGCCGCCACACTGCACAATGGGTCCAGAGACGTATTTACGAAGACAAAATTCTCTAAGCTTAAACTTTATGTGTTTAGACACATATTGTGGTTTAGAAAGTTTCTTTTTAATTGTTGACCCATCATTGTTATGTTAAGGTGGTTTATCTGGTTCAAAACTGTGCTTTCTAATAATTTTATATACGATTTCATGATGGATGGTGATGGATCGTTTAATGGGAAATTCCAGAGGTCAAGCAAATTTTAAATTTCATATGTCTCAGGACTCTCACCACTTAGAAAGTTGGTGTCTTCGGCAATGTTATTCAGTTAGTCAAAGGCATAGAGTTAATGATTCACTTATTTCGAAATTTCGTCACTAGGCGGCGCTAGTTACACATTAGCAACATCATTTAAATGATTGATTTTTTTCGTGAAGTAATCAACAAGCTTTAAATTGGTTTTCTTTGAACGTGTATTAGTCAAGTCAAAGGTTTTTCAAAGAGCTATGTATTAGTCATAAATGTGCGACAATTCATTTCATTCAGTTCACTCAATCCAGAGATATAGCAATTTTACGAAGAACACTCAAATATGAATTACTTTACTAGAGTTGATTCAACTTCATGTAAAGTTATCCAATCGAGCCCAAATTTGTACCGTTTATAACTAACTAAATAGTTGTGCCACTGGCAGGTAAAATTTGAGAATATTTGGTGTAGTTTTAAAAAGTTACAGCTTGCTGAATATATTCGAAATAATAAATAAAAGTTGCATGCTTCAATTAATTTGCAATTAGCGCCGTCTACTGGCAGGACCTTGAACCAATCAACTAATCAACTGAGAGGCCTTAACCAACCTAACAACATCACCGAAGACATCAACTTTCTAAGTGAACAGAGTCCTGAGATATATGGAATATAAAATTTGTTTGCTCACTAGCGCCACCTAGTGGTGAAATTTTGAATCAAACGGCCCATCATTTGTTAGTT
This sequence comes from Aedes albopictus, assembly GCF_035046485.1. NCBI lineage: Eukaryota > Metazoa > Arthropoda > Insecta > Diptera > Culicidae > Aedes > Aedes albopictus. Next base: position 271,751,937 of record NC_085137.1, read on the forward strand.
CTTGACCAGCCAAATAATATTGCCGAAGACACCAACTCTCTAATCATGATCATGAGATATTTGGTATAAACATTTCATCAGTGTTACGTCTGTTTGTCTCTGGCATGACAGATATCACAGACAGCAAGAGGTAGCACTTGCGAAATGTCCATACCGTATATCTTAGCACCATGATCACTTATATATTCTGTGTATTTGGCAAAGTTGTTAAGTCAGCCAAGGTATTACTGGTGATGGTCCGTTTGGTTCAAAATTCCACCACTGGGTAGCGCTGATGATAAATCAATTTTTATTTTCCATATATCACAGGACTCTGATCACTTGGAAAGTTGATTTCTTCGGCAATGTTGTTTGGTTTATTAAGGCCTTTCAGTTGATTAGCTGATTAATTCAAGATTCTGACAGTAGATGGCACTACTTGCAAATTAGTAGAAGCATGCAACTTTTACTTATTATCTATAAAATATTCAGCAAGCTGTAACTTTTTATAAAGTGTAGGGAATATTCTCAAATTTTATCTGCTAATTGCACAACTAATTAGCTAATAAATCGATTGAATAGTTTTACATGAAGTTAGAGCGACTCCAGTAAAATGTTTCATATTTGAATGTGCTTCGTTAAACTGCTATATCTCATGATTAAGTGAATCAAATGAAATGAAATTTGGCACATTTATGACTAATACATAACTTTTTGAAAAACCTTTGACTTGTCTTAAATACGCTCACAGAAAACAAAATTACAGCTTTTTGATTACATTACAAAAAAAATATTCATTTGCATAATTTTGCAAATGTGTAACTAACGTTTCCTAGTGGCGAAATTTTGAAAACAGTGGACCATTAACTGTAAGCCCTTCACCTACCAAACAACATTGTCGAAGACACCTACTTTGTACACGTAATTAGAGCTTTTCTAGTAGAATACCTAATTGACTTCCATTTATCAAATTACTGTATCTTAGGATTAAGCGAACCGAATTAAATTAAACTTTGAAAGTTTAGGACTAATGTGTTGGTCTTTATGTACCGTTGGACTCGACTAAAATATGTCCAAAGGGAAATTACAATTTACAATTTACCGGGTTACAATTTATTGAAAACTTTTCGAAAAGTTCTAATCATTTGAATGTTTATTTTACAAATTTGTTACAATTTTGTAGAACATTTTGAAATTGTATAGACAATAATACAAAAAAAATGGCGGAACTTTTTTTGACTTCCTAAATACGACTCTAAACCCATTGTGCACTGAAAAGCCCTCTATCCAGCAGTGTGCTGCTTGCAAGAGGAAAATTCCTAGTAGACAATAGGACGCAAAGCTCAGCAGCGAAGCGAAAGTTATTTTTAGACGCAACCCGTTTCAACTTATCGGGTTTGAATAGAGGTGTTTGTGTGTAGTGGTATGGAACCTGTGGAACCGTGTAACGCATCTTAATACAACGAATGGATTATGATTTATCACATTTTCTGTACGTTTTTAATACATAAATTGGTAGAAAAGGCATATCTCACTTTTGGTAGCTTTTCTTGTTTTGGGTGAAGAGATCTTGCGGAAATATGATGTGCTGTGCCTGCGCCTTGGTTGATCTTAGGAGATTTTAATGCACATGGAACAGCCTGGGGGTCTCCGAAGAACTACAATCGCACAACCCTGATATATGACCTCTGCAACTATTTCAACTTGACAATTTTGAACTCCGGGGAAGCAACGCGAATTAAAACTCCAGATCCTCCAAGCATGTTAGACCTCTCAATATGTTCGAATTCGCTATCATTGGATTGCACGTGGAATGTAATTCAGGATCATCTGCCAATCCAAATTTTAGTTACCAATGATTCGTATCAGGCTCGCCAGATCGACGTCACGTATGACATATGGACTGGGGTAAATATGTTGAATTGGTCTCAGGGGGCGAGCAGTTGGTTGACGTTCTTCCACCGCAGGAAGAATACCAGTTTCTGTCTGGGCTAATCGTCGATAGTGCTCTTCAAGCGCAGCGTAGGCCGGTTCAGGGAACTTCAATACGGCGGTGGTGGGATGAAGAATGTACCGGAGCCTTTCGCGAAAGATTCGCCACGTTTAAAAGCTACCGGAAGCGCGGTACACGGGAGAATTACGAGTGGTATTCCTCACAACAAATTCACGAACCCCGTGAAGGCGAAGAAATGTGGTTATTGGAGGAATTTCGTCAACGGTTTATCTCGGGAGACGTCAACGTGGACTCTGGACGGTAGGAAGAAGAATGCGCAACGCGGTATTGGTAAATGAGGATCAAGAAAGCTCGCCTCGATGGATTTTCGACTTCACAAAGAAAGTTTGTAAGGATTCGGTCCACGTACAAGCGAATATTTGTCGATGCTAGAATTCTCACTCTCGCTTCTGTCATGCAACAACTCTGCCTCAGGAATGGATAGAATAAAGTTCAACTTGCTCAAAAGCCTCCCAGACATCGCGAAGAGGTACTTTTTGAATTTGTTCAATCTATTCTTGGAGAGCAACACCGTTCCAGATGACTGAAGACGAGTAAGGGTTATTGCCATCTAAAAGCCCGGGAAGCCCGCGTCGGATCACAACTCGTACCGTCCAATTGCGATGCTGTCGTGCTTACAAAAGCTGCTAGAGAAGATGATTCTCCATCGGCTCGACACATGGATTGAACGAACGGCCTTCTTTCAGATACTCAATTCGGTTTCCGCAAAGGCAAGGAAACGAGCGATTGTCTGGCGCTGCTTTGTATAGAAATTCAACTGGCCTACGCTCAAAAAGAGCAAATGGGCCTAGTATTTTTGAATATTAAGGGGGCTTTTGATGCAGATTGCGTTGATGTCCTTTCTGACAAACTCCACGAATGTGGACTTTCTCCGATTTTAAACAACTACTTGCACAACTTTTTGTCTGGGAAGCACCTGTTTTTTTTTCTCGTGGAACCTCGGCAATTTCACGAATTAGTTACATGGGTCCCCTCCAGGGCTCATGCTTAAGTCCCTTTCTTTACAATTTTTACGTCAGAGATATCGACGAATGTCTCGTGGAAAATTGCATGCTACGACAGCTTGCGGATGACGCCGTGGTTTCTATCACCGGACCAGAGGGGGAAGATCTGCAAAGACCATTGCAAGATACTCTGGACAATCTCTTGGCAGTTCGACTGAGAAGTTTACTGCAGAAGTTAAACGGCTACGCAGTCTTCAATACGGAAAACGAAGTTTATTGTTTGCCCGACGTTTCGACACTGGGTTTTTGTGTCATCTTCAGGGGTAACTAATTGTTCGTTTTTGGTCTTATGTTTCGTCTAACTGTAACTGTCTGGTTGATTTGTAATTGGTGCATGACAATTTTCGTTTGTCTAGTTTTTATGACAGTGTACTACTCGTACATGACTCTGGAGGTTCACCCTTCATTGAATGTTCCCAACCGCGATCGCTTCCCAGACTTCTCCAATTCCACTATGGATTACTGCACGAATTTATGCTGGCCTGCTTACTCTTACACGAAATTTGACGTTTGAGCGGTGTCAGCACCGCGGGGGGGGGCGGGGGTTGAAAAGTCCCAAAAAATGACCACGTGGTTTATGGACAGCCCCTAAGTTTGCCAATGCTTTCGATAAGTCTTTGTTTACTCCCATCAAAGGTTTTGAGGCGAATCTAGTGTTGAAGAAAGGAGCACGGTGTGTTGAAACAGGATTATTATCGCACTTTCATGAACCTAAAATATTTTTTCGTTATAAGTTAGCCCTAGCTGTATTTATTAAGATTCTGGAGGTTAAAAAATCTTTCATCGGGGAAAATGAAAATAAATTCGATTTTAGTAGTTTACCACTTTTCCCATATAATATGGTATTACGCAAATGTGATGAACCTAGACTCCGCTAGAAAAAGTCCCCTTTCTAATAATAAATTTAAAACCATTCAAAGAGAAACGAATGCAAAAGTCTTTACAACGAGTTTAAATTTGGTTGGCGTTCGTTTCATGTGTCCAGCCCACGACAGTCTGCCGAAAGTCATAGATTATCAAAGTCTACAGTTCTTACATATGTCTTCTTCTTTTTCTTCTTCTTCTTTATGGCTCTACGTCCGCACTGGGACTTGGCCTGCCTCGCTTCAACTTAGTGTTCTTTCAGCACTTCCACAGTTATTAATTGAAGGGCTTTCTTTGCCTGCCATTGCATTGCCATTGCATACCACATTTGTATGTTGTGAGGCAAGTACAATGATACACTATGTCCAGGGATTGGCTCGCCGTCTCCGGATTGGCGACCCATAACCTTAACCACTAGGCTAACTGGAGACCCCTACTTCCATATGTCTGGCACATAGATATTTGTAATGGAGGTGAACAAAAACTTTCCATTAGCGCGACTTATACATTTGAGGAAGCACCGTTCACCTGTGACTCGTACCATTTGCAGCACATATTCTTCATGTGCTAATTTGCCTGAAATGGCGGATATAAGTAGGGTCTCCAGTTAGCCTAGTGGTTAAGGCTTTGGATCGCCAATCCGGAGACGGCGGGTTCGATTCCCGTTCCGGTCGGGGAAATTTTCTCGATTCCCTGGGCATTGTGTGCAAATTCATGCAATGGCAAAAAAGCCCTTCAATGGATCATTGAAGCTGACTTTTCCGCTACTCACCGCATCAAAACAAAAGCGCCACCATATATGGACGGTAACACATTGACAGCAGTCGAGTTACGTCAAACACACAAGGCTACGGTGGCGCTATCTGTTCATTTCATAGCGGCCGTTTTAGTTATTTTAGTGATCCATTAATAACTGTGGAAGTGCTCATAGAAAACTAAGTTGAAGTGAGGCAGGCCAAGTCCCAGTGCGGACGTAGGGCCACAAAAAAAGAAGAAAAAAAGGCGGGTATAAGTTGCACATACTTTGCATGTCAAACCACATCCACATGGATATTTGCCAAAACAAGGATGAGTCGACTATACTGAACGTGCGTGACTTATTTGTAAAAGTTCTGCCTCTGATCTGTTGAGGACTTTTGTCCTTACAAAATCTTAAAATGTTTAAAGACGTATCTCCTTGTTTTTTATGAAATGATACCTTTAGGGTTAAGTGGGCTGTTGAGTCTTGAAGAACAAAAAGATGACACAAAATACATAAGACTGGCGTTGTCATATTATGTTAATGCATTAAAAATGATTATGCAACATTTGGTAAGTATAAATTTGCAAGTGATTTGATCAATTTCAATTATAGTAGTCTCGTGCAGTGAATCTTTCCTATGTTCATCTGGGTTATCTGTAGCTTTATTCTATTAGACACCTTGGTCTTTATAAAAACATTTTGATGCTTTCAATCCCAAGTAAAATTTCTTCTTTTTTGCAAAGTGAGTTTGACAATAGATTCGGTATGGGGAGAAATGTCAGTTGTCTTTGTGATAAAAACGAAATAAAAATGAATAGTGATTAAAACGACTAGTCATAAAACTGAAAAACCACTGTACTGTACTTACAAAGTGGAAACTATCCATTAGAGTTGAATTAATAAGTCATTTGTACACTCGAAACCTTCCACCCAACTAACAAAAGTAGCTGCGTAGCTGCTTATCAGCTTATAGATCAAACGCTTTTGAAAGAAAGCTTTTTTAAGCTCTTATGCAACAATACTGTTAGTTGGGCAACCATCTTCTATGTGTTACAACAATTTAGCAATCAAAATCTATCCAATGATTCCGAAATGAAGCATAAAATAACTAATAAAAGTTCTTAAAAAGTTGAATTGAAACCTCAAATTGCATCAATCTTGCCTCACTTTGCACATAACTGTTAATAGTTTTTTTTATTACATTTCCAGAACATTGATGTCTTCTTAATCTTGTTCTACATTTTAAATTTTTCATTTTATTTCGCAGTATAGACAACAATGAACATATCTAACATGAACATATCTAAAACTAAGTAAAAAGAAAATATGTAGAGCTAAGTACTGTTCCTTTTAATTGCCCTACGATTTTGCATTATTTGACAAATGTAAGGTCATCTTCAGTATCTCGTACTAAATCCGATATTCTTTTTACGTACATGTATTTCGCTAACATGCCCAGGTTCACCATCATCATATATAAAACTGTTTCAATCAAACATTGATTAATTTCACAATAAAAAAAAGATTACATATGCTTACCTTAAAGAACGTGTATCAAGGGTCTGTGCCAAAAGAGTAATAAAAAGCTATTCTCTAAGGGCTGATTTCTTCACTTCGGATTAACCGGTAAGTTTACCTCCATTACAATTATCTATGTGCCAGACATATGGAAGGACTGTAGACTTTTATGATTTTTTACTTTCGGCAGACTGCCGTGGGCTGGACACATGGAACGAACTCCAAACAAATTTAAACTCGTTGTAAAGACTTGTATTTGTTTCTCTCTTAATGGTCAAATTTATTGTTAGAAAGGGGACTTTTTCTTGCGGAGTCTAGATTCATCACATTTGCGTAATACCATATTATATGGGAAAAGTGGTTAACTACTAAAATCGAATTTATTTTCATTTTCCCCGATGAAAGATTTTTTAACCTCCAGAATCTTAATATATACAGCTAGGGCTAACTTATAACGAAAAAATATTTTAGGTTCATGAAAGTGCGATAATAATCCTGTTTCAACACACCGTGAGGAGCACCACCGATTTTCAAACGTGCTTATAACGTTCCATTGCGTTTAAAGGACAAGGTTGTTGAACATTTGGACAGTTTGGAGAAAGATGGCGTCATAACACCGATCGATGCAAGCGAGTGGGTATCGCCGGTGATCGTTGTAGTGAAGAAAGACGGTGGTATCAGGATGGTGATCGACTGCAAGGTTTCGATCAACAAGGTGATCATTCCGAACACCTATCCGCTACCGTTGACACAGGATATGTTTGCTTCACTATCCGGTGCGAAAGTTTTTTGTTCCTTAGATCTTGCCGGAGCGTATACACAGTTGATGTTTACAAAAAAGTCTAGGAAAATTATGGTGATTAACCCTTTGAAGCCGGAATTTATCCAAGCGTTATTATGAAGTTATTTCTACGTATTTCTGTAGTTTTAGTGCTCAATAGCATATAAAAGGTAGAATATCCTGCAGACTATTTTTTTCGGGTATCCTAGGTCATCAAAACTGTTCTTGATTTTAGATCCTTAAGTCTACATGTGTAACGGTAGCTTCTTTCGTTATACAAAGCTACGATTTGTAATCTATCATGCCGAGTAAGTCGTCTGAAAGTTCAATAGAGAGCATAAGATCAGTCGGGATATCCTAGGCCACCCACAATGTTCTTGAGTTCAGATCCTAAAGTCTACGGGTGTAACGGTAACTTCTTTCTTTATACTAAGCTACGATTTGTAATCTATCATGCCCAGTAAGTCTTCTGAAAGTTCAGTAGACAGTATCAGATAAGTTGAGATATCCTTGGTCATCCAAACTGTTCTTGAGTTTAGATCCTTAAGTCTACAGGTGTAACGGTAGCTTCTTTCGTTATACAAAGCTACGATTTATAATCTATCTTGCCCAGTAAGTCATATGAAAGTTTAATAGAGAGTCTAAGATCAGTCGGGATATCCTAGGCCATCCAGAATATTCTTGAGTTCAGATCCTAAAGTCTACGGGTGTAACGGTAACTGACACATTCTACGGGCCCCGTATCATCAATACTAAATTTTCAAAGTTGAAATTTGGCATATTTCACATTTTTATAACATTCTACACTACTCTTGTCGTCCAAAAATGTATGCAACATGATATTAATGTAACAATAAATATTTATTGAACGACGGTTAAGATTAACAATAAAATCATGATTTTAAGGTATTTAGACACACTTTTCATCAAAGCTGCCGTATTTCAAACACCAATGCACTGATTTTTCAAAAGTCTTCCATGATTATCAGATAAATGTATGTAGATTGTTTAGCATACAAAGAATTTTAATTGTAATACTTTACAACTATGAGGTATGGTTGGTCAAAGTATAGGTTTTTCAAGCGTTGTAACGTCACGGAAAATCAACCTTTATGAAATTTATTCAAATTCGGAATAAGTTTCAAATTTGAAATTTTGTATGGTCTTTGTACTCCAGAATATCTTTCAAATGAGATTAAAACAAAGGAAATCGGTTCACTGACGCCTGAGTTTCACCTGGTTGAAGTTTGCGTTGTAACGTCACGAAAAAAAGTTTTGTGGAAAAGATCAAATTTCTCTGGCGTGGACGGCTTCTGCAGTGGACAAAGGTAATTCTATATTCCAAACCAATTTCTTTCTCGTTGTGTATGGGCCCTTTTTCAAGGTATCATGCATAAATTGCGTACCATTAAGTCCCTTTCACAAACTACGTAGACTCTTGAAGGACAGAGAGGGAGGTGATGTTTTTATGTTTATGTTTTTATGATATCAGAGCCAAACAGACGAAGCACTGACAAAATTACCATCTCGTATATCTCAGGGAATTGATAACTTCGAGAGTTGGTGTTTTCAGCAAAGTTTTTTTTTTATCTGTATTAACGAGATTTTTAGCCCTAGGCTAGTTTATCTCGGGACCCACACTTTACTTCCCTTCCGAAGGAAGAACTCACATTTTGCGAGTTTGTCTGGAGTGGGATTCGATCCCGGGTCCTCGGCGTGATGGTCAAGAGTTCTAACCATCACACCAGGTCCGCTCCCCTTTCAGCAAAGTTGTTAGGTTGGTCAAAGACTTACAGTTGATGGATAGTAAATATGGTTTAAAGTTCCACAAAAAAGCGGCGGTAGAGAACTTACAAATTCCAAATTTCATGTATCCCAGGACCCCGATTACTTGGAAAGATGGTATCTTCGGTAAAATTTAGTGAGTCGAGGACTTTCAGTGGATTAACCATTTGATGCGAGATTTCGCCACTAGAAGACGCTAGTTTCCATTTTGCAAAAGCTGGTAAATGATTAGAATTTCTCAAAAAGTATTCTACAAGCTGGAACTTTTTTCACTTTGGACATATTGTATTCGAATCAAATGGTAATTAAAGACCAACATATTACTCATAAATGTTCAAAAATTGATTTGATTTGTTTCACTTGGTCCCAAGATACAAGAGTTAATAAAACAACAGTCAAAAAGATGTATTCTGCTTGAAGCACTCCATCTCCGTGTAGAGCTAACCAATCAAGTCCAAATTTGTAGCATTTACAGATAACAATATGAGAAACAATCAGTTAAAATTTGAAAATTCTTGGTATTTTTTTTAAGTTACGGCTTGTTGAATGTTTTCAAGATAATTAATAAAATTGGTATGCTTTTGTAAATTTGCAACTAGCGCCACGGTGCGGCAGAAATCAAAACCAAACGGCTATTATACTGAAAGTTTTTGATCTACCAAACAACTTTACCGAAGCAACAATATTTCTAATTATTCAGGATCCTGAGATAAACGAAACTAAAAATGTGTATACTCTCTACCGCCTCCTACTGGAAGGATTTGAAATCATGCGGCCCATCAATTGAAAGTTCTTGACCAGCCAAACAACTTTGTCGGGGACACCAACTGTCTAAATAATAAGGATCTTGAAATGCAGGGGAGACTGAGGAGACTTGATCCCTGGGGAGAGTTGTTCCCCCATGTTTTTTTGGATTCAAAAACAGTTTTCTTCTAACATTTTTTTTCAAAACTACGTCTGGACAAATTGTCCATTTCACTATTTTTTTAAACGACTGACAGTTTGTTTTCAGTCCTTCAGAAATCTTTTAAAAGATTCCTAAAAGTCTGAACCAAATCGTGTCAAAGTTCCACAGCACCTAGTTGAAATAAAGACTATCAATCTTATTTATCCAATTAAGATTTTTATAAACATGCTTTAGGTAAATTAGCTTAGTATATACAATATTGATATGGGGAGACTTGATCCTTCGAGGATTACACACATATTATATGTATGAAAAATAAAATTCTATTTGGAAACCTCGATTTACTTGGAATTCTAGTATATGGGTAACTCTCGCTGAGACCGTCCCACTATTTACACCATGTCTTCAAAAATGTTTAAGGTGGCGATTTTCTGAAAGTCCTCCCCAAAAAAGTAAGGAAAATGCATTTGGTTAATCAAATTGGTGGACCCTCCGTTAGTTAGAGCCACAAGCATTTTGGTGAACCCCTCGATTTTGGTCAATTGTTGGCTCATTTAAACCGTTATAACTCGGAAGTTTCGCCAGAAACCACTTAAAAACTGTAGGTTGTTGGAAAGAGAAAAGATAGAGGTACTCTTTGCAGTTATAAAAAGTTTGGTCGGCCATATTGATTTCGGCCGCCATCTTGAATTTATCTACAAAAACATTTTTTTCACCATGTTGGCAACCACCGATTTTCAAATTTCTTGCGTCAATCGAAAGCTGGGACATTTTTACACAACATATCGAAAATTTAGAGATGTATCTTTTTCCTATCAAAAGTTATCTGCACTTTTGTAAATCATGACACGTTTTCTCCATACATTTCCACCGGCACCGGCAATGACACGCAACAGCATCAAAGTTGGCGCCTGCTTGTGTACACAAACGCACCTGCAGCAAAATTAGGGCAAATCGGAGGTTCGTTCTCATTTTTAACTGTTTCTCAACGATGCGGGCATTGCTTTTTAAACTTTTTTGGTGTTTTGAAAAGCTGAAACTTTCAACTTTTCATTAGTGGATTCAGATTTAGAATAAATGTTCGTAAACACTGTGAAATAACGCTGCATTTATGTAAACAATCGGCACCTGGCCCAGTGCGCAAAAGTGGCATGATTCACAAAAGTGCAGATAACTTTTGATAGGAAAAAGATACATCTCTCAATTTTTGATATGTTGTGTAAAAATGTCCCCGCTTTCGATTGACCCAAAAATTTTGAAAATCGGTGGTTGCCAACATGGTGAAAAAACAGTTTTGGTATAAAAATCCAAGATGGCGGCCAAAATCAATATGGCCGACCCAACTTTTTACAACTGTAAATAGCAGCCCTACCTTCTCTCTTTTCAACAACCTATAGTTTTTAGGTGGTTTCTGGCGAAACTTTCGAGTTATAACGGTTTAAATGAGCCAACAATTGACCAAAATCGAGGGGTTCACTAAAATGCTTGTGGCTCTAACTAACGGGGGGTCCACCAATTTGATTAACCAAATGCATTTTCCTTACTTTTTTGGGGAGGACTTTCAGAAAATCGCCACCTTAAACATTTTTGAAGACATGGTGTAAATAGTGGGACGGTCTCAGCGAGAGTTACCCATATTCAATGATAAAATGTGTCAGATAATTATTATTTTAATACACATCATGGAGATCAAGCCTCTGAAGTTATTTTCCCTCAAAATTAACCATGTGCTTAAAAGGGGATCAAGTGTCATACATTTTTGTAAAATGCATCATAAGACATGTCCCAAAAACATAGTTTTGAAAACTTCAACAATAAATTTAAGCCTTTCTGTTGTGTATAAACTTGCAATAGATGCTTAAAACTAGATCCGATTTTCGTACAGAGTGACAGGTCTGTACGAAAATCGGATCTAGTTTTTTGTTTTAATTAAAGTTACAGGCAAATCAAGAAAAAGGGATCAAGTCTACCTAGTCTCCCCTACGGAATGTAAATTATGTCAGTGTTACCTGTCTTTGATATCACAAGAATCACCGACTCATGTATCTCAGGACCTTGATTACATAGAGAGTTATTTAACTTTCTAATACCCAAATTTTTGATTTTAATCTAAATATCATTTTTCGTCATCTAAAATCGATTTAAACATGTTTTGGAAGATGATTCTTTTTAATTCTCGATTTCTTGAATTTCAGTTTTTGATTTTTCTTATTTTTATTTTTGAACATCCCCAAACTTTTATATTTTTCCTGGAAGCCAATTTGGGGAACGGATTTTTTTAGATGAAAACATTTTGAGATTTTATGATTATTGTTGAAATATTATTATTTTAAACTTTTTTCACGGAAAATTTTATTTTCCGTGAAATTTAATGGAAAATAATTTTAGAGTGTATTCGATTCCCTTAAACTATTAAACAAGGGTAGAATGATTTGGGAAAAATTTAAAATATGGTTGTTGTAGCGATTCAATACAATATAAACAATGATTTCTAAAAGGTGACTAAAACATCAATTTTTCAATGATTTTTCAAAAATGTAAATACGCTTTAAAATACACCAAAAATCATTTTTAGATATACAGAACAGTCCTAAATATCAGCCAAAAATATAAAAAAAATGATTTTCCACGAAACAAAAATTACAAAAATGCTCAAACTATACCCCGTCTAAAGGCGGGATTGGGTATTAGAGGGTTAACTTTTTAGGTATCTTCAGTTTAAAAGTTGTTTGGTGTAAGGTTGTACTTGCCTAGTGGTAGTTGAAATTTTGGAAAACCATGCACATTATATTTATTTATATTGTGGAGCGGACCTGGTGTGATGGTTAGAATACTTGACTATCACGCCGAGGACCTGGGATCGAATCCCACTCCCGACAAACTCACAAAAATGTGGTTCTTCCTTCGGAAGGGAAGTAAAGCGTGGGTCCCGTGATGAACTAGCCTAGGGCTAAAAATCTCGTTAATATAGATAAAAAAAAATATTTATAAAAGAAAAGTTGGAACTTTTTAAAAAGTGCCCAACAATTTACCAATTTTATACGAGAAACTAGTCAAAATTTTTGAGAAATCAATTGCAAACTATTCTCTCTTTCTTCTCTCTTCTTGGCGTAACGTCCTCACTGGGACAAAGCCTGCTTCTCAGCTTAGTGTTCTATGAGCACTTCCACAGTTATTAACTGAGAGCTTCCTCTGCCAAAGACCATTTTGCATGTGTATATCGTGTGGCAGGCACGAAGATGCTCTATGCCCAAGGAAGTCAAAGAAATTTCCTTTACGAAAAGATCCTGGACCGACCGGGAATCGAACCCGTCACCCTCAGCATGGTCATGCTGAATACCCGTGCGTTTACCGCCTCGGCTATATGGGTTTTGCAAACTATTACAAACTTTTAATAAGCATCGGCCAGTGGCGAAATCTTACGTGAAATGGTAAATTAGCTGTAAATCTTTGATTTATCAAACAAATTTTCCAAAGACACCAACTCTCTAAGTAATTAAGATTTTTTATCACTGTTAGGTCTATTTGTCTCTGAGATCACAGAAGTTGATCTTAGGGTCCTAAGTGGTATGTAGATCCTCTGGTATGCTTTTGATTCAATAAATTCTCGTAAACAAAGTAAAGCATTTTCACTTGAATAGATGACATTGCATAGATTATTGAAAAAAATGTTTATCTCGATAGCGTGATGCTAGTTATATGCTGAAAAATCTAAATATATGGCGGTGTGAAGTAATGGATCTCAGCGCGCTAGTCTTTGGGCAAAACTAGAAGAATATGGGTGGTACTAAACCGAAGATGGGTGTCGTTGTCATTAACCTTTATGAAGGAATATTCATACTACTGATAGCAATAACTTGGCCCTCCGAGCCATTTATCACAAAACGGTTTTTCAATAGTATAAAGTTCCCCTTGAAGCAGTGAAGATAATGCTATAACATAATCACAAATTCGGGCAGATTTGGCTGATTATTCTGATTATTCTGATTCTAACATGATGTGCATTTTCGTGACGTTACAACGAGAGCAGAACCCTGTTTGAAACTGAACGGGCGTTGTAACGTCACGAAATGTAAAAGTCGATTATCCAAAAACAAATCTGAAATTTATATGTTTTATTTCATTCAATTGAAGAACCAACCAATAAATTTCAATGGTAGAAAAAAAATTTAGAATATCATAAAAATCCGAGCAGATTTTTTAAGATGTTGGTAGCGCGGTAGAGAGGGTTGGATTCTAGCGCGTTGTAACGTCACGCTACAAATACGCATTTTAAACACGTTTTTCTAATGCAAGCTAAATGTTCAATAGGTCAAATATATCAGAAATTTTATAGGGAATCCGAATATGAAAAAATATTTCAAGGTTTACAATCGTTTTCATGAGTTATAGTGGAAAATCTTGCTACGAATGCGTCAAAACGTTGTAACGTCACGGTAGAATGTGTCAACTTCTTTCTTTATACTAAGCTACGATTTGAAATCTATCACGCCCAGTAAGTCTTCCGAAAGTTCAATAGACAGTATCAGATAAGTCGAGATATCCTTGGTCATCCAAACTGTTCTTGAGTTCAGATCCTAAAGTCTACAGGTGTAACGGTAACTTCTTTCATTATAAAAAGCTTCTATTTTTAATTTATCATGTCCAGTAAGTCTTCTGAAAGTTCAATAGACAGTATCAGATTAGTCGGGATATCCTAGGTCAACCAAACTGTTCTTGAGTTTAGATCTTAAAGTCTACGGGTGTGACGGTAACTTCTTTCATTACACAAAGCTTCGATCTGTAATCTATCATGCCCAGTAAGTGTTCTGAATGTTCAATGGACATCATAAGATCAGCTGAGGTCATTCAAACTTTCCTGGTGTTTAATATTTAAGTATGGACCAGAAACTATCCGGAGTAGTGTTGTTGATCTGGAATATCTCAAAATTATTTTGGAATGACTTATGATATGCCATAGAAATTACAGATTACAGTTTAAAGTTCATTGTGAGCATAACTATTATTACTGTCAAGAGCTTAACTTAAGGATAGTTTGAATGATTCTCAATGTCCCAAAGGTACATATAATATATAGTAGACCTCATGTTAGTCCAGTCACCGCGATTGATTATGAAACTTTACTCAGTATGTCAGATATAGCTGATGATATAGACCTAAAGTTCTATACTCCAATGTAGTTTGGCTGACCTGGAATATTCCCATAGTATCTCTTAATAACTTTTGAGATTTCAAGAGCTTCACGGATCTCAGCAGTATGCTATGCTATTATTTATGGCGAAAACATAAGGTTTTTCTAGTAGATTAGAAGGAATTCATTTTGAAACAGTTTGCACGACCCTGAATGTCCGAAAGGTTAATAATAATCAGGTAGCCATCAGATTGGTCTAGTAACCACAGATAAATATGCAACGTTGATAATAATAAATATGGCTGTTGTTGCGAATGTAGAAATGTTCTGAACTCCAAGGTAGTTTGGCTGACCTGAAATATCCCTATAGTGTCTCTAAATGACATTTGAGATTTTCAGAGCTTCACGGATCCCAGCACACTATGCAATACTATAATTTGTGGTGAAAAACATAATAAAGTTACTTTTGTAGATTTGAAGGACATAATTATAGAACAGTTTGGACGACCCTGAATATCCAAAAGGGTTATATGTAATAAGCTAGTAGACTTCAGATTGCTCCACTAATCACGGTTAATAATGCAGCGTTACTCAGTATAACAGATATGGCAACTGTTACGATTGTAGACCTGAAGTTCTGAACTTCAAGGTAGTTTGGATGACCTGAAATATCCCTATAGTGTCTCTAACTGACATTTGAAATTTCAAGAGCTTCACTGATCCCTGCTGATTATGTAATACTATTATTTATGGCGAAAACACATAAAGTTGTTCTTGTAGGTTTGAAGAACTACATTATAGAACAGCTTGGACGACCCTGAATGTCCTAAAGGATTATTATTAACTGGTAGACTTCAGATTGCTCCAGTAACCGCGGTTGATTATGAAGCGTTACTCAGTATAACAGATATGGCTACTGTTACTAGTATAGACCTGAAGTTCTGTACTCCAAGGTAGTTTGGCTGACCTGGAATATCCCTATAGTGTCTTAAAATGACATTGTGGATGTCAAGAGCTTCACGGATCCCAGTAGGCTATGCAATGCTATATTTTATGACAAAAATACATAAAATTATTCTTGTAGATTTGAAGGACTTCACTATAGGACAGTTTGGAACACCTAGTACATCACAAAATATGGGATGGTAACATAAGGCTGAATTTCAAAAGGCTGAACGCACATAAGGCTGAATACAAAAGGCTGAAACTATGGATATGTAACAAAAGGCTGAAATTACACAAGTCTGAAATAACAAAAGGCTGAAAACATGGATTTCAGGCCTGAAACGCACTTAGCCGAATGGGTTATAATGATTTTAATTCAAAGAAGGATTACTAGTTGTACAATATTACTAGTTACAATAATATTACAATATTACTAGTTGTCCCTTGTACAGCCTAGTTGAACGGTTAAATTATGATCTATGCATATACCTCGAAAGAACAGCCTATCTAAAAAAGCGGGAAAAATCTCTGATGGGAGAGTTAGTATTGTGCAAATAGTACAGTGTAACGTCTAAGTGGAAAGGTTTGATGATAATATCTCCATAAGACCTGTTCACTTTGAAACTTTTTTTCTCCGATTCTCCGTGACACATCAAATTATCAATCCACATGCAAAACCAAGTCTTCAGTCCAAAATTGAGCCAAATTGATGAAGATTTAAAGGTGTATCAAATCGATTTTGTGTTTTTTTTAGCCGTTTTCAGAGAAATTTACTCAGAAATTCACAAAATTGCTCCGAAAAGATGCCGGAGCTACCGTTAGGATATAGTTAGAACAATACTCTACAACTTTGCCGAAGACACTACGGTGTTTAAATTGCGTATTTCGAAGTTATTCAACAATGTTAGTTAAAAAATCACGAAAAAACGCGATATTTTTACGATTTTACATATAAAAGTCATGTAATTTTACATTATTTTTGGTGACTAAATTAATAAGCGATTACTCCTTTGTGTAACGAACATTTCGTCCATACATCGTTTTTGTGTAGGAATTCGTTTTCAATGACTAATTATCTGAAGTATGTCACGTTGATGCTAAAAATCGCTGATTGAGACGTCATGCCATCGTATTCTAATGTCTTTTGATTTAAGTATCAGAAATGGTGCAGATGGTAAGGCTCGAGCCTGCGGATCAGAAGGTCCCAGGTTCAAGCTCATATACATGATAAACTTTTTTTTTTCTTTCTTTGTAGCAGTTAGGATGATGAATCTGCCATGACTTACACGCCATCTCCCAAATAATAATGATCAGGACCTGCCAATTAAGCTCATTCCAGGACTAGCTGGATATTTAGTTTATACTTGTTGACAATAAATCGTGTCGACGAGATCAGCTGGGCGAAATATTGAGCATCTGTTTGATAATGATCAATTTAGCTAAAACAATTCAATACGATGATGGAACTGCTTCTGGATGCAACATTTTACAGACAACTGTGGGTGGAGCTTACCCACAAATCAGCACAACTACACGATGAAGGGAAACTTCGAAACAATGCTATGATGCCAAATTGAAATGAGATGCAGTGCGTAGTTTCATCAACTTATATGTAGCTGGTTCGAGACGCAAAAAAAATCCTAATCTAGGACTCGAACCTTGAATCTTCGAATCAACAATCTCATGCTCAACCATCTGCACCAAATTTAAACTGATGCAGATGAGACAAAGAAGTGTAATGACGTTTAAATCATGGGTAACTTTGATATATTTTATGCTGGCAACTCTGTACAATTTTTAGTATCAACGTGACAAACTTTTGATAATTAGTCAATGAAAACGAATTTGTACACTAAAATGATGTGTAGACGAAATGTTCGTAACACATAGGAGCAATAGCTCATTAAATTAGTCACGTAAAACAATGTAAAATTACATTACTTTTACATGAAAAATCGAAAAAATATTGTATTTTTTCGTGATTTTTCAACGAAAATTGTTGAATAACTTTGAAATACGCAATTTAAACACCGTAGTGTCTTCGGCAAAGTTGTAGAGTATTGTTCTAACTAAGTTTTTAACGGTATTTTCAATACCTTTTTGGTGCAATTTTTTGGATATTGAAGTACATTTTCGTGAAAATGCTCGAAAAAACACAACATTGATTTGATACACCTCTAAACCTTTATCAATTTGGCTCATTTTTGGACTAAAGCCATGTTTTTGCATGTGAATTGATAATTTGATGTGACACGGGTAGGTCAAAAAAAGTGAACAGGTCTAATCTCCATACTAATAATAACTCTCCCAAGATAGATTTTTTTTCTTTTTTTAAATAGGCTGTTCTTTTGTGGTATATGCATATATTCAGTGCTAGCATTCTTACCAATGTGTAAAATGCAGCGAGCTTCTGCGTGCGCATATCCCTTAAAAACGATTTATCAGAGATTTCTCCTTCTTTTGAACATAGGCTGTTCTTACTGTGTTTGGAAGTTATAGCTGCAGCATTTTTTTTTTCTCAAAGATGTTGCTTCTTTTAAAATGTTGAAAGAACAAAAATTTAAGTTCAGGTGTTGAAGCTGCTTCTTTTAAACATAGGCTATTCTTTCAAATAGTATTGCATTCGAACTGAACGCGAGCCAAAAATGAACTGAACACTTTAAATTATTTGGACGACAAAGAATTGAACTTGCCTGTCAGAGCTTTTGTCGCTTAAGAACATCATTTGGCTCTGAGCTCATATGCGCTTATCTTCATCATTAAATCCTGTGTGCTTTCTTTCCTAGGACTAGGACCTTGGGCCGCATCTCCATGTTTGGACGTTATTATTTATGTTATGTCACGGGAAAATGCGTAACATTGGTACGAAATTGTGGTCTCGGATATTGAAATACAGCTCTAGGCATTTGGATTTTTCGAAACACACGATAGTCGGGCTTGTTCACTCTCTCAATAGAAGGAGATTCTTAATCGAATTAGTCCAAAAGATTGCTAAAACTGACGAAAAAAATGGAACAAATATGACCGCTTTAGTTTCACGGATGCCAGGGTAACATGTTAGTCAGCATGCTACGGGTGCAGTTCTTTCCATTAATTTATGCCGCCTTCAATTTGCATGTTCAAATATATTTGATCGCAGTGTGCCGAGTATGAACTTCAACGCAAATTGATCGCGTTCACACTGTGGTGCTGCAATTGATTGATGCACCAAGCGAAAAGAAGAAGAAGAAGTTTTGACATCCAAGCGGTGTGCCGTCGATTAGATCCTCGTAGCTGATTGGTCGATGGATGTAAACGGCACACCGCTTGGATGTCAAAATTCTTATTCTTACCGCTTGGTGCATCAATCAATTCGGTTCTGAACTCCAATGCGCACAACATTGCTTGACATATATGGGAAATAGTTTCTGTCGACACGCGAATCAAGCGGTATAGTCCCCGGAGTTCTGGAAAACCCGAAAGTCTCCTACGTTAATACATTATTGGTATAGTATAATAAAGTTTTCATTTCCTGTCATATTTCCTTGAGAAACTTAATCAGGAATGGCCAACTGATGGACTGACGAGCAGACTCTATTCGTTTAGGCAATTTTATGATTTTCGATGGTTCATGCCGTTAACTCCGTTACTGTATTGTATTAAATTATATGATTGGAAATCTGGATTTTCCAAAACCCATGTTGACCGGACTGGTACGCTCAGATATGATTCCAAAAGTAGAAGAGTTTCAGAATCTGATGAGCTCCAAATGTTTGAAATCTGTGGAAACATGGTGGAGGTAGGCTCAGTGTACCAGTTATGGCTATAGTACCTTAAATTGGCTATAGTTGATTTTCAACCTCTAACGATGAAAAACAACATGAAGTATTGTGTGAATACAAGATCACACTCACAAAAGACGATTGCAATCATCCAAACTTCACAATTTGTTCATATTATTATAGAAATAAATCATTTTCCTTATAATTTCGGCTTCCTGGCACCCTATTTCGCCATAGTGTACCAGTTATGGCAAATCCCATAAGGAATGCATGCGAATAGTTGGAAGTGGAACCGAAATAAGAAAATGTAATTGATTGATTGATTTATCTTTATTAAAGAGACTTTCAGCCCTTGGCTGGTTCGTCTCTATCCTAAACAAGAGGTGAGCCAGAAGGGCTCACCCGGGAAAATACAATATTTTTACAAATTAATATAAATTTTTACATTTCATTTTTTTTTTTTTTTTTTTTTTTTTTTTTTTTTTTTTTTTTTTTTTTTTTTTTAGTTTTCGGGTCCGGGGTCCAGGGGCCTGCGGCTTCTTTCGTGCCTCGTCTTGTCGGTCGGGTTGGTCGCAGGGGGCTGTTCCTTCGCTTGTTTGGAGGGGGTGCGGCTTACCGCTCGGGAACCGGAAACGGGGGTCCGAGATGCGGGCTCTTCCGATCAGACTGGTCGTGGTTGTGGGCGTGTTGGTGGGGGTCGCTTGGGGTGGGGCTTAAGAAAATGTATCCATAACTGGTACAGGGTTCCTATCATTGGCACACGCCGTAACATATACGTATTTCTATTCAAATACCAAAGCAGTTTTGGCTCAGTATGTTTATTTTTGCTGTATAGTATGGAAACAACACAATCATTTGATATATTGGAAACATTCGTCGGTCTTCTTCTTATTTTTGTAGAAACAGTTTCCCTTAGGTTGTGCGATAATTGGTACAGGCACCCTATAGCCATTTCAGTTTCGCGGATCCCACGGTACCCTGCTGGCGTTCAATTTGGAGCTCGTACGCGTTAGAAAATTTGAACTGAACAAAGTTCAAACATTCTTGAGCAATAGTTACAATTGTTTGCATCTAAGACTCATTCAAGCTAGTTTCCGTGTTATACAAAATACTTCAAACGAATGGAAATGAAATATTGGCGATTTTTTTCGTCAATTTGAGTTTAGTATTTGTGGAGTATTAGCCGATATGATAGTGAATAAAGTATATTAACATAGACATTATGATAACGAAATCCATCACTCGAATGTCTTTTCATCAGTTAGAGCTTTAGCTCACGTGATCAGATGTCCATTCGATGAATGGTCCAATCGACTAAATGTCATATACTTCCTCTTCCGTAAAATGAGTTTTGACCGAATGTTCATTTGACCAAATGTCCGTTCGACCAAATATCCAAAGATTCTTTTATTTTTCTATGATCATTTCAAGTCGAGTCGAATGTTTTTCAAAGATCAATAGATTAGCCATTCATGTTCAAAATGCCATTTAAATTCGATTCTCTACCCGAGCAGAAGGGAATACCTAATGGATACCATGCCAATACCATCCTCTGCTCTAATACCTCAACTTTGTATTGTGTTGCTATTCTAGCATTGCATACAATAGCATCACAATAACAGTTTGATGTATTAGAACAGAAATTGGTATTCATATGGTATTAGTTATATATAGTGCTGAATAATAAACGGATAACATAATACGTTGTTTAAAGACTTTACCTAAATTCAATTTCTAAGAGATTTTTTTAAATCACCTTTTGACAGCTGATCAACTGCTTGAAAGCTCCGCCCAGTACAAAATGCAACGAGAAGTGATTTGACAAATCGCTCCCATACAAACTTCAAACTGATTTTAAAATAGGTTCCCGGGTACCAAAATTCATGAAAATTTGGGTTTCGGCTCAGCTTGACATGCAGATTCAGAATATGGAATTATCTCAACTCCGTTAAAGAAGCCAATTGCTTGCCCACTACCGCCATCTTGTTGATGGTTGGCCAAACAAGCCAAATTTTCAGCATTAGGCAAACACGTTTACGTGATTTTGATTTCAATCGAAACATACTTCGAACATGTTTACGTCTGTTTGTCTGTGGTTAGTGTACAACACATTTTTATTTATTAATAGTTACGTTAAATGCCCTGAAATACCATGACTTCATTTAATAACCTCCGCCTGTCCGCTCTGCTCTTACACTTTTCATATGTATATTATTCTTATTATAAATATCCAACTGTAACACTTGTAACTGCTTGTAACACCATAGACTAAAAAACTTCACTTTCACGACTAACACTTTCATCAAAATAGAAAAAAAAATCTTATAAAAAGTTTAACGAACAAACCAAATGGTTTACAACCTTGAAGTTGAACAAACAAACCAAATTGTTCACAGCCTCAAATTTGTTTTTGTTTTACCCGCGCATACCGAGCAGTCACCCAGTGCAGTGAAAAATATCGCCGTCTGGGTTGTGAAGTATTTCGCTGCTTCGCCTAGTTTCAGTTAAAATGGAAGTGGAACTTAATCCGCGAAGTTTCCGGCAATCTAAAGTGGTCCGCCGAAAAGGAGTGGTTTGCCGAGTGGAGTGCCAGAAGACGGAAAACAACCGGTCGGAGAAAAAGTTCCGTTCATAGCGGCGACAGCGACGGTGTACGAAGACCGATGGAACAGCCAGCCTCCGTTGGAAACACCGCGGAAGCAACAAACCACTGGCATCCTGGTCCCTGTGACAGATCCACTACGCGGGGAAGAAAGTGGAAGAAAAGCCAAGTACTCCTCTAGCAGCTGAGAATGGTTCACCAGAGCAGGAGGTGCAACTGACTTGTGCTTGGCTCATGCGGCCGTGGAGAAAATCCCGATAGGCTGTTGGCCTGAAATCCACACTCCTAGGACGGGTTTATCATCCGGGAATGATGAGGCCAAAAAGCCACAGCGTTGGAATAGATGAACCCAGTCGATGAGCCTACTGACCTTTCTTCTAGCACCCAGGGATCCGCTACGACAAATAGGTTATGTAGAAGTACCGACTGTGATCCGGAGAAGGCTACATTTTGCTTCGCAAAGCTGGAGACGGCCAATCCCGGTCAAATGGCATCCTGGGTAAAAGCTAGTAGTCCAGGTAAGTATTACGTGATGAAATGAAGCAGGTACGGTTATTGAAATGCCATGATTTGTTCTTTTATGTGAGAGCTGAGAAAGTGTTCTGGGAGCCATGAAGCCATGGTTTGATAGTTGTATTTTTCTTCTTGGCGCAACGTATCTACTGAGACAAAGTCTGCTTCTCACCTTATGTGCTCTATGAGCACTTTCACAGTTATTAACATTTCTGAAAGGATCCTGGATGGACCCGGATCCTCAGCAAGGTCTTGCTGAATATCCGCGCGCTCATCGCATCGGCTATATGGGCCGTATGGGCCCTATAGTCTTGTCTTTTGACCATCATCGACCAAACATTAATCACAGGGGCGGATTCAGGTCTAACAGCCTTGGTTGGAATGCATGGAATGCCCAAACGTCTTGATCAACGATCAAACGATCAAATCTGACTTAACATGTCAGTGGTTGCTCCTCCGTGAATGATCTGAACTGGTATGAATTGCAAATTGCACTGAGATCCAGCATAAAAGGGACTGGGACACTTCACTTATTCTCAAATTGCAATTTAAGTGGCTCACACATTTTGGATCAATACCGGCGCTAGGCAAGTCCATGCAGTCAGTTGGGAAGGGAACAGAATATTAGAGTGGAATGCCCAAACCTCTCACTGAAAAAAATCGACAATCAGGAGTCTTGCCAGTTTTATGGTTGTTGAACAGGTAAACAGTGAGGGGGCTGTTCATAAACCACGTAGACCAAATTTTGGCCATCTCAGACCCCCCTACCCCCTCGTAGACTTTCGTTAAATTTGTATGGAGCGTAGACTTTGGGCAGACAAACCCCGCCCATCCCCCCAAAAAATCTACGTGGTTTATGAATGGTCCCAAGGAGGTTTATTAACGTGTATGCAGTGTACGCAGAATATGGCACCGCAGGCAAAAAATAGGCAACAAAGAAGGCACGGCAACAACGCTTTGTTTTTTCGTTAGCAGATAATGACAAAATCGCTCCCGAGTTTGTTCACAACAAAAACGGTAGGAATATTTGTCTCGTTTGATTTACATCGTGATTTTTGCTTTGTTTTACAACTGAAACTCGACTCTGAGGATGGCAAGAGTCTTAATTCGTCCAAATGCTCATGAATTCGATGATGTGGGTCGAAAATTTCAGCAGAAAAGCCGAAATATCGGCACACGCACGGCAAGCGATGTTTGTTTTATTGCTCTCATCGCTTGACATGCGTTTGTTGCGGAGCGTCTTTGTTACCAACATGCACCGCTTAGGACAAAGCGTTTGTTTTTCGGCGTGATCCGTTTTTCATACCCTGCGTGTATGGATTTAAATTTTTATTTTATAGAACTATTAGGGCAACGGAGCCATTAGTAATTCTATGCTCCTCAATTGATCCTATTCGTAAACAAAGCTATTGCTATTGCAGCACCGATTGATTTTGTTCTATTTGTTATTATACGTGCTTACTTTTAACAACAAAAATACCAAAAATAAGAAACAAAACAAACAGCGCTCTAATTATTTGTGTATTGAGTAGGATGGAAATAAAAGCATACGCTTAGTAAGGGAACCGATGCCCTGCAATATATTTTGTTACAGTCATACGTTTTGAAATACTTCATCTAGATGGGGTGATTTTATACATGTTTATACACATTTTATACATATCCCTTTCGTGACGAACCAGCACAATTGTGCTGTTGAGCAATAGCAATTTTGTGAAATTTTTTCAACTGTTTAGCCTTTGGTTTACCTGATGTAAATTATTTTGATGATTGAGCCATTACTTATACTTGCATGTGTGCAAACAAACTTTTGTTTATGTTGTGTGTGAAATTTACTACAACAAGTTAAACAAAAAGTGAGCAAAAATCGTAAAACATGAAAAAGTTTTATCTGTCGCAAATTTTTAATTTCCGATTTATCTAGGTGTACAAAATTAGGAATCGAAAGACAAGGAGTAGCTCTGGCAAATGGCGAAGAAAAAGTGTTGATATATTAAAAAGTCTGAGAGTTTTGGAGAGCCAAATCTGAGCAAATTGTATGGAAATTTCACTTTTTTGAGCTCCGTCACGAAAGGGATATACATGTGATTTTATACATGATTAAAAGTACTGAAGCACTGAGGTAAGAAATAGCAATATTAATTACCAATGCGTAACTTGTTGTAAAATAAAATATGATATACACAAGGATATACATATATGCATTCCGAATTTAGTCTTTGAGATTGATATATAGGGTATGTGTGCCATCAGTAATCTCATGCTCCCATTTTCATCCTATTCGAAAACAAGCGATTACGGCACCGATTTACTCTGTTCTTTTCGTTTTCATGGGTGCTCACTTCTAACAAAAAATACAAAAATAAGAAACATAACAAACAGCGCTTCAATCCTTTGTTTTTCGTGGGATGAAAATGGGAGACGCATGCTTAATAAGGGAACCAATACCCTATAGTGTTGTAAGTCACCTCGCACATAAAATATTTAACAACGAAACAAAAAATAAAACGTTGGTCTGTCTCAATGACCACCTAATGCATCTCTGATAGATTTTGGGCTGGTGAATCGGGGTTCAGTGTTACTCCCAACAGAACACAATTTTTATATATGGCTCAATTTAAGGTGGGAAATGCGATGTTTCTAATTTTGGAGTGTAAGCCATATGCTGATTGTCTTTTGGAGCAATTAAAGGTTATAGTTTTTGACAAATATCTAAATTAACGATGCATGTCAAATTTTGCGTTTAACCAAAACTTATTAATCATTTCAAGCAGATATACTATGTACCACACAATACTCATGTTCACAAATACTAATCAAGGTTGAATACCTGCAAATTAAGCTATCGAACAAAGAGATGAAGTTGTTAATCTTTTAATAAAATGAACTATCTAGAAAATGCACAGTTTGATAATAAGAATTGTTATTCCTTTGTTATTGAATACCTGCTAGATAGCAAATTGAGGTATCGATAAAATGTACAATACAATAATAAGAATTGTTATTACTTTGTTATTCAATACCTTTTGCACAACAAATACAGCACTTTGCCTTGTGTATGAAAATTTAGGTATGCATTCGTTATTGAAATAACAAGATTTGTTGTTTTCTAGGTGTTGTTCATACAAAATTAAGGTATTCGTTTTTGTTATTTTGCCTCTTATTACCACCTTATGAGGGGCATACCAAGGTATGCTGGTATTTTAGATTAATACCTTGATATGTTATTCATTTGTTATTCTTTTCTGCTCGGGTACAGCTTTCAAAACTTGTCAGCCTGTTGATACCTTTCAGCCTTTTGATGCTTTCAGCCTTTTGATCATTCAGCCTTATGTAATACAGCCTTTTAATCATTCAGTCTTATGTGATTCAGCCTTTTGTACGTAACCACAAAATATAAAACACCTTTTGATATTCTTGACAAAGGCTAAATGAATACATATAAACGTAACCCACATCCAAGTTCAGCTTTTGGAACAAATGGTATGTCAATTATTTCAGGGTGTTCTAGGGTATCATTCATTCATTCATTCATTCATTTATTTAGTTCACATCAAATTCATGATAATACTGAATCAACAATTTGTCGCCATAATACTCGATTTGCAGCTGCAGCTCTCCATCCTCGGTCACGCCCAACACTCGCCAGATCACGCTCCACCTGGTCCGCCCATCGTGCTCTCTGCGCTCCACGCCTTCTTGTACCAACCGGATGGTTAGCAAACACCAACTTTGCAGGGTTGTTGTCCGGCATTCTTGCAACATGCCCTGCCCACCGTATCCTTCCAGCTTTGGCCACTTTCTGGATACTGTGTTCGCCGTAAAGTGCAGCGAGCTCGTGGTTCATCCTTCTCCGCCACACACCGTTCTCCTGCACACCGCCGAAGATCGTCCTTAGCACCCATCGCTCGAAAACTGCGAGTGCTTGCAGGTCCTCCTCGAGCATCGTCCATGTCTCGTGTCCGTAGAGAACCACCGGTCTTATTAACGTCTTGTACATGGTACATTTGGTGCGGGGGTGAATCTTTTTTGACCGCATTTTCTTCTGGAGCCCATAGTAGGCACGACTTCCACTGATGATGCGCCTTCGTAATTCACGGCTCACGTTATTGTCAGCCGTTAGCAAGGAACCGAGGTAGACGAATTCTTCTACCACCTCGAAAGTATCCCCGTCTATCGTAACATTGCTGCCAAGGCTTGTCCTGTCTCGCTCAGTCCCACTTACCAGCATGTACTTTGTCTTAGCCGCATTCACCACCAGTCCGACCTTTGCTGCTTCACGTTTCAGGCGGGTGTACTGTTCTGCCACCGTTCCAAATGTTCTGGCAATAATATCCATGTCATCCGCAAAACAGACAAATTGGCTGGATTTCGTGAAGATCGTACCCCGGCTGTTGAGCCCGGCTCGTCGCATAACACCTTCCAGGGCGATGTTGAATAGTAGGCAGGAAAGTCCATCACCTTGTCGTAGTCCCCGTCGAGATTCAAATGAACTGGATAGCTCACCCGAAATCCTTACGCTGTTCTGCACACCGTCCATCGTTGCTCTTATCAGTCTAGTCAGCTTCCCGGGTAAGCTGTTCTCGTCCATAATTTTCCATAGCTCTGTACGGTCGATACTGTCGTATGCCGCTTTGAAGTCGATGAACAGGTGGTGCGTTGAGACCTGGTATTCACGGCATTTCTGGAGGATTTGCCGTACGGTGAAGATCTGGTCCGTTGTCGACCGGCCGTCAATGAAACCGGCTTGGTAACTTCCCACGAACTCATTTACTTTAGGTGAAAGACGACGGAAGATGATCTGGGATAGCACTTTGTAGGCGGCATTCAAAACGGTGATCGCTCGAAAGTTCTCACACATTAACTTGTCGCCTTTCTTGTGGATGGGACAGATTATCCCTTCCTTCCACTCCTCCGGTAGCTGTTAGGTTTCCCAGATCTTGACTACTAACTGGTGCAGACAGGTGGCCAACTTTTCCGGGCCCATCTTGATGAGTTCTGCTGCGATACCGTCCTTACCAACCGCTTTGTTGTTTTTGAGCTGGTGGATGGCATCCTTGACTTCCCTCAGCGTGGGAGTTGGTTCGTTCCCGTCCTCTGCTGCACCAACATAGTCATTTCCTTCGCTGCCTTGGTCCTCCGTGCCTACATTCTCTTCGCCATTCAGGTGCTCGTCGAAGTGCTGCTTCCACCTTTCGATCACCTCACGTCCGTCCGTCAGGAGGCTCCCTTTTTTATCCCTGCATATTTCGGCTTGCGGCACGTAGCCTTTGCGGGATGCGTTGAGCTTCTGGTAGAACTTGCGTGTTTCCTGTGAACGGCACAGCAGTTCCATTTCCTCGCACTCCGCTTCTTCCAGGCGGCGCTTTTTCTCCCGGAAGAGACGGGTCTGCTGCTTCCGCTTCTGTCTGTATCGCTCCACATTATGTCGGGTTCCATGCTGCAGCATTACCGCCCGCGCCGCATCCTTCTCCTCCAGAACCGCTCTGCACTCCTCGTCGAACCAATCGTTTCGTCGACTCCGTTCTACGTACCCGATAGTGCTCTCGGCTGCGTTGTTGATGGCTGCTTTCACTGTACTCCAGCAGTCCTCTAGAGGGGCCACATCGAGCACACCCTCGTCCGGCAACGCTGCCTCGAGATTCTGCGCGTATGCGGTGGCGACATCCGGTTGCTTCAGTCGCTCTAGATCGTACCGGGGCGGCCGCCGGTAATGTACGTTGTTAATAACGGAGAGTTTTGGGCGCAATTTAACCATCATCAGGTAGTGATCGGAGTCGATATTAGCGCCACGATAGGTCCTGACGTCGATAATGTCGGAGAAGTGCCGTCCATCAATCAGAACGTGGTCGATTTGCGATTCCGTTTGCTGTGGTGATCTCCAGGTGTAACGATACGGGAGGCTGTACTGGAAGAAGGTGCTACGAATGGCCATGTTCTTGGAGGCGGCGAAATCGATGAGGCGTAGGCCATTTTCGTTCGTCAGCTGGTGGGCGCTGAACTTTCCAATCGTCGGTCTGAATTCCTCCTCCTGGCCTACCTGAGCGTTTAGATCCCCTATGATGATCTTGACGTCGTGGTTTGGGCAGCGGTCGTACTCGCTACATCATCAGTGCTTCCGGAGTGAGCGCTGTGCACGTTTATTATGCTAATGTTGAAGAATCGGCCCTTGATCCTCAACCTGCACATTCTTTCGTCGATCGGCCACCAACCGATCACGCGCCTCTGCATGTCGCCCATCACTATAAAAGCTGTTCCCAGCTCACGTGTGTTGCCGCAACTCTGGTAGATGGTATGATTACCTCTAAACGTTCGCACCATAGATCCTGTCCAACACACCTCCTGCAGCGCTACGATTCCGAACCCGCGGTCCTTCAGTATATCGGCGAGTATGCGGGTGCTCCCGATGAAGTTGAGAGATCTGCAGTTCCACGGGGTAGGGTATCAATTAAGGCCAAAATACTAATATGTATTCCCATTTTTCACTAATAGAGGACTCAATTTGCAACAACTTTGCCGAAGACAGTATTATGTTTTATCGAATGGGTGAATTTATACAGCTATTTCTATGTTGGGGTCATATATGACCCCTCCTGCTCCAAAGGGTTAATACGATTAAAGGTTTGTTTTCGTATAGTCGTTTACCACAAGCTGCTTCTTCGAGTGCTGCTATTTTTCAGCGAGTCATGGATCAAGTTTTACAAGGCATATACGGAGTTTATTGCTACTTAGACGATGTTTTAATAGCTGGTGAGGATTACGAGGACTGTTTAAGAAAGCTTTATTTTGTTTTGGAACGACTTTCTAAAGCCAACATAAAAGTAAATTTACAGAAATGCAAATGGTTTGTGACAAGTTTGCCATTTTTGGATCACATTTCAACCGATAAAGGTTTGTTGCTGTGTCCAGAAAAGGTCGAAACGATTCGGAAAGCTAATGTTCCGAATAACGCCACCGAGTTGAAAGAGTTTCTTGGTTTGATAAATTACTACGGTAAGTTTATCCCAAATTTATCCTCACGTTTAAGCTGTTTGAATCGTTTAACTAAAGAAAGACGTTAAGTTTGTCTGGACCGATGAGTGTCATCGAGTTTTTAACGAAAGTAAGCAATGTTGGTTGTCTTCAAAGCTACTTGAGTTTTTTGATCCACAAAAGCCTGTTGTTGATGTAACAGATGCCAGCAGTTATGGATTAGATGGCGTAATTGCTCGCGAAATCAATGGAGAAGAGAGGCCCATTAGTTTTACCTCCTTCAGTTTAACTAACTCACACACCAAATTTTTTGAAACGCTTCCAGCACAAAAAAAATCAGCAAAATAAATTGCTGAATTTCAGCAAAATTTTCGCTGAATTTCAGCATAACATTGCTGATCAACTGTCAAAATTGCTGGATGATTCAGCAAGCTGAAAAATAATTACTGATATTCAGTAAATTCGTATTGCTGAATGAAATCAGCACAAAAAAAAATCAGCAAAATTTGCTGAATACCAGCAAACAAAATTTGCAGTGCACAGAAGTCCTACTCAATTTTACACTTGGAAGCGTTGGCCGTTGTGAGTACCATAAAGAAGTTTCACAAGTTTTTGTTTGGAAAAAAGTTAACTGTGTATACAGATCACAAACCGATAATAGGCATATTTGGCAAAGAAGGCAAAAATTCGTTGCTCGTAACGCGTCTGCAGAGATCTGTAATGGAACTGAATATCTACGATTTCGACATTGTTTACAGACCGTCAGCGAAAATGGGCAATGCAGACTTTTGCTCAAGGCTTCCTTTGACAGATGAAGTTCCAGTTTCATTGCAACGAGAGTTTATCAAAAGTTTGAACATTTACGATGAGTTTCCTTTGGACCATGTTTTAATTGCCAGCGACTCAAAACAAGATGAGTTTATACAAACAATAGTTTTCTACATGAAGCATGGTTGGCCGAAGAAGTTGGAGCGTAGTTTTTTGGACGTTTAGCACAGCATCAAGATCTTGAACTGGTCGAAGGTTGTTTATTGTACCAGGATCGTGTGGTTATTCCTGCTAGTTTACAAAAGCAGATATTGAAGCTGTTGCACAAGAATCACTCAGGAATCACCAAGATCAAGCAGATGGCAAGAAGGCAGTTTACTGGTATGGAATGAACAATGACATCGAAAGTTTCGTCAAAACATGTAGTGTGTGTTGCCAGATGAATGCAGTTGCAAAGCCAGTTCTAAGTTCCAGTTGGATTCCTACAACAAAACCGTTTACACGTATTCATGCGGACTTCTTCTACTTCGACAAAAAGGTTTTCCTGGTCATTGTGGACAGTTTTTCTAAATGGTTGGAAGTTGAGTACATGAAGTTTGGAACAGATGCCAGGAGAGTAATTTCAAAGTTTATGAGCGTTTTCGCTAGGTTTGGGTTACCTGATGTAGCTGTTACAGATGGCGGTCCACCGTTTAGTTCGAAAGAGTTTATAGTTTTCTTCGAAAAACATGGAGTGAAGGTGATGAAAAGCCCACCGTACAACCCATCGAGCAACGGACAAGCGGAGCGCATGGTTCGAGTAGTCAAGGAAGGTTTAAAGAAGTTTCTATTGGATCCGGATATGACTGGTTTAAGTACTGAAGACCTGGTTTCGTATTTCTTGTTTGGTTACCGGAATACTTGTTTAGAGGACGGAAGAACATTTCCATGACTGGATTGACAAGTTGCGTCCTGGAGATACAGTTTACTACAAAAATTTCAGACCTACGGATATTAGGCGATGGTTAGAAGCCAAATTTCTCAAACGTATCTCCTCAAATGTCTTTCAGGTTTCCGTTGGAGGAAGAGTTTACTCTGCTCACCGCAATCAGCTCAAGTTGGTTGGCACCCCGAAGCGCCGAGGTTTGGTCTTGGGAAGGAGGAGGAGGACGGAGGAGGAGGATTTCTCAAACGTATCTCCTCAAATGTCTTTCAGGTTTCCGTTGGAGGAAGAGTTTACTCTGCTCACCGCAATCAGCTCAAGTTGGTTGGCACCCCGAAGCGCCGAGGTTTGGTCTTGGGAAGGAGAAGGAGAACGATGACGAAAGGTTTAGCGACGACGAAGATGAATTTTACGGTTTTCCATCCGAGTCTTTCATCTACCGTGACGGAGACGATCGTAACGGGGTCACAGCTCGTGGTCCTGACGTGGAGGTTAGTGTTCCGTGCCGACGAAGTTTGTCACGAGAGGAAGATCAACGAGAATCGTCAAGTTTGCCGCCCGAACAAGTCAAACCGCAGGCCGGCCCGTCAAATCGTATGCATCGCCATCGAAGAACCGACAGGAGTTGGTCAGGCGCTCTAAGCGACCTAAGCGTCTGAAGAAAGACATTGATTTCGAGTACTACTTGTTGGCCACTGCCAACAGGTTTGATTCACGGTAGATGGAATTCTTGCCGGCCCACTGCCAACAAGGAACGAAGGGAGCAGTTGGCTCACTGCCAACGGCGTTCGATGCAGGGAATTCTTCGTTGGTCCACTACCAACGATTCGCGATGAAACTGATGCGCAATTGCCAGAAAACCTGCCTGTCGGCACCGCTAACTCGGAGATTTGGGAAATTATTTGAGAAACAACTCTTAATGAGTAGCGGCAACACGACAGCGATCAGCGTAATCCAGCAAAGGGCCCAGCTGAAGCAGGAACTTAACAGGAATGGGCACGATCTGCCTCGAGAGTCAGATCCAGAAATGAGGCAGGAACATCCGGAACAAAGCACTGCTCTTTCGAGAGAAACAAAACTGGCACTAGATGTTAGCACTTCGAATTTTTATTAAACACTGATGATGGTTACATTTCTTGGCGTTCTTTTGTAAGCAATGAAAAACTTACAACGCAAAATCAATCGAGAGCGTACAAATTTATTAAAAGCTGTTTTTGATTGGCTTTTGAAAAATAGTACCTGATTGGCTGACGACGTATGACATTTCAAATCTTATGCTAGTGTTAGTAAGGTTGGAAGCCGTTACCGCGGCTGGCTCGGGTTAGTAAGAAACAACAACAAAAAAAGGATGGGAAAGGAAAGGGGATATCAAATGCTGCTGACAGTTCGCACGGAAGGTGCCTCATCGGCAATGAACTAGTAGCCGTGGCGCTAGGGCTACCCAGTTATTCGCAGTTGCGAACATCCTCCCCGGCGAATTCTTCGGGGATGCCGGCGGAGTCCTTGCTAGCGGCTCGTGGCTTATTGTCATCTATGGGTAAAATAGAAATTTTGGTTATTGCTCGTCGGTACACTGTATCTCCCACCTGTACGTCAACGACCCTGATGAGGCCGTCTTCTCCGGCATACGAGTGGACTATTCTTTCCAGTTTCCACTGCTGTGGTGGCAAACTCTTCTCCTCTAACAAGACAACAGAACCTGTGCGAACGTTCGGAATACGGACCTGATGTTTACCCCTCGGCTGCAAACTGACAAGGTAGTCATGAGCATATGACTTCCAAAAATCCTCTCTCATCTGCTGCAGGTGTTGCCACCTTGACAAACGATTTTTGGTCAACCCTTCGTAGGAAGGCTCAGGGACGGCGGTCATTGGCCTTCCAATAAGGAAATGAGCAGGTGTTATTACCTCGCCCTCAGTGGGATCATCGGAAAGCGAAAACAAAGGACTTGAATTAAGGATTGCTTCCACTTGAGTGAGGAGTGTGTAGAACTCTTCAAACATCAACTTTGCTTCCTTCAGTATTCGTTTATGGTGGTACTTAGTACTCTTTACGGAAGCTTCCCACAAGCCTCCAAACTCAGGGGCTTCTGGAGGAATAAAGCTCCAGGCAATTTCTTTCGTTTGACAGAATGCTTCGATCTCATTTACCGTGGCATTATTCTGAAACAGGACGAAAAGCTCATGAAGCTCCGTCCTGGCACCTCGAAAATTGCTGCCGTTATCCAAGTGCAATTCTCTGACCAATCCTCTTCGGCTAACGAACCTTTGTAGGGCGGCAATAAAGGCAGCAGACGTCAGGTCTGACACGGGCTCTAGGTGAATTGATTTGGTCACCAGACATACAAAAACCGCAATGTATGCCTTCACATATGCGGCCTTACTAGATCCTTGCCTAATAACAAACGGCCCTGCGTAATCGACCCCGGAAACTTCAAAGGGAGGGGCAGGCTTTACGCGACCGGTAGGTAAGTTACCCATATACTGAACAACACCCTTAGGTTTTACCCGAAAACAACGAACACAGCCTCGCGTTATCTTTCGTACAGCTGAGCGAGATCCAAGCAACCAGAACCGAAGGGCAGATAATAGACCTGATGGTCCAACATGGAGGTTTTCCTCATGGTATGCCCGAATAATGAGGTCAGTCAGCGGATGGTTGGGCAAAATGTATTGGTGCTTCGTCATCAACGGAACACGAGAATTCTGAATCCGTCCGCCTACACGCAGAACTCCGTCTTGGAGAAACGGGCCTAGCATACCAATTTTTCGGCAAGGCTCATGATTTTCAACCCTTCTGATTTCGTCCATCAGAACTTCTTGTTGGACGACTTTTACAATGGTGTGCAGTGATGCTCTCAGCTCCTCTATTGTAGGAACACGCTTCCTAACTCGGATTTCAACAGTCTTGATCCGACAGTTACTAATGAAGCGCTGCACGTATGCAAGTACACGTTGCAACTTACGGAATGAGCTGAATTGTTTGAACAATGGTAGATCGTCGGAGTTAATTACCGGCATCAATACCACGAAAGCGGACTTGATATCTGGAAGATGCTTTTCGGGAATATCCTCTACGTCTGGTTGATCGAACGAATGGGATCGCAAAAACTCAGGACCGTTCCACCATAAAGAGTTTGACTTCAGAGCTCCTGGTAGCTGTCCCCGTGAAACTACATCAGCAGGGTTTTCTTGCGAACGAACGTAGTTCCATTGCTTATGGCCATTTTCAACGGTAATTTCCACAATACGGTTGCGTACAAGCGGTTGCAACATTGCCGGAGGCTTCCGCAGCCATGCAAGGACAATTTGACTGTCCGACCATAGAAACAACGAAGAAAACCCCACTTCCATGGCCGGCATGGTTTTTTGAACCAGCTTCGAGAGCAGTAAAGCAGCACAAAGCTCTTTACGAGGGATTGTTAGTTCTTGAAGGGGAGCTATTTTGGATTTGCTGCGAAGCAACTTCACGGAGATCGAACCATTTGATTGGACGCAACGAACATAAAGACAGGCTCCATACGCGATCCCAGATGCGTCAGCAAATCCGTGTAATTCAACATACTCATACTGCGGAGCCATCACATGCCTTGGGATGCGAATGTCCTTGACTTCGTTCAAAGAGGTACGGAATTGTGACCAAGAATTGAGAATTTCTCCTTCGAATGGAGAGTCCTAGCCAACTTTCAGAGCCCAGGTCTTCTGCATCAGATGTTTTGCGAGAACGATCACCGGCGACACGAGACCGAGCGGGTCGAAAAGTTTGGCGATTTTGGAGAACATGATCCGTTTGGTAACAGCAGACGTATCGGAAAGATCTGTGTTGATCGTGAACAGAAATTCGTCGCCGGCCGGGCTCCACAGAAGACCGAGTGTTTTTATTACTTCGTTGGCGGAGATTTCATTCAATTGCACAAGAGTTTCACGATCAGACTCTGGAACACCCTCGAGGATTCTCTGATCATTGGCACACCACTTGTGTACCGGGAAGCCACCCTTTTGCAACAAGCCCTGTATTTGTTGACGACATTCGACAGCCTTGATGATGCTATCGGTCCCTGACAAAATATCATCAACATAGCAATCATCGCGGATTATACCTGCTGCAAGCGGAAACTCATCGCCTTCATCAACACACAGTTGGAGCAAAACTCTGGTCGCAAGAAAGGGAGCGGCGGAAGTTCCGTATGTTACGGTTAGCAACTCGAGGACTCTGAGAGTTTCAGAAGGCTGTGATCGCCAGAAAATGCGGAGGAAAGCTGTTTGTGATGGATCAATGAACACCTGCCTAAACATTTTGGCAATGTCTGCGGTAAACATGTAAGAGTGTTTTCGAAAACGTAGAATGATTGACTCAAGATCGCTCTGGACGACTGCGCCGACTTGCAATTCATTCAGAGATGTTTTCGAGGGAAGCTTGGCCGACGCATCGAACACAACTCTCAGCTTAGTGCTGGAGCTCGATGGCCTAAGAATGGCATGGTGTGGCATATAGTATTTTAACATACCAGGAGGATCGTCAGACTCGCGAATGGATCGGCAGTGCCCCAGAGATTCATACTCCTCAATGAATCTGGTGTATTGGGCATGGAGCTCTGGGTCACGAAGGAGACGTCTTTCCAGAAAGTAGAAACGACGAAGCGCCAAGCGTCACCGAGTTGCGGGAGGTTTTCTCTGAATGGAAGATTCACGACATATCTTCCAGACGGATCACGACGGTGGGATTTTTGAAACTTTTCTTCACACTCCTCTTCCTCAACGGTACGCTGTGAAACACTGGATACCTCTTCAATCTCCCAGAAACGTTTAATCATCTCATTGAGCGACTCGATGGTAACAGAATTGACCTGATGTGAGTTGACATACGCTGCGGACTCATCACGAATCTCACCGGCAACTACCCAACCCAACTAGGTTTCACGGAGTTCCGGGAGTCCTTCGCCAAGAACGAAATGTCCAGTCCGAAGTAGACTGAAGAATTGACCGGCACCGATTAGCAAATAGATCTCGGCAGGTATGTGGAATCGGGGATCCGCCAACTGAAGTCCAGACGGAATGTTCCACCGAGAGGGATCCACAGGTCTGGTGGGAAAAACATTCGTAATCTTCGGAGTCACCAAGCAAGGATGAATGGAAGTCGTTATAGAGAGATTCAGGATTCACCGTAACAGCGCAACTAGACTTCGTTCGAGAATTGCTGACACCAACAATGTTTACTGCGACAGGAAATCCTTCCAGACCAAGCCTTTCGTACATGGCGGTAGTAATGAGATTGGCCTGGGCGCCGCAATCAAGGAACATACGACAACGAACGGGTCGACCATTCCTGTCCATTAGATGAACCACTGCAGTAAGAAGCAAGACACTCGGAAGAGACACATTTAGCGAAACGACGGACGACTCAATAACGGACGACGACGAAGCGGACTTAGCAGACTCATCACCGGTAGCCTGCGGTGTTACCGGCAAGGAGACACGTTCATTCTCTCCTTTACTCGGGGTGGACTGTTTGCTGGGATTCATACTGCTTTCAGGTTTGTTTCCTTCCTCGTGGAGGAGGGAATGGTGACGCTTATTGCACTTGCTGCAGTTTCTCTTGGACGAACAATCAACGGACCGGTGTCCACGACGCAAGCAGTTTAAACAAACATGTGACTCTCTTACCTTCGCGAAATCGGGACAGAGATAATTGAAATGATTCTTGCCACAAAACTGACAAGGCTCCACGTTGGTGTTGGAAGTTGTGGCATGAACCTTCACGTTTGCAGTTCTTTATTCACGCAGTTCTTTATAGGATTCCTTAGACATCTTTTTTATAGCTAGAAGCCCGTCTATGTGAGTGTCAATAATGACTCTCGGGTTTTCATACCTGTCGATCAATATGTCCCAAGCATGTGAGTAGTTATTATCGGGGAGCGTTTTGGCATCAAGAATGCCGGAAGCAGCACCAACTAGTGCTTTTTCTAGGTGATGCAACTTGATAGCATCGGAATCAGAACATCGGCTCATAATGTCTTGAAACATTGACTTGAACCGAGGCCAATTCTCATAACGCCCATCGAATGTAGGGATGGGTGCTTTGAGCGGCTGTTGCTGAACGATAACTTGAGTGGCACTAGCTGGCGTAAAGGAACTTGCCTGGGTGGAAATGACGGGTTTACTTAAACTGGATGGATGAGATTTTCCAACCGAACCAAACAATCGGTGTGGAGATTGTCAAATTCATTGAGCTTTTCATCTTGCTCATCAATTTTGGTAGGAGGAGTAGCAAAAAGAATCTCCTTATGAATTTTCAAATATTCGGAATAATGGGCTTCTAGCTTTTTGTCGAACACTTTGAGCAGGGCTACACTCACCTGAGAGGGATCTTGCTCGGCGTTTTCCAAGACATTGGAAATCTAGGTTACCTTACCTTTAATCTGGCCACGTTGGTGGACCAGCGACTTTACCTCCTCCATTGCCTCCTTCGCGGTTTTGATCGGAGTGCGACCAACTGACATCAGGAAAGAAAATTGTTGCTACTGGTAGAGCAACCGACGAGACACACGATGATGCCAGACGGAAACAAATTCACACACTTCTTTTTACGTTCGAGTTTCGTATTACTGTTTACTGTCCACTATCACAGCGGCAGTGGTTGTTTTCACTAGCCAAGGTCAATATTCTTCTCACTTTCTCAGCACATTCTTTTGATCACTTTTGCGGCATGAAGAAGATCACCCGCGGCTCGCAGACTGTATTATTCACTCATCCGGAGCAGAAGGACCACTATGTTGGCCACTGCCAACAGGTTTGATTCACGGTAGATGGAATTCTTGCCGGCCCACTGCCAACAAGGAACGAAGGGAGCAGTTGGCTCACTGCCAACGGCGTTCGATGCAGGGAATTCTTCGTTGGTCCACTACCAACGATTCGCGATGAAACTGATGCGCAATTGCCAGAAAACCTGCCTGTCGGCACCGCTAACTCGGAGATTTGGAAAATTATTTGAGAAACAACTCTTAATGAGTAGCGGCAACACGACAGCGATCAGCGTAATCCAGCAAAGGGCCCAGCGGAAGCAGGAACTTAACAGGAACGGACACGATCTGCCTCGAGAGTCAGATCCAGAAACGAGGCAGGCTCTTTCGAGAGAAACAAAACTGGCACTAGATGTTAGCACTTCGAATTTTTATTAAACACTGATGATGGTTACATTTCTTGGCGTTCTTTTATAATGGTTAGGTAGTAATGAAAAACTTACAACGCAAAATCAATCGAGAGCGTACAAATTTATTAAAAGCTGTTTTTGATTGGCTTTTGAAAAATAGTACCTGATTGGCTGACGACGTATGACATTTCAAATCTTATGCTAGTGTTAGTAAGGTTAAAGCCGTTACCGCGGCTGGCTCGGGTTAGTAAGAAACAACAACAAAAAAAGGATGGGAAAGGAAAGGGGATATCAAATGCTGCTGACAGTTCGCACGGAAGGTGCCTCATCGGTATTGAACTAGTGACCGTGGCGCTAGGGATACCCAGTTATTCGCAGTTGCGAACACTACTAATTTGTTTGTTTGTTTGTATGTTTGTTTGAATTGTAACTTGCCATGAAGACATTTAAGTTGAATTTGTTTCCGGTATGCTTGTTTCACCGAATTCGCAATTGTTTCGCGGTAGTTAAGTTTAGCCGTTTATTTGAAATTTTTAAAGAGATGATTACGGCAGTTAAGTTTTGCTCAATCTGTTTTGTAAATATGTTTATAACTAAAAGGGGGAGAACTGTTGCATCCACCCCTAGCTACACCACTGGCTGTATGGTACAGCAGTGAAGACAAAACAATAAACATCAGTTTACCTACTGACTGCACACCCGGACGGACGCGCGCATCATTTACTATCGTTTAGCATATCACAAGTCTCGGCTAAAACCTAATTAGTAATTAGTTTACCGAACCCGTACACACTCCAATCGTGTATATTTCAGTGGAGAAATTCAGAACTATGCTCTAGAAGTACTCATTGTCCTGAACAACTTTGTCGAAGATCGCAACTTCCTATCTGGCTTCAATCTCGTGCTATATGAGCATGCATGAGCATGAGCATAGATAGATGACCACACAATTCGTAGTTGCTACTCCGTGATTGACCAAAGCAATCGAAATTGCACAAGGAACCAATGAATAGAGCTTGGGACTAGCTCACTATTCTCAATGTGCACAGTTCGAGAGCTCTCAATTATAGTAACGTCAAACGTTGTTATAAAGACCGCGAATCGCTGCATCTCCACGTTTGTCTCAGGAAGGAATTGTTGTTAGTAGGGTAGGGTACATCGTCAATTTTGGAGTCACCTATGGTTGGTGATGTAATTTGAAAATGGATTAATAAACACTAACTTTCGCGCACAATTGTCCACTTTTCTATACGAAAACATATCTAATAAAATAATCTTGTCGCGCGTCTCCACCGCATCAGGGAGTAGAAACTTTAAGACCATTCCACGCAGGAATAAACTGAACGCAACAAAGGACACATCAATAAACCAAACCATAAGCATTTAAAAACAAGTAACAACATAATACTAAACACCCGCGTATCTAATGTTTTCGATTTCGCGCGAGATAATTGCAAACGCGGACGATTATGCTGCGATACTCACTCCATACAGGAGCGATGCATACACAGCAAAGAACAACACGATACTCTCGAACATTTTTCCTCACTTACTTACCTTACCGGTCAGGCTAAGGCCGGGGTGGCCTCTGCTGTACATAGTAGCCGCCTCCATTCCACTCGGACCATGGCTGTTTATCTCCAGTTCCGCACTCTGCGTAGGGTCCGCAGATCGTCCTCCACTTGGTCGACCCACCTAGCTCGCTGCGCTCCACGTCTTCTTGTACCGGTCGGATGGCTCTCGAGAACCATTTTAGTCGGGTTGCTATCCGACATCCTGATGACGTGACCCGCCCACCGTAGCCTCCCGATTTTCGCGGTATGGACGATGGTTGGTTCTCCCAGCAGCTGATGCAGCTCGTGGTTCATTCGCCTTCTCCAAGTCCCGTCTTCCATCTGCACTCCGCCGTAGATGGTACGCAACACCTTCCGTTCGAAAACTCCAAGGGCGCGTTGGTCCTCTGCACGTAGGGTCCATGTTTCGTGCCCATAGAGGACGACCGGTCTAATCAACGTTTTGTAGATGCTTAACTTCGTGTTTCGGCGAACTTTATTCGATCGTAGAGTTCTGCGGAGTCCAAAGTAGGCACGATTTCCTGCCACAATGCGCCTCTGAATTTCTCTGCTGGTGTCGTTGTCGTCGGTCACCAGTGAGCCCAAGTACACGAATTCTTCAACCGGCTCGATTTCATCACCGTCGATATGAATTCGGGGTGGCGGGCGCGGTGATTCCTCCCTGGAGCCCTTTGCCATCATGTACTTTGTCTTCGACACATTAATGACTAATCCGATTCGTCTGGCTTCACTCTTTAGTCGGATGTACGTTTCCGCCATCGTCTCAAATTTACGAGCAATAATATCAATATCATCGGCGAAACCAAGCAGCTGAACGGACTTCGTGAAAATCGTCCCACTCGTGTTTATCCCCGCTCTTCTTATTACACCCTCC
This sequence comes from Aedes albopictus, assembly GCF_035046485.1. Classification (NCBI taxonomy): domain Eukaryota; kingdom Metazoa; phylum Arthropoda; class Insecta; order Diptera; family Culicidae; genus Aedes; species Aedes albopictus. Next base: position 271,792,742 of record NC_085137.1, read on the forward strand.
AAAGCAATGTTGAACAGCAAGCACGAAAGACCATCACCTTGCCGTAACCCTCTGCGAGATTCGAAGGGACTCGAGAGTGTCCCTGATACTCGAACTACGCACATCACTCGATCCATCGTCGCCTTGATCAACCGTATCAGTTTATCCGGGAATCCGTATTCGTGCATAATCTGCCATAGCTGTTCTCGATCGATTGTATCATACGCCGATTTGAAATCGATGAACAAGTGATGTGTGGGCACGTTGTATTCGCGGCATTTCTGCAACACCTGGCGGATGGCGAACATCTGGTCCGCTGTAGCGCGTTCACCCATAAATCCAGCCTGATATTGCCCCACGAACTCTCTTGCAATCGGTGATAGACGGCGGCATAAAATTTGAGAGAGTATCTTGTAGGCAGCGCTCAGTAGTGTGATCGCGCGGTAGTTCCCGCAATCCAACTTGTCGCCCTTTTTGTAGATGGGACACACGATACCTTCCATCCATTCCTCCGGTAATACTTCCTCCTCCCAAATCTTGGTAATGACCCAGTGTAGTGCTCTCACCAGTGCTTCTCCACCGTATTTTAGTAGCTCGCTTGGTGGTTGATCTGCTCCAGCGGCTTTGTTGTTCTTCAACCGGCCAACCTCCTCCTTAATCTCTTGAAGGTCAGGGGCCGGAAGTCTTTCGTCCTGTGCACATACTCCTAGATCTGTTACCACGCCACCTTCGGTACTTGCAACGTCGCCATTGAGGTGCTCATCGTAATGCTGCCGCCACCTCTCGACCACCTCACGCTCGCTCGTGAGAATATTCCCGTGATTATCTCGGCACATGCCGGCTTGTGACACAAAGCCTCTGCGCAAGCGGTTCAGCTTCTCGTAGAACTTTCGTGTGTCCTTAGCGCGGTACAGCTCTTCCATCGCTTCGCGATCTCGTTCTTCCTGCTGGCGCTTCTTCATCCGGAAGACTGAGTTCTGCCTGTTCCGCGCCTGTTTGTAACGTGCCTCATTCGCTCTCGTACGATGTTGCAGCATTCTCGCCCATGCTGCATTCTTCTCGTTTTTCAACTGTTCACATGCGCCGTCGTACCAGTCGTTTCTGTGATTCGGAGTCGCGAAGCCTAGTGCTGTAGCCGAGGTACTACCTATGGCGGATCAGATGTCCCTCCAGCCATCTTCAAGTGTAGCTGCGCCAAGCTGCTCTTCCGTTGGTAGGGCCACTGATAACTGCTGCGCGTAGTCTTGAGCCACCTCTACGTTACGAAGTTGCTCGATGTTGAGCCGCGGCGTTCGACTTCGACGCGTGGTGATAACTGTCGAAAGTTTTGAGCGCATGCATACAGCGACTAAGTAGTGATCCGAATCTATATTCGCACTGTGGTATGTGCGGACGTTGGTTATATCCGAGAAGAATTTACCGTCGATTAGAACGTGGTCGATTTGGTTTTCTGTTTGATGGTCGGGTGATCTCCAGGTGGCTTTGTGGATATCTTTGCGGAGGAAGAAGGTGCTTCGGACTACCATACCACGGGAGGCTGCAAAGTTTACGCATCGCTGGCCGTTATCATTCGATACGATGTGCAGGCTGTTTCGCCCGATTACCGGTCTGTACATTCCTACCTGCGCGTTCATGTCACCGACAACGATTTTTACGTCACGCGGCGAGCAACCATCGTATGTTTGCTCTAACTGCGCGTAGAACGCTTCTTTCTCGTCATCGGGTCTCCCTTCGTGTGGGCAGTGGACGTTGATGATGCTGTAGTTGAAGAAACGGCCCTTAACTCTCAACATGCACATCCTTGCGTTGATCGGCTGCCACCCGATCACACGTTGTCGCATCTTGCCCAACACTATAAATCCTGTTCCCAGTTCATTGGTGGTGCCACAGCTTTGGTAGAAGGTAGCCACTCGATGCCCGCTTTTCCACACTTTCTGTCCAGTCAACAAAGTTCCTGCAACGCCACGATGTCGAAGTTGCGGGGATGTAGTTCGTCGTAGATTATCCTGTCACATCCTGCGAAACCTAATGACTTGCAATTCCATGTTCCAAGTTTCCAATCGTAGTCCTTATTTCTTCGCGTGGGTCTTTGCCGATTGTATCGAGTCGTATTTTCTCCTATGTTATTCGCAATGGGGATTTTTACGGGTGGCTTATTTGGCCTACGCCAAACCTCCTGTCTCGCCGGAGGGCCATCGTGCCAGTTCTGTTTAACGTCCCAACCAACACTGGGACGAATACGCTGATGGGGCTACCACCTTGGATCTAGCTGGGCGTGGTGCAGCGTTTCTTACTCAGCCGCTGGATGCCAGAACAGACGCTGTTTGAGCCGCACCTCCTTGGTGAACAGACACTCGGATCGTACCTCCTCAATCTAGCTGAAGTCAGAAGGACAACAGTGCCCAGGCTGCACTACCAGCTAAGCACACAACTCTTAGCTGGCGGTCTTTGTCATCGCTTGACCCGTGGAAGCATGAGGTAGGAACTTGTGAGGACCAGAGCTATATTGGACGCTCTCCTTATCGACTCACCGTTTTGCAGCCCAACTCCTCACTTAAACAGTCCAAAAAGAAGATCTTGTCGCGCGTCCACACCACAATTTGAAGTAGAAGTCTTTAGTTCTATCCATACAGGGATGAACTGAACGCGATGCTTAGAGTATTATATACACTAGCGCATGTACATATCGTAGGATCATGATTCACTTTGATCATACATATAACTTTTTGATTTTTAATCATGCTGTGAAGACTTTCGCGCTATTGTTCGCTTTACGCGGAAAGCAAGCAATGGATCATTCACGTCAGATGATCGATCAATGTTTCTTCACAAAACTTAATCTAGTCTGAAAAAAAAGAGTCAGCGCCGTTACTTGAAGTGGCGGACTATACAAAGTGTGCTTTGGGAAATACAAAAAAAATCTACGTAGACAGTCATGTAATTTTACAACGAATATTCACAATATAATAATAGCATGAAACGAGCTCACCCATTTATGTGTCTCCATCGCTACTTGTCTATGTATCACTACGTCGAACAAATGACAAAGGCAAGCGCGCACTAATGTGGACGACCGAACCACCCCTACTGGAATTAATTTCGGCTCTAACACACGCGTGCCATACACTAGCTGTATATGTAATGTACCCTTACATTTGCATCTACGTGAATGCTTTAAAATCACGACTTCGATTTGGTGCTCCATGAACCCGAGCAGGAACGAATAACTGCCATATGACTGCAGCATACCAAAGTCTGGTATCATACCAAAACAAGGTATTGGTCAGTTACCCAGGTATTGAAAATAACATACTTTAATATTTTGTAGGTATTGATAAAATACCTTAACCCTTTATAAGGCAGTGGCAACTATATTGCCACCTTATACACATATTTTTTTCTGTTCGTTTAGAGAATTTTTACAACTTCTGTTTGAACTGATGGACACATTAGGCCTTTGTGAACACTCATGATTTTTTTGAGCCATACAAATATAAATGAGCTGTTTTAGAACAAAATGTCTCTCCAAAAACTGCTATTTTTGAGTGCATGAAGGTTTATAAGCTCGAAATTCTGTTATGGTAAGCGAGTTGAAAATCTAATGACGGGGAATGAAAGGCCTATGTTCCTTTTACTTGATGACAAAAATTCAACTTAATTGCTTCATTACTTTTAGACACTCAGCCTTTTGAAAAAATGTACTATCATAAATGGTCATGTACTAAAACTACCATATCGTCCAAAATAATTGACCAATTGAGTTCAAATCCACACAAGTAACTCATGAATATTAGGGCAATAACCTGCCAAAAAATCAGCATAATTAATAAACGCATCACAAAATAACAACATTTTAAAATTTGTTGACAAAAAGTTGAAATTTAGACCATTTTTTTTATACAAAATCAACCATCGAATTTTTTGAAAATAAAAACGTTTTTGTTCATTACACCACATGTACTTTATATTCCAATTTAGAACTAGTGGATTTCGTGCCTGGTTCTCTAGGCCTTATAAAGGGTTAACGAGTTTATGGTTTGGTGTATAGGACTGCTAGAGGTATTATTCAATTATGAAAAAATCGCTATTTGTATGGAAAAGTCGCCGATTATTATTTTGGTATTGCCTTGGTTTGGTATTGTTCAGCTATTTTCTCCTGCTCGGGAAGGCACCACCGGCACATAATGATAAAATGCGGAAAAAAAGAACGACCACACGCGCGTCGACCGGGAGGCTTTACGATACTTCGAAATGCTCACTTCCGACACCAGCACCTGGACGAAATCCCACCACACATTGATGCACGCTGGGTCCGCCGCCGTCGAAATGCTCACTTCCAAATAGAAAAGAAAATTTAAAAAAAAAATCGAACCACCGAAGCAAAATCGCGCTACACCGGCACCCGGACGAAATCACATCACACACTCTGGCTTCAATCTCGTGCTATATCCCACCAAATTCGTACCGGAAGTAGCTGTTACACTAGCGCTACGTGGTGGTGAAATTCAGAACTATGTTCTTCATCACTGAACAACTTTACCGAAGATCGTGCCTCCCTATCTAGCTTCAATCTCGTGCTATATCCCACCAAAGTCGTACCGGAAGTTACTATACACACGCCACATGGTGGTGATATTCGGAACAATGAAATCCATCACCAGGAAGTGGTTGTTGTTCTGAACAACTTTGTCGAAGACAGAACGTTGCTATCTTGTTGAGGTTCCAAAAGAACTCGCCACAAAGTCATGGTACTCATAACCAATCTGGCAACAAAACGGAACAGGAAGAAGTTAAAAATGTGGAACTAATGTTTTCGTCTGGTTCTCACCGGAAGCAGCAACAAACTCCAATCGGCTTTCACTACACCTCTCTAGGATAGTGTAGGATTCCGTTAAATCAAAAAGATTGAAATTTGGTTCACAAACTGCTGATATATGGATGAGCAAAAAAAAAGAACAGTTGCACGTTTTTTGCCTGTCGGTACTTAGCGTTAATATTGTAGAAGTATTAGCTAATTATTGCGAAACCTAACAAATTTAAAAACCGTTCCGTTTCCTGTTCCACAACAACGAAATTACGATTCGTTATTCAGTGATCACGGGACTAAAATAAATCCAGCAAATTTTCGCAACCACCTCTTTACTATCAATTCATTATGAGAAAATAAGGAAATATTAAGTTCTGGCCAATGGTACTTTCGAGAAAATAATATTCTGGCAAATGGTACATTATGGCAAATTGTTTTCTGGCGTTTGTCATTCTGGCGAATGGTTTTCTGGCGAACGGTTTTCTGGCAAATATCGCTCAATCGAACATAGCGATAGAATCGATTTAACTATGAGAAACATGCCTTAAAAAAGCTTATTATGCAAGAAGTCAGGCGCAATTTGATTAATGCAAATATAATATTACTGCAGCCATTAGTTTATTAAGAATTGTAACGGTCTACGAACTGATCGACGACAATAAATTAATAAACATATATCATACTGATTGGGGTTTTTTATAATTGCAAAAAAAAATGTGTATGCAACTCGTTGCAAAACTCATTTTTTAGCACTCATCATATTTATCAAACTAGGCAAGCCTCATTGGATAATTGTACGACTCGTGCTGTATAAACCACCATTTTGCAACTTGTTGCATAAATAACTATTTCATGGTCATAGCTACTTCAATCCTTTCACAATGTTGATTGTAAGTGGACATCATCCGATTTAATAACCCGAAATTAGCGTGATTACTATGTTAAAAACCTACAACGAATAAGTTTTTTACTACGTAGCTGACGAGTTGGAGCATATAAGTTAAGACATTATTGAGCATATAAATTTAGACAATATTACAGAAAAAGTATTTATGCATTGAGCATTGCGACTGCACCAACAAGGGAATTACAATGGACTGTAACATTTCATCAAGTCTCTTAGAGGATTAGTTCAACGCTTGTACTCCTAAATAACTCTATCAACTTCAAATTTTCTGAATACCGCATTCAAATCGGACACCTAAATGATTAATAATGTTTTTTTTATAAATTATATATTTTTATTTCAGAAACTTATATTCGAAAATGGAGGAGAAATATTCGAGCTTTGGAAAACACCGCCTGTCGATCTGTATATAAAAATTTTTTTGTTCAATGTCACAAATGCAGAGCAGTATTTAAACGGAAATGCAGAGAAAATGATTTTTAATGAAGTTGGCCCATACGTGTACAGGTAATTAATAATTTCTCACAGTATAGACTGATGCAAATCTTTTTTTTTTTTTCTGTTCGGATGAGCCACTGCGACCAGTATTTAGATCTTTTGTAGCAATACCCGTATCCTTAGTATTTAGTGCATGTCGTACTACTCCATTGTCATTGAGAGGCAATGGAGCATCGATTTCTGTACAGATCTTGTTTTGTTAACTCAGAGGTTCGAGAAATCGAATGTGATGAAAAAGTACCGTTTTCACAGGGAAATAAATCCCAGCGAAAGTGCGCCCTTGTTCACACATAATCGTTTCTATTTCTGAGAAAACCTAAACGGTAGAACTGATATTTGTCCATGCATCGGAACTCTGGCTTCATCCGTGTCTCGCTTCTAGTTTAGTCCCAGGACAACATTGAAAAACCCGGGGCTTTAGGCTAGTTGCAAAACGCTGTTAAATTAGAGAATGCGTACGGTAATAAGAATTCACGTGAGTCCTTGCATCACCAGTACTTATCAGTCCTTAGTAGGTTATTACGCAATTAGATACGCAAAGCATGTTTGTTTTTTTTTACATAAAGTGTAGTCTCGGCGAGGACAAACCGAGTCTTTAACTATCCGTAAGGCAAAATAAATGCAATTTTAGAAACTGTCACTAGTAACAAGGGCTTTGTACCATGAATCCTTATTACCAGAACGCATTACCCTAGCTTAACAAGCTGGATGCCACCAGGGTTCAGTTTGGTAGATCTTACTCCGTAACGCAACCCAAAAGGGAGATCTACCCACGTTACGGGCTCCGTTAAAGATCGAGCATGTTTTAAACCCCCTCAACCATTCATCCCTCAGCACGGGTCGCCTGACACCTTGGATTGGGGTTCCCTGTTTGGTGGACTTTTACCCCCGGAACAGGGGGTCCGTAGTGCTATTCTAAGCCGGCAACTACACGGGCGAATGCAAATCTTATTTTTATTTTATGTCGTAGACCTCTCATCGGGAACGGTAGGGTGATAAAAATTAATAAGAAACAAAGAAATTAAATCGAAAAGAAACTATTAGAACAAATAAAAAATGTACTCACTATTGAAAAAATATTTTTCAACTGTTTTTAATGATAGAAATTTTCCAATCAAAACTAAAGTCATGAGTTGTAAATTTTTTGCCTCTTCGATTTTTTAGGGATTAAAAAAAAAATAAAAATATTAATATTCGAATTCGCATCGGCCAACTACCTAAGAAATTACGCAGATTCAGTTCAGCCCATGCATATGTTCTTCTTGCACAAAGCCGTCTTTTCAGCACAGTTATTAACTGAGAGTTTACTTTGTATATCATGTGGTAGGTACGATAATGTCCTAACCTGGTCTTGCTGAACAACCACGCGTCTACAGCTTTGCTTGAATAGGTCTTGTAGGTATATGCAAATACAGTGTATCAAACAATTGTGTGTAAAGCGGTTTTATTTTTATTATTTTATTTTATTCAAATGCTTACAACTTTTTTAAACGTGAATTCGGTAAAGTTCTAGTCGCGGATTACATATATATTGGAGGTAACTTGCTGACATTTTAAGTAACATCAGATAAAAGTACAAAATTTAAAGGGCTTTCAGTGAAACAAAAACTACTTTAGAACAATTATCAGAACATTGTATCCCAATATGTACAGCTTGATTTTATTTTATTAATCTATTTATATTTTTAGGCTCAATCGCATATTTCGCTTTACTGAGCCTGATTCTTTTTTGTTTTAATTACATTGAAATCATGAACTTCTAACTTTTTAATTGAAGTAATTAGTTCTGGTTGAAGGTCAATATATTTGTGGCGACTCGAGGTTAGGTGGTCACATTTTTAAATGACATGGTGAGGATTGTGTAACGGATTTCTATGGAATTTATCTGGAATTACTGAGTATTTCGTAGCGTGATCTGCGCTTTTTGGTGACGACACAAACTTGTTGTCTAATTTGTTCTTCTGGATGGCCAGGACTAACTTGTGAACACGAAGAGAACAAAACATATAGGAAGGGGGGGGGGGGGGGGGAAATACAAACGGATTAGAATTTTGTACCAAAAAGTGGAAGAAACTCGTGCATTTTACAAAGTTTCAGACAAAAAAAATTAAAAGGCGTTTTCGCACCATGCGTTTGCATTATCGTTGGTAAAATACTACCTCATCTCCCCACCGGTGGTTGGTAGTAGTACTTCATATCGTAAACAAAGTACAGAGAAGCAAATAAATGACAACATCATCATCGATTGAACGAAAATCCTTGAATGTGGATTATTAATTAATTAGTTTTTCGTTCAAATTTTTAAATCCTTGGAGAAATTTCTAGAGGATTCCCTGAAGAAATTCTTTGAGAAATCTCTGATGGAATTCCTGGAGGGATCTTTAAAGTAATCCCTAAAGAAATGCCTGGGAGAATCCATGATAGAACTCCTTGTATGAACTCATTGATGAATCCCTGAAACAACTTCTGGAGAAATCCCTGAATGCATTTCTGAAGATATCTCTGAAGAAACTGCCGGGGGAGTCCCAGAACAAATTCTTATGGCAATCCCGGAAGAAATTTCCGGGAAATCCCAGAAGGAATTCCCGGGAGGAAATGCCGGGGGAATTCTGGAAGGAATTGTCGGGGCAATCCGGGAAGAAATTCACGGAGCAATTCCACAAGGAATTTCCGGGAAAATTCCGAAAAAAAAATCCCGAAAGGAATTTCCGGGGAAATTCCAAAAGACATGCCCGGGGAAATCCCGAGGGAATCTCGGGAGGAAATCTCAGAAGGAATTCCCCGGGAATATCGGAATGATTTCTCGGGGAGTCTCAGAAGGAATTCCTGAGAATCTCGGAAGGAATTCCCGGGAATCTCGAAAGAAATTCCTAAGAATCTCGGAAGGAATTCCTGGAGCAATGCTGGAAAGAATTACCGGGGGAATCCCGGAGGAAGAACTTCTGACGAACGGATAAAGCTTTCCTGGTGAAAAAGTCTAGTGCGAACCACCTTTGAGTTCGAACGCGCTTTTACAGCGCTCTGCGTGTATTTTATTTATTTTTAACTTAAACATTTTTTTATACAGTTGCACACATTCTTGACCCCGGGTCCGCGCGCGAACCTGTGATAGTTTATTTATTTATTTTTTATCATTCGACGTCGCGGCGAGATGTATTTTTTCACGTTTTGACAAAGCCGCGTGTACGTATGTATCGAAATAGCCCAAGTGTGCGGTGTGGTATAAAAACGTGCAACACTACGGACAACCACTTTCTATGGAAATGCGAGTTCTGTGATAAAGCGTTCAACGCTACCTGCATCGGTGTACGGCGGAACCGAGAAGAATTTAACATGTCTTTCAAGGTGCCATTACTGTCAAGTGCATCTCAACTCTGGGATCGATACGCGGAAAATACTTTTCAAGCAGAATCAACTTTTTGAAGCGATCCAGAACCAAACAGATGCTTTCCATCGAATGGCTGCCGACCTGAAAAGAATTTCTCTCGGTGACTTGTTTGATAACATCGAGCAATTACTACAACAAACACAAGTAACTTTATCGTCCAATAATAGCAGGAATAAAAACACTCGGAAAGAAATTAGTCAGCACTTTCAATCATGCGGCACACTGTTAAACCGCGTGCTTAATGAATTAACAAGCTCCAACTTGACGATGGCGCAAAAAATGGAAAGCCAATTGACGGAAGTGAACAACTACATTGCGCATTCGGCAACTACTCCGCCAATTGCAACACCGACACTTGCTGACGAACCAAGCAAATTAGACAAAATTTTGGATGAAGTGCTTTTTGTCTCTGCTGCTGTGTCTAATATATCCAATAACGCGGTAGCTTGTTCGCCTAAATCAAGCCAGTCTTTAGCAGACGAACTAGCTGGAAAACAACAGCACCCATCAACAACAACAACATCAGCTACGGTCGAAACAGCGCCCAGCCATTAGCGAATCGTCCCAATGCAGGATTATCGGCAGCAAAAGAATATGGAGATGGGATTGGACTGATTATGACGCAAAGCAGCATGCACGTAGAACCCTGAAAAAACTCGAGGAAAAGCCCAGACGAAAACGCAAACAGCGTTCAGCGAACTACCACAAGACTGTATTCAATAACAAGAACAACAGAGTCAAGTACAAGACACTGAAGACGACCTTACAGTTGAGGTCGAAATACGTATCTGTCAAAGGATGCAAATTCTTAGTGGAATTCAAAGGAACCGTACTTAACCCGATTTTCTTTTATTTACAGATATTCCCCTAACAAGCCCAGGTTAATCATCATCAAGAACAACAAAATTATCAACACTAACAGCAACAAAACCACAAATGACAGCAGCAAAAACAACACTAACATAATGAAATTGCCACTTGACAGGGATCTTCTTGCAGAATCTATGACAAAAGGTCGAAAGACATAAGGTCGAAGAACAAAAGGTCGAAGTACAAAAGGTCGAAGGACAAAAGGTCGAATGGACAAAACGTCGAATGGACAAAAGGACGAATGGACAAAAGGTCGAATGGACAAAAGGTCGAATGGACAAAAGGTCGAATGGACAAAAGGTCGAATGGACAAAAGGTCGAATGGACAAAAGGTCGAATGGACAAAAGGTCGAATGGACAAAACGTCGAATGGACAAAAGGTCGAATGGACAAAAGGTCGAATGGACAAAAGGTCGAATGGACAAAAGATCGAATGGACAAAAGGTCGAATGGACGAAAGGTCGAATAGAACAAAAGGTATAATTGACAGTAGACAATTTAGAAGACATGATAAAGTGGTCAGTATTTGTCAGAAAAACGACAATTAGCTTATATGCAGCCATTTACTACCGCATTGCAATCCGAAATAGATGCCTAGAATGATAGAAAGTAGAAGCCAATAGAAGGACAGCAAGTAATGTTATTCATGAAAGTTAAATGTGGAAAATAGTACTCCTTGAAAGAATAGCCTATGGGTAGAAGAAGGATGAATAATATATTGAAATATTGTCATTTGCAATTCCAATCATTACAGCGATTTAATAAAGTTAAACAACCTATTAATTAGAGAAGAACAAATCTCTGGGTACTATATGAGTATAGTATAGAAATGTTAGTGGCTGAAATACATATGATTTCTATATATAACAGCACCATAAGGTTTCTCTCAATGAGCAACAACATGAACTATTTATTCATATAAGTGACACACCAGCTGGTAACTTGGTCTACTAATGTTTTTGTCCATTCGACCTTTTGTCCCATTCGACCTTTTGTCCATTCGACCTTTTGTCCATTCGACCTTTTGTCCCTTCGACCTTTTGTCCCTTTGACCTTTTGTCCATTCGACCTTTTGTCCCTTCGACCTTTTGTCCTTCGACCATTTGTCCTTCGACCTTCTGTCCTAAAGCCCTTCTTGCAGCAGCACGTCGTAAATTTGCAGGTCCCCCCAAAGAAAATGTAGCCAAAAACTTTATCAATTTTCAACAAAGAGAAACAATCAACACGCAGAAAAATGACATTTGTTTAAAACAATAAAACGCATGGTTGACTTTCAAACTAAGAATTCACTTATTCCTAGGTTATATTTCATTGCTTTTTATTTAGAAACTCTAATCTAATAATAAACTATCAATTAAAACAACCGATAACCATCATTTCATATAACGTCAAAAAAATCATTTGGTTTTATAAAATGGGAACCATAAACATGGCCAGGAAGCACTCACACATTTTTAAAATGTTTACCCCAACATCGCCACAACGAAGAAGGTGTAACAAATCCATCACACCAATTTCCAAGTGCAGTTTTGACCGTGATAGATAACGCGCAGGTACTCACGACAGCATCCACAAAAAGTTGGTCGGTTTCGCCTTTTTTATCTATTTTTAGTCGTTCTCCTTTCCATCCGCTTGCCGACGGTCTAAAAATAGATTTTCGAGTTGCCGCAGTTGCAGCCGTCAACAACTCAATCACATTCCGGCTTTGTTAGTGACAAAAGCGCAGTCGTTTAAAACAATCCATTGTTTTATGTTGAGACTACCATAAATCTGTTTGTTTTGTTTTTACTATCAATAGGCTAACTTATGCCTTAATGATATTGAATCTACATAAAATCAATTTAAAATTATTCCTAAGTACTGCCCTTGACAGGTGAAAGTCGAAACCGTCAGCAACCCTACTAAAAAGTCTAAGAAGGCCACTAAGGGACCCGTAAGCGGCATAGCTCGTGCGACGGACAGGAATTTCCAAAAACCGGTGGTTTCGTAGAGCTCTACTTTGCACTTGCAGTTGGATGTTGGCCAGCAAAACCGGATAATCGATCCTTGATGTTAACACATCTGAGATGAACAGAGCTCGGGCCACATTCCAACGAATCGCTAAACTATCCAAATGAATGAGTTGACAACGACTCTCGTAACTGGGTAGACGAAACGGGTCTCTCCATGGAAGGCGTCGGAGAGCGAAACGGATGAGCCTTCTTTGTACAGCTTCAATTCTATCCACTCCGTTACAGTAGTACGGATTCCATGCCGGCGAACAATACTCTAAAGTTGAGCGCACCAGAGAGCAATACAACTGCGCTCCAGGCAATAGATGTCGGTGAATTCTTTCCCGACACGGAACAGGAAGCCGAGGTTTCTGGACGCCTTCCCGACAGCATACGATATGTGCTGCTGAAAAGACAACTCACTATCCAGCTGCACGCCTAGATCCTTAATGCAATTAGCCCTTTCAATGGAAGTGCCGAAGAGATCGTAATTGAACTGCAAAAAATCCTTTTTCTTCGAGAAAGTTATAACGGCACACTTGTTGGGGTTTACTTCCATCCGGTTTGTAGCGCACCACTCTAAATTTTCATATCGTTGGCGTAGGACAAGCGAGGAACCTTCAATTTCTTATTAACATCATTGAAGAATATAAGAAAGATCAGGGGACCAAGGTGGCAGAAGGGGCATCAAAAATACGTGAAGTTACATCTCCAATTCTTACGGTGAGCTGGCGGCCGATGAGATACGAACGCAGCCAACTAACAAATCTACCACCGAAGCCTAGTTTTGTTAATTTGGCAATCGCAATTCCATGATTTATGCTATCGAAAGCGGCCAAGAGGTCCGAAATCGCTTTGGCATAAGCCCATGTTGATTTTCATCGATGTAGTGACGACAATGGCTAAAGATCGGCTCAAAAACCACACGTTCAAACAGTGTAGCAACTGAGCTCAGGGCGGAAATACCACGGTAGTTCTCGACGCACATTTTATCCCCATTTTTATGAACAGGGAACAAAAATGCAGATTTCCATAAGGTAGGAAACTTGCCGCTGGTTAGCGACAACCCAAAGATGCGTTAAAGAGGAACGACCATGCTAACGGCACACTGTTTCAGCAAAATGGGCTGTTTTAACAAACTGCCAAAAATTTCGACAAACGAAAATATTTGTGTTATCAAACAATGGAACAGTTCAATTCAAACTAGAAATCAGTTTGTTGCTATAGTAAACTGAAAAATCGGTTGATTTGAACTATAATTTTATTGTGTTTACAATTTATTTTTCTGCGTGAACCCATATCGTGTGGATAGAAGCTCATCCATTGCAATCAGTACTTCATCCAATAACACCTCAAATGCACCTGCAACTCCTCCAGCACAACACTCATCACAAAATGTAAACGGCCAATTTGAGCTCGACCCTTTTAGACCTCCAATTGTGCGTCTTACTGAGCAGTCAAGAGAAGGGGATGGCCGTTTTGTGAAGGCGAGACTACGTGACGCGAATATCATGAGAGTCGTGCGACTTTACCTTGCATGTATGAAGGATCAGCCGCCCACCACCTACCAGCGTAGATGGGATGACAGTCACCAGTATTCGTATGCTGCTTGCATCAGAAGGTCTGCCTACAGATCCTACACACCTTCTACGCATCTTCAACGATGTTCATCACGAGTACGGAGTTCATCCAGCTGAAGCCGCATCGGATTTATCGTCATATAGACAATATCTCTCGAGCGAACGTACATACCGATTACAACAATTGCGGGAAAGCTCTGGCAAGTTCTATTCCCCCTCGACTGGACGAAATTTTCCAAAGTAAGGACGCCCTCTTCTTCGGAAGAAAATAGTTTTAATTCCACAACCAACACCTTTCCGGAAATTTCTTTGCTGCCTAAACAGAATGTATTTGAAATTTTGGTGTACTGTCAAAATTTCAACCGCATGATAAACCCAGCAAAAATGAAGAAAATACATAAAAAAAATATAAGCTTATCCTTTTCGATTTTTTTGGCAACTGAAACTAGCTAGGATGAAAGCGTGAGAAGCGAAGAAATTTTCGGAAATAGCTTTAATGTATTCAGAGACGACCGAGTCCTTCTTGAGTCCAGAAAGAAGTCTGGAGGTGGAGTTCTTGTTGCTATTTCGACAAATTTAAATTCTGAACTTCTACACTCTGCAAAAAATAATGCATTTGAACATGTTTGGATGAAAACATACATAGCAGGCGAAACTCATGTGTATGCCTCTGTATATTTCTCCCCAGACCGCACTCATAGAAGCAGTTTTCATAACTGCTATTTGAAATTGCAGAAACAATATTATCAGAACTTCCTCCAGAAGTTAAAGTTCACATTTATGAGGACTTTAACCAACGCAACGCTGACTTCATCCATGACTCAGAAAATGAACAAATCTTACTTCCAATCGTTGGTGAAAACGAATCATTGTAATTAATTTTTGACAGAACTGCTGGTTTGGCCAAATAAATCATATAAAAAATCAACAAAATTTCTATCTTGATATTCTACTCACAAACATTCAGGAGGATTTCTGCGTTACTGCTTCATTACAAACTCTATGGATAATTGAAGCACACAGCAATCGAATACTCATTGTTCGTTCATGAAAATCATAGACCCAATGAATGAGATTATAAGGAAGTCTTTGAATACAATAAAACTAACTACGACAATATTAGACATTAACTAAATACTATAAATTGGCAACTATTGTTAAAGAATGAAGGAAGCGTCGACACTGCAGTTGAAATATTCTAAAACATTATTTTTAGTATTATTCTTGAAGAGGTATCTGTCAAGAAAAAAAGGCGAAATTGCAACACAAAATTCCCAGCTTGGTACAATAGACAAATAAAAAACTTAAAAAAAATAGAAAACAAATGGCACATAAGAATTACAAAAATAATCAAACTAACGAAAATTTGGAATAATATCTGATATCTGCGATCAACTCAACTTAGCCATCGACATTGCATTTAAAGAGTACAATACGAACACTGCAAAGGAGATAAAGTCGTGTCCGAAAAACTTCTTTGATTGCGTACAGTCAAAACTTAAATCTAATAATTTACCATCTTCTATGTATTTGGACCAACGCATTGGAAATAACTCAAAAGATATTTGTAATATCTGCGCATTATTTTTCCAGGAAATATATACCTCAAATTCCGAAAACGATCGTGACCGCGACTTTTTTTGAATAGAGTAAGGTGGGGCAAAAGTTCGACCATAGTTGAAAATTCAACTTTCTTCAAGAAATCGAAGCAGATAAAAATAAATGAATACCGTGTGGTGATTATACCATCCATGAGCTAAAAATTTGCTGTACAAAGTCACACCAAATGTCTTTTCAATTTTGAGTTACAACACTGTTTGTATGTGTGTGTCTAATTCGAACTCCTGCCCCACCACTGGGGAAAAAGTTCGAATCTAGTGTTTGTGGAATTTCACTAACCGTAGCACACTATTTTGACACTTTGGTAATCTGAAATACACACAGAGAGACAAAAGACAGACAGACAGACAGACACGGAAGCGGTCTGCATCATAGTGGGAATGATCCCCATAAAAATCGTACTGGAAGAAGACTGTGAATGTTACAACCGCCGAGGAACGACAGGATCCCGCAAGAATGCGAGAGCTGACTCGATGAGAAAGTGGCAGTTGGACTGGGATAGCGCCGCAAACGGAAGATGGACCCATCGGCTCATTCCAAACGTTTCGGTATGGGTGGACAGAAAACACGGAGAAGTTAACTTCCATCTGACACAGTTCCTGTCAGGCCATGGTTGCTTTAGGAAGTATCTGCACCGATTCGGCCACGCAGAGGCCCCACTTTGCCCGGCCTGTCCTAACGAGGAGGAGACACCGGAGCACGTGGTATTCTACTGCTCACGGTTCATGGCGGAACGTAGCGAGATGCAAGCGAGCAGTGTTGGGAATCTGAACGCGAACAACATCATTACGGAGATGTGCCAGAACGAAGTTACGTGGAGCGCGGAGAATAGGTCAGTTGTGCAGATCATGTCGTCGTTGCAGCGAAAATGGCGGGAGGATCAGAGAATGGCTGATCGCGAATGGAGTAGGCATGATCCATCGTCGGGGACATGACCGAGTAGTTCGTGGCGTAGTACTGGTTTTGAGTCGTCGGGGCGCTGGTGAACCGGAAGCCAACCACCAACCGGAATCGCCAGACCGACCTCGGCACTTCACTGGTCGGGATTTTCGTTGTCGGGAGAACTTCCACTGCTGGGGTTGTCTCCGTCGGAGTAGGCTAGGTCCACCGCCGGGGACTAGACAGAGTAGTTCCGCGTAAAAAGCACCGGAGCTGAACCGGAAGCCGACCTCAACCGGAATCGCAGAACCGACCTCGGCACCTACCCGGGAAGTTCGGTTTCGGAAGATCTTCCACTGTCGGGGAACTCTTCGTCGGAGTAGGATAGATTCACCGCCAGGGACTACCCGAGTGCTGAAGGCTACATGGTCGCTTCCAGAAGACCTGTTTTATCAGAAATGTGTATAGCGGAGTAGAGAACTGCATGAGGAGTGTTAGTAACCGGAATCAATCGCTAAATGACGAACAAATTAGTACTAACACATTACTAACTGGAGCTAAATGGCTCGGCATGTGGCATGGTAAATGTGGCTAACACAGTAGAAGGTCGCTAAATGGCGACTGTTTAATCAAAATAGAATAACAAATTACACGGGAGCCAAACGGCTCAGTACGACGACTAGAATAACGAATTGGTGATGGTGCACAAGGCACATAACGCCTCCCCTCCGAAGAAATACTGCATGATGGTACCGGAGGGGAATTTAAGGTGGAGGTGAACTAGAAGAGTGTTTTTAGTGGGTAGGCGCACATTCGAATCCCACACAGCGTCTTTAGAAGATTTTTGGACTCCTAGAATAAAAAAATAACAGACAGACAGACAGACAGACAGACAGACAGACAGACAGACAGACAGACAGACAGACAGACAGACAGACAGACAGACAGACAGACAGACAGACAGACAGACAGACAGACAGACAGACAGACAGACAGACAGACAGACAGACAGACAGACAGACAGACAGACAGACAGACAGACAGACAGACAGACAGACAGACAGACAGACAGACAGACAGACAGACAGACAGACAGACAGACAGACAGACAGACAGACAGACAGACAGACAGACAGACAGACAGACAGACAGACAGACAGACAGACAGACAGACAGACAGACAGACAGACAGACAGACAGACAGACAGACAGACAGACAGACAGACAGACAGACAGACAGACAGACAGACAGACAGACAGACAGACAGACAGACAGACAGACAGACAGACAGACAGACAGACAGACAGACAGACAGACAGACAGACAGACAGACAGACAGACAGACAGACAGACAGACAGACAGACAGACAGACAGACAGACAGACAGACAGACAGACAGACAGACAGACAGACAGACAGACAGACAGACAGACAGACAGACAGACAGACAGACAGACAGACAGACAGACAGACAGACAGACAGACAGACAGACAGACAGACAGACAGACAGACAGACAGACAGACAGACAGACAGACAGACAGACAGACAGACAGACAGACAGACAGACAGACAGACAGACAGACAGACAGACAGACAGACAGACAGACAGACAGACAGACAGACAGACAGACAGACAGACAGACAGACAGACAGACAGACAGACAGACAGACAGACAGACAGACAGACAGACAGACAGACAGACAGACAGACAGACAGACAGACAGACAGACAGACAGACAGACAGACAGACAGACAGACAGACAGACAGACAGACAGACAGACAGACAGACAGACAGACAGACAGACAGACAGACAGACAGACAGACAGACAGACAGACAGACAGACAGACAGACAGACAGACAGACAGACAGACAGACAGACAGACAGACAGACAGACAGACAGACAGACAGACAGACAGACAGACAGACAGACAGACAGACAGACAGACAGACAGACAGACAGACAGACAGACAGACAGACAGACAGACAGACAGACAGACAGACAGACAGACAGACAGACAGACAGACAGACAGACAGACAGACAGACAGACAGACAGACAGACAGACAGACAGACAGACAGACAGACAGACAGACAGACAGACAGACAGACAGACAGACAGACAGACAGACAGACAGACAGACAGACAGACAGACAGACAGACAGACAGACAGACAGACAGACAGACAGACAGACAGACAGACAGACAGACAGACAGACAGACAGACAGACAGACAGACAGACAGACAGACAGACAGACAGACAGACAGACAGACAGACAGACAGACAGACAGACAGACAGACAGACAGACAGACAGACAGACAGACAGACAGACAGACAGACAGACAGACAGACAGACAGACAGACAGACAGACAGACAGACAGACAGACAGACAGACAGACAGACAGACAGACAGACAGACAGACAGACAGACAGACAGACAGACAGACAGACAGACAGACAGACAGACAGACAGACAGACAGACAGACAGACAGACAGACAGACAGACAGACAGACAGACAGACAGACAGACAGACAGACAGACAGACAGACAGACAGACAGACAGACAGACAGACAGACAGACAGACAGACAGACAGACAGACAGACAGACAGACAGACAGACAGACAGACAGACAGACAGACAGACAGACAGACAGACAGACAGACAGACAGACAGACAGACAGACAGACAGACAGACAGACAGACAGACAGACAGACAGACAGACAGACAGACAGACAGACAGACAGACAGACAGACAGACAGACAGACAGACAGACAGACAGACAGACAGACAGACAGACAGACAGACAGACAGACAGACAGACAGACAGACAGACAGACAGACAGACAGACAGACAGACAGACAGACAGACAGACAGACAGACAGACAGACAGACAGACAGACAGACAGACAGACAGACAGACAGACAGACAGACAGACAGACAGACAGACAGACAGACAGACAGACAGACAGACAGACAGACAGACAGACAGACAGACAGACAGACAGACAGACAGACAGACAGACAGACAGACAGACAGACAGACAGACAGACAGACAGACAGACAGACAGACAGACAGACAGACAGACAGACAGACAGACAGACAGACAGACAGACAGACAGACAGACAGACAGACAGACAGACAGACAGACAGACAGACAGACAGACAGACAGACAGACAGACAGACAGACAGACAGACAGACAGACAGACAGACAGACAGACAGACAGACAGACAGACAGACAGACAGACAGACAGACAGACAGACAGACAGACAGACAGACAGACAGACAGACAGACAGACAGACAGACAGACAGACAGACAGACAGACAGACAGACAGACAGACAGACAGACAGACAGACAGACAGACAGACAGACAGACAGACAGACAGACAGACAGACAGACAGACAGACAGACAGACAGACAGACAGACAGACAGACAGACAGACAGACAGACAGACAGACAGACAGACAGACAGACAGACAGACAGACAGACAGACAGACAGACAGACAGACAGACAGACAGACAGACAGACAGACAGACAGACATACAGACAGACATACAGACAGACAGACAGACAGACAGACAGACAGACAGACAGACAGACAGACAGACAGACAGACAGACAGACAGACAGACAGACAGACAGACAGACAGACAGACAGACAGACAGACATATATTGCCAATAAGCTGGTAGCAACTGGCAAGGTAAAAATTCGATGGGCGGAGTGCTCGTTGCGACTGGCTCCCCGAGCCACCAAACAAATGGAGCGATGCTTTAAATGCATGGAATTTGGTCATCAGGCGAGAAATTGCAAGGGCCCCGACAGGTCCGGACGATGCTGGAGTTGCGGTGGAAACGGCCACGTTGCTCGGGACTGCACGAGCCAACCCAAGTGCATGCTGTGTAAGCCGGAGGACGGAAACAACCATAAGACGGGAGGCTTTAAGTGCCCGGCCTATAAAAAGGCGATGGCAGGTCAACAATGATTGAGATAACCCAAATCAACCTCAATCACTGCGACGTCGCACAGCAACTGTTGTGGCAGTCGACAACAGAGACTAAGTGCGATGTTGCAATCATCGCAGAGCCGTATCGGGTGCCCCCTGAGAACGGCAATTGGGTGACGGACAGATCCCAGATAGCGGCCATACAGGTGATGGGTAGATTCCCCATTGAAGAAGTGATCGAGTGTTCGTACGAAGGCTTTGTGGTTGCCAAAATTAATGGAGTCTTCGTTTGCAGTTGCTATGCACCTCCAAGGTGGTCAGATGAAGAGTACAACAGGATGTTGGATGCACTCACGGACACGCTGGTCGGGCGGAAGCCGGTAGTCATCGGAGGAGATTTCAACGCCTGGGCCGTGGAATGGGGTAGTAGGCTCACCAATGCTAGGGGGTACAGCCTACTGGAAGCCCTGGCGAAGCTGGATGTGAGGCTTTGCAACGATGGTATGGCCAGCACATTCCGCAGAGACGGCCGTGAATCCATCATCGATGTTACGTTCTGTAGTCCGTCGCTTACGAAAGACATGAACTGGAGAGTCAGCGAGGAATATTCCAACAGTGATCACCAGGCGATCCTCTACAGTATTGGCCGGCGAGCCTCTACTTCGACGAGGAGAACGCGAACATGCGAACGAAGGTGGAAGACAAAAGAGTTCGACAAGGAAGTCTTTGTCGAGGCGCTGCGGCCATACGGCGGTGCAACCCTTGATGCAGGTGAACTAACGGAAGCGATTGTTACGGCATGCGACATAGCAATGCCGAGGAAGATAGAGCCCAGAAACAGAAGACGGCCAGCGTATTGGTGGAACGCGACGATCTGTACCCTCCGTGCTGCTTGCCTCCGTGCTAGGAGACGCTTCCAGAGGGCCAGAAATGAAGCTGAGAGAGAAGCAAGGCGAACCGTTTTTCGGGGAGCTCGAGCCGCTCTTAAACGCGAGATAAGGCTGAGTAAGTCGAACTGCTACAAAGAGTTGTGTCGAGAAGCCGACGCCAACCCCTGGGGCAACGCGTACCGAATCGTGGTATCGAAGCTCAAAGGTCCAGCAGTACCCATGGAAATGTGCCCGGACAAACTAAGGAGGATCGTGGAAGGTCTTTTTCCGCACCATGGCCCAACGTTTTGGCCTCCCACACCATACGCAGAGAATGTAGAAGAACCCAACGAAGGTGCTCGGATATCCAATGCAGAGTTGCTGGTAATTGCGAAGGGGCTCAAGATCGGGAAAGCTCCCGGTCCGGATGGGATCCCGAACGTAGCAGTTAGAACGGCGATATTGGCGTTTCCGGACATGATCAGGATGGTGCTCCAAAAATGCCTGGACAGACAGACAGACAGACAGACAGAAATTGATTTATATATATATAAATATATATATATATATATATATATATATATATATATATATATATATATATATATAAATATATATATATATATATATATATATATATATATATATATATATATATATATATATATATATATATATATATATATATATATATATATATATATATATATATATATAGGTAAAAATTTACGTTTACCAAAAAGAGTTTTTAAAAAACACTTAACACTTAACTTGATTTGAAGAATGGAAATTAACGAAACTAAATCAGAAGAATTTTGGAGTGTTTAGACACGAACTGACTCGGCAAGTTACAGAAAACGGAATGAATGTTGTATATTCAATTTACCTTTGCTTAAGTCCCTACAGCATGGATATGCTGACCTATCGAAAATAGACTGTACCTTGTTGTCAACCTGCCATGCCGTGGCCATCCTCATCGTCGTCGTCGTTATCGTCCTCGTCAGCATCTTGCGGTGCGCTAAAGTCAGGTGCGCATGGATTGATGGGTTGAAGTTTCGCACCACGCCGTCGCCGTTGGTATTTTCTGCTGTGCTTTACACATGCGGGGGAACTTGACTCCGTGTGCTGTGGAATGCTCTTAATCGTCGTCGTGGCTTTTGTTATTGTTGCTGTCGTTGCTGTCCAAGTTAATTTGGCTCCAGGGTAGGCTTCGTTCTTTGGGGTGGTGGATGGTCAGTGTTTGTTATTATTGTTGTTGTTGGATCTTATTTAGTGCGTCGGCCATCTGTTGTTGGCCGATGCGATTTAAAGTTTGTCCCAATGTTGAATATATATAAATATTCTCCCACAAAAAAACTCAACATGCTGTATTTTTTATAGAGCGCATCAAAAAATCTTAAATTTGGACTGTTTGTCAACCTATTAGGGTAAATGATGATGGTTGGACCAACCAAAAAACTGATCATGGTTGGACCATTTTGAAAAAAAGCTGATTTTACCAATATTTTTTTGAAAATTGTGACATATGTTACAATATTATCAAAACATATCCTCTTGTTAATTGAAATTACATCGACTTTCATTAAAATGTCTTTAGATCTTTTATATTATTCCGAATTTTGACAAGGACTACTTTGAGCACAATTGGGGTACCAACATAACCCAATTTGTAGTATTCACATAAGACCTGTTCCTAGACCTGTTCTTATTAAAACTAATGAACTTCTTGCTCTACACTATTGCGAAAATATGTAAACTTTATGCTGACAAATTAAAAAAATATCATTTTTTATAGAAAATACCATTAATTAACGAAACAAGATCAACTGATTATTATCATGGTTGGACCAACGAATGATTTTGGTTGGACCAAACCGTTACCATGTTGGTTGCTACGGCCAGCTTTGTTTATTTAGTTTTTATTGTGCGAAGAAAGCTTCATCACCGACCGGCAGGAGAAAAGGTTGCCTTCCGGCACTCCGGAACGATATCGCTGGATTAATTTGGCCCACTATGGTCCACTGCACGAATTTATTCTGGCCTGCTTACTCTCACACGAAATTTGACGTTTGAGAGGTGCTGACACCGCTCAAACGTCAAATTTTGTGTGAGAGTAAGCAGGCCAGAATAAATTCGTGCAGTGGACCATGAAAGGGCAAGACATGAACTGAGTTAAGTGTAGTGATTTATAAATTGCGGATATAGAACAACACCCGCTACTCCGCTGCCATCCAGACCGGGATTCATCCGCTTCTAGTGCCCACAATCTCGGAAAAAGTGAACGACTGCACTTTGTGCACCTATCCGGAAAAACGCGGCGGAGAGCACACAAATTCCACACGGGAACTGCTAACTGGAGGCGACTGTGATCGTGTCTCATGATCGATGTTCCGGACTCGTGCAAAACTGCGCCGAGGAGAGAAGGAGTAACGTTAAATTCGAAACAACTAACCCTGCTGCTAAAGGATACAACCCGGATGATCCGGTTGCGGTGAAAATCACTGCGCTGTTTGCTGTCCAAGTTTAAGGCGTCATCCATATCTTAAGTTTCTGCGGTAATGAATGCACTGGAATGAAGTTGTTACGTTATTCGTGGGAAGGTGGTATTGCAGTATAACTTCTGATCTTCCACAATGACGGGGACGATGCTGTGCAAGTGATTAGTTGAAAGAATAAAAATAAAACTTTGTAAACTAAAAAAATACATTAAAAAGTTATAAAATGTAAATAGTATCTCGTTTCATTTCATTGTCACTATCTTTAATCAACTGCGGTCTTCATACATTAATTCCGAGTACCTTAGAGAAGAGAAATCATACAAACACACAAAAAATTCTATAGCAACTAGTGTAGATATTTCACAGCTTTCTGGTAAGCCATGTTATGTTCTTTTTACTAGTTAATTTTGATATTACCTTCATTTCGTACCGTTTATCTGTTTTTGCTAGTTGGTCCAACCATGATCAATGTATTGGTCCAACCGCAATCAGCATTGGTCCAACCAACATCAAAATTCTCTGTTCAATAAATACATTTTAAATAACATAATATCAAGTCAATTTTGAAATCGCCGTCCTTTTCAAAAGCTAGAAGAGTATAGCTTTCCACCAACCTTAAGTTCATCATAAAAAAATATTTTGTTCATAGGAAAAAACGACATGTATTTCCATCATGTAGTAAAACACCACAAACTGGTCCAACCGTCATCATTTACCCTATATGTGCATCATTGGTACAAATTTGGGCTCGATTGATTAATTTTTCGCGAAGTTGGAACCGTTCGGGTAAAACACTATTTTTTAGGCAACTATTTTTTGAACTGTCATATCTTGAAAACCAGTGAACCGAATTGAATGAATTTTTTAACGTTTATCAACAATATATTGATACTTAATATGACGTTATAAAAAGTAATATTTTCTCACGGCGAATCAAGTTATACCGGGTTAAAATTTTTACCCATATAGAGGAAAATAAGTCAAATTTACAATACCACACAAAAATTATTAAATGTGTTCTTCCTTCAATCTAAATAGGCTCTAAGATATCTGATAAGAGATAATTTGAGAACAGAAGTGGAAAATCTTTGGATATCAACACTAAAATTTATTGACATTGATGTAAAAAAATTGCATTTTTTCGAGAAAAAATCAAAAAGTGTCAATCCATGATAACTTTTTTCAAGGTTTACAAACTTCCTATGTTTTAATAGTTTGTGAAGCATTTACACATTGTTAGTGTACGTTAAAAATTTCATTCAATTCGGTTCACTGGTTTCCGAGATATGACAGCTCAAAAATGAGTTGTCTAAAAAAAGGTGCTTTACCCGAACACTTCTAACTTCGCAAAATATTAACCAATCGAGCCCAAATTTGTACCAATGATGCACATATAATAGGTTGACAAACAGTCCAAATTTAAGATTTTTTGATGCGCTCCATGAAAAGTTACAGCATGTTGAACTTTTTTGTGAGAGAAAAAAAAGTTGCCTATCCCAAACATTTTTGCCATCCCCTGTATATATATAAATATATATAAAATAAGAATGGTGTCTAGCATTCGATAAAAAAAAAACAATTTTATTTAATTGACTAAGTTACAACTCACGATTAAGACTAACTTTTCTAGACACTGAAAGTGGCTTTTATAAACTCATTATGTCAACTCAGCAAACCTATCCGCCTGGAGACTGTTCCTCGGTGGGTCCGTCGTCGATCGGTCGAATCGATTAATGCGTATCATCAGTTTATGAGATGCGAAAAATTTAAAAAAACAACAAATTAATTTAATATTAGATGCGGTAAATACCTAATTGTAAAAAAACTACGCCAACACATTTTAAATGGGCAATACAAGGTTTGCCGGGTCAGCTAGTCTATATATCTATCTATACAGGGTGACTGGTAATTCGTGTTACACCCGAAAGGAGGTGAAAGGAGACCATATTTGCAGCAAAAAATTGTTCTACAGGTAGGTCCGGAAATCACTGCTAAGTGAGTTATTCAACAATTTGTGTTTTAAAATTACCCCAACACCTCTAACTCAGAAACCATGAATCGTATAATCTTTCTAAGCGCATGGATAGGAAGCTTAAAACTTTATCTTTTAAAGCTCTTTGGACAGGTAATTGATAAAACGTCATTTAAGTGCAGAAATTTTGACTTTTATGTAAAAAGTGCCTAAAAATGTACCCCTTTTTCACATTTTTTGATAGATTACTCGTGAAAAACGTAATAAATGTGAGAAATGTTCTTCTACAAAACATTCATTTTTTGATACGCTACAAAACTGTCCTTTGGTGCAACATTGTATCTTTCATAGTTTTGTCACAATCTTGAATTCAAAATTTTCTTCAATAAATCAATGTTTTTATTACAATACTGTCTGGTAACCCTACACGTTTGCTTGCTGTTGGTCGTCGTGCGCATGGCAACGAAGTCCAGCGTCGCGACGGCGGTCATGGTTTGACAGAGGAAACGGTGAAAGGCAAATTGCGCGCAATGTTTATGAATCAATCTTAAGACATCCTTTTCTTGGGTGAAGACTCAAGTCGCCTAGATGCCATACACCCAAACCCACTCACTGGTGCAATTCAGCGAGATCATACCGCTGGGTGGCACCGTTTTAAGGGATATTCAAACCTACGGGCCGGGACTGGGTCCAGGCCGGGCCGCGGCCGAGACTCGATGGGCTTTTTTCGCTTCGTTCTCACTGCACACAGTGCTCACCGGGCTATAGCGCCTGCGCACCACCAATTTATGTTGCGCGAACGCACGCACAGTAATTATGAAGCGGTTGTCATTCATTTTTGTTTTTGTTTCTGTAGCACTGCCAGTGTGTTTGATGTACAATGATGCAGCTAGATGCAGACAAGAAAATCAAGTTAATTTAACTGGCAGAACGTTTGTGCGATTTCAGGAAAATTCCTGTTTGGATTCCACTTGAAATTTATTTTGTGATTCTTCCACAAAATGCTATGGATCTATTCCAGGAATTCCTGCAGGAATTCTTTCCGATATTTATCCAGGAAAGGCGTCATGAATTCCTCCCGGAAGCAATCCAATAATTAATTCCCATAATTTCTCTTTGAATTACTCCAGGGATTCGTCAAAAAATTGCTTCTGGAATTTCTTAAGAAGTTCCTCCCAGAATTCCCTTTGGAAATACCTCAAGTAAATGCTCTCAGAATTTATTCAAATCCTTAAAGAGCTGCTCCAGTATTGCCTCCAGCCAATCTTTTAGGAATTCCTTCACGAATTATTTCAGGAACTCCTCCAGGTATTGCATAGGAATATCTCCAGAAATTCGTCCTGGAATTCTAACAGAAACTTCTCAAGGTTTTATTTTAGAAATTCCTCAAGAATTTTTCCAGGAAGGTCTCCACAAACTCCTCTCGGAAACACTCCAAGAATTTCTCCATGAATTACTTCAAGGCTTACTACAAGAATTATTCCAGAACCTACTCTAGGAATTACTCCAGGATTTCCTCCAGAAATGTCTCTAGAATTTCCTCCAAGAATTCCTTCAGTTAATCTTCCAGGAATTCCTCCCAGAATTATCCCAGGTACATAAATTCCTTAAAGAATAACTTTAGGGATTACTCTGGGAAGCGCATATTTTTTTCAGGAATAGCTCCAGAAACTCCGTTAGAATTTACTCCAAGAATTCCTAGGAATCACTTCAGTAATTCCTCTAGGTAGGATGACATCCAGGAATTTATCTAAGAATTCCTTCGGAGTTTCTCTCAGGAATTACTCCTTGGATAAATCTCTGGTGGAATCCTTGGAGGAATTCCTAAAATAATCCCTGGAGGATTTTTTGAAGAAATACCTGGAGGGAGCCCTGGAAGAATTCCTAGAGGATTTCCCTGGAGAAATTTCATTAGGAATCCCTAGAGGAATACCTGCAGTAAGCCTTGAAGGAGTTTTTGAAGGAGTCACTTTTTGAATACCTGGAGGAATTCAAGGAGGAATCCCTGGAGTTATCTCAAAAGTTATTTTTGGAGGATTTCCTGGTGGAATTCATGGAGACATTCTTGGAGGAATTTGTGAAAGAATTACTGGAGGAATTTGAGAAGGAATTTCTGAAAGAATTTGCAAAGGAGTTCCTGAATAAATTTCTTCAATAATTCCTGGAGGGTTTCTTGAAGCAATTCTTGGCGGAAGTCTGGGCGGAATTCCTTAATAAACTCCTCTAGGAATTCCCCCCAGGGAATCCTCCAGAAATTCTTACAGGATCTCCCCCAAAAATCACTCCAGAATTCTCCCTGAAAATCCTCCAGAAATTATTCCAGAAACTGCTACGAAAACTTCCCCAAGAATTCCTCCAGGATTTCAATCAAGAATCTCTTCAGGATTTCCCTTCAGAATTCCTAACTTCTGGATGACTCCTACCTAGAGGAATTACTGGAGGATAAGTATCTGGAAGAACTCCTGCAGGAACCCCTGGAGTAGATCATGGAGGAATTCCTGGAGTAATTCTTGGAGGAATCCCGTATTTCCTTGTAGAGTTCCTGAGGATTTTTTTTATGACAGCCTGAAGTAGTTCCTGGAAAAATTCCCGTAGGAATCCCTGAAGAGATTCCTGGAGCAATTCCTGGGGGAATTCCTAGAGTTATTTCTGAAGCAATTCGTGGAGTAATTCATATAGGATTTTCTGGAAGACTTTATGGACGAATTCCTGAAGGAATTTTTGGAAGAATTTTTGGAGAAATGCATGGACGAATTTTTGGAGGAATTCCTGGAGGAATTTCTGGTGGATTTCGGGGGGGGGGGGGGGGTGGCTAGAGTTTCTAGAGGAGTTTATTTAGGAATTCCTCCCAAGAATTGCTTCAAGAATTCCTCCAGGATTTTTTGAAGAAATTAATTCAGAAACTCCTTTACAAACTTATGATATTCCTGCAGTAATTCCTTCACAATTTCCTCCAAGAATTTCTCCCTGAATTCCACCAGGAAATCCTCCAAAAATAACTTTTGAGATAACTCCAGGGATTCCTCCTTGAATTCCTCCAGGTATTCAAAAAGTGACTCCTTCAAAAACTCCTTCAAGGCTTACTGCAGGTATTCCTAATGAAATTTCTCCAGAGAAATCCTCTAGGAATTCTTCCAGGGCTCCCTCCAGGTATTTCCTAAAAAAATCCTCCAGGGATATTTTAGGAATTCCTCCAAGGATTCCACCAGGGATTTATCCAGGGAGTAATTCCTGAAAGAAACTTCAAAGGAATTCCTGGGAGGAATTCTTAGATAAATTCCTGGATGTCATCCTACCTAGAGGAATTACTGGAGTGATTCCTGGAGGAATTCTTGGAGTAAATTCTAACGGAGTTTCTGGAGCTATTCCTGAAAAAAATATGCGCTTCCCAGAGTAATCCCTAAAGTTATTCTTTAAGGAATTTATGTACCTGGGATAATTCTGGGAGGAATTCCCGGAAGATTAACCGAAAGAATTCTTGGAGGAAATTCTAGAGACATTTCTGGAGGTAATCCTGGAGTAATTCCTAGAGTAGGTTCTGGAATAATTCATGGAATAAGCCTTGAAGT
Source organism: Aedes albopictus (assembly GCF_035046485.1). Taxonomy (NCBI): domain Eukaryota; kingdom Metazoa; phylum Arthropoda; class Insecta; order Diptera; family Culicidae; genus Aedes; species Aedes albopictus. The sequence continues at coordinate 271,822,144 of NC_085137.1, forward strand.
AATTCATGGAGAAATTCTTAGAGTGTTTCCAAGAGGAATTTGAGGAGGCCTTCCTGGAAAAATTCTCGAGGAATTTCTAAAATAAAACCTTGAGAAGTTTCTGTTAGAATTTCAAGACAAATTTCTGGAGATATTCCTATGCATTATCTGGAGGAGTTCCTGAAATAATTCGTGAAGGAATTCCTAAAAGATTGGCTGGAGGCTTTCCTGGAGCAGCTCTTAAAGAATTTCCTGCAGAAATTCTGGGAGCATTTCCATGAGGTATTTCTAAAAGGAATTCTGGGAGGAACTCCTAAAGAAATTTCAGAAGCAATTTTTTGACGAATTCCTGGGGTAATTTAAAGAGAAATTATGGGCATTTTTGGATTGTTTCCGGGAGAAATTCATGACGGCTTTCCTGGATAAATATCGGAAAGAATTCCTGCAGGAATCACTGGAATAGACCCTGGAGCAACTCTTGGAGGAATTCCTGGAGGAATCCCGTAAGTATTTCTTTGTAGATTTCCTGGAGGATTTTTTTTTTGAACACAACCTGAAGTAGTTCCTGGAAAAATTCCCGTAGGAATCCCTGAAGTGCAATATCTGGAGGAATTCCTAGAGTTATTCCTGAAGCAATTCTTGGAGTAATTCATGGCGTATTTTCTGGAAGACTTTGTGGAAGAATTCCTGAAGGAATTCTTGGAGGAATTTTTGGAGGAATTCCTGGAGGAATTTCTGGAGAAGTTCATGGATGAATTCCTGGAGTAATTCCTGGTGGAATTCCTGGAGGAAATCCTGGAGTATTTTCTGGAAGAATTGCTGGAGGAATGCCTGGAGAAATTTCTGGTGGATATTCTGTAGGAATTCCTGGAGGAATCCTTAGAAGAATTATTAAAGAAATCACTGGCGAAATTCTCAGAGGAATTGCTGGGGGAATTTCTGGAGGAATTTCTAGACAATTTTCTGGAGGAAATTCAGGAAGGAGTTCTGGAGCAATCTCTGTAAAATTTTCAGGAGCATTTTTTCATTCTTAAACGCTTAACCTAATTTACAGCTCTTTTGTCCACTAGGACACTACGTGAGCGATTCCAATTGACAGCTGCATTTACACTTATGTGCAGCGCCTAAATGAATTCTATTCTAATTCTACTATATCTTACTGGTAGCCTATGTGCTGCTGTCACTTTCCTACCCTGTCCATGGTAGAGTGATGAGCACGAGGATGTTGATGTGTGGCTGCTGTTCCTTTTACCAGTCCGATTGAGGGCCCATTATGAGTTGCCATTTCGCCGATATCCAATTACCCGGGTCCATTGGAGCTATGAGAGCTCAGAAGAGGGTCTGGTGCCAACCGCTCTCGGGGGGGGGAAGCAACTGACAAAGTACCGAGGCTGGGATCGAACCATCCGCTTATGAAGCGAACGTGTGGACCACTACGCCACGGGCCCCGGCATTTCTGGAGCATTTACTGGAGAAATTTATGAAGGAATCACTGGAGGAATTCCTGGAAAAAAAATTTGGAGGACATCTTGCAGTAGTTCCTGGATAAACACCTGTAGGAATCCTGTAAATACCTGGAGTAATTCACGGAGAAATTCTTGGAGTTATGCCTGGAGTATTTCCAAGAAGACTTCCTGGAAAAAATCCTGATGGAATTTCTGGAGGTATTCCTTGAGGAATTTCCGGAGAAATTCCTGGAGGAACTCCTGGAGTAGTTCCTGAAGCAATTTTTGGAGGAATGCCAGGAATAATTTCTGGAGAAATTCATGAAATAATTCTTGGAGAAATGTCTGGAGTACTTTCTGGAGAAATTGTTGAAGAAAACCCTGTAGAAATTCTTAGAGGAATTCTGTGAGGAATTACTGAAGGAATTCCTGGAGGAATTTTATTATGATTTCCTGGGAGAAATTCTGGAAGGAATTCTAGAGGAATCCTTGGAGGAATCTCTAGAGAATCTCCTGCAGTAATTACAGGAGGAATTTATTGTGGAATCCCTAGAGGAATCTTAAATCGTTGCCGAAATTTGACCATACGAAAAGACAATAAAAGATTATTTACATGAGTATGTTAGTGAGTTTATTCATGTAAATACAAACTGGTGTGCAGCGAATCTGGTGTGATGGTTTAGACACACGACTATCACGCCGAGGTCCTGGGATTGAATCCCACTGCCGACATATTAAAAATGTGAGTTCTTCCTTCGAAAGATAAGTAAAGCCTTTGTTTCTCGAGATGAACTAGTCTAGGGTTAAAAACTTCGTTAAAAAGACAAAAAAAATGGTATTCATAAATGTTGAGTAGATTGATGCAATCGAAGTAGTCGGTGCCATATTTGCGTTGTTTATCGTGTGCATTTAGTGAAGTAAAGATGCAGTTTTCAAACGCGGAGTACGCCGATATGGTTTTCTGTTACGGTTTCGCTAACGGTAGAGTAAAGTGGGGCAAAAGTTCGAGTGGGGCAAGAGTTTCTTTTGAAGTTTCTGAGCTTAATTCAAATGATATCTTTCGGGTGTCAAGGTTGTTCGATGCCTTTTTGAAAAAGAGTCTTTCACTCCAAAAATTATGAAAATTGATCAATATTTCGAAAAGTTATGACAAAATGTTGATTTTTGATCAAAAAATTGTAATATGCGATGGTCCTTCCAACGCATGGAATGGAATTGTAATGAAATCGGATTCGATATTTTATTTTGGGGCGTAACTAGGGATATTCTGAAGATGCTTTAGCATGTATAACTTTTTTCAAAAAAGTTTTGGAAATCATATTTTACACATAGTGGGGCAAAAGTTCAAATTGTGGGGCAAGAGTTCGAGTCATGTGGCAACTTTAGGTAAAACCCTAAAATTCTGCAAAATGTACATATTATCTCTGAAGATGATGGAATTAGTGAAAAAAATCGATCGAAGTTGAAAAAAAATGTTGTATTATTAGAATTTGGCGGAAAACTACTAATTTTTGGTAAAGTAAATTTAACCCTGATTTGGGTCAAATCCAGATCGAACTTTAAAGTGTATTCCAATTCCAATATCAAATATTTATTGGTTTAAGGTATTCCAATTTCCAAAGTGTCGAAATAGTGTGCTACGGATAGCGGATTACCACAAACACTAGATCCGAACTTTTGCCCCAGTGGTGGGGTAAGAGTTCGAATTAGACACACACATACAAAAAGTGTTGTAACTCAAAACTGAAAAGAGATTTGCCGGAGCTATGTTCAGCAAAATTTTAGCTCATGGATGGTAGAATCACCACACGGTATTCATTTATTTTTATCTGCTTAGATTTCTTGAAAATAATTGAATTTTCAACTAGGGTCGAACTTTTGCCCCACCTTACTCTAATGCAGCAGCTGCCCGGCGTGAGTATGAGCGAAGATTACCCCAACGAGTGCTTCCCAGTGCACCCGTATTCTCCAGGGTATTCACCCGGCTCTCTGAAACTGGAAGTGTTCAAAGCAATCCCCAAGCAACCAAAAGTTCGGATTCCACTTGAAGAACGAACTCAGAAGTTCAAGTTCGGTTCAATTCCGGTTTTGTTGAACTTAATTCTCCAAAAAGTTACTCTTGTATTGTTTATGAACTTGGAAGTACATGTACAAGCTTTTGACTTCTCTTCGAAATGACATTAAAGTCGAAAACAGGTTCAGAAATAACTTATGTTGAACTTTAAAACAGAGTTCAATCAAATATTAACCGAACTCATGTTGAACTTTTGCGTGCCTTTAAAATTCAAACATAGTTCATTTGAACATATTCCAACAACTTGAAATCATCCGTTCCGAACTTGTTTCGTACTTGTTTTGAACTTACTACTGAAAGTTCGGATAAATATTAACCGTACCAAAAGTGAACTTCACTTGAACTTCGGCGACAGCGGGGCCGGGGAGAAGTTCTCATTCAATTAAATCACTCGGAAATCGAGCCCAGCAGCCACAGCTTGTGTTAATTTCACACGTACACTATGTTCCACTATAATATTTGAACGTACTTACTTGTAATCAACGCAAAGGATCCGTATTGTGTGGCTCAAAGGCTGCCCCCGCAGCGGAAAACTGTTCCCCCCAGGATGCTGCCGGGGGTTTTTCCGCTGCGCACAAAAATTTTCCAGCTTTGCTGGATGTTTTCACACCCGTTTCACTTGTCGCTGCAGCGCACCGGTAATCGACGTGGTGTCACTCGAAACCAAGCTGAACACTTATAATCTTTTCTTAAAGTCTATACACTGGCCCTAATTTATTGCTTTGCACTGCGAACCACAACAAACTGAAAATGTCAAACTGTGTAAGTTCACAAGAAGTTCCATGTGAACTTCTTTCGAACTTTCGACTTCAAAAACTATTCCAAGTTCAGGGAAAGTTCACACGCGAACCTGATTGAGCTCTACTATATGATATCAGTACATTGAGTAAAATCCCACAGTGCATAACAACACATACATGGAGTAGTGGTTAGACACCGACTTTCAACGAGGAGATCCCGAGTTCAAATCTCAGTCAGCAAAAAACATCTAAAATTATTTCAAGGTATTAGTCAATTTGGATTCCACATGAACTAATGGTTCTTAATAATAAATTACTTTTGAGGACTAAACATTTTTTTTTTTTCATTTTTTCGAAGTTTATTTTTAAGCTGAATAGCGTTCCTTTCAGCGACACAAGTGTACTTTTTGTGAACTCAAGTTCGGTTAATTACTTAAAAAGTGAGCTGAATAGAATGCTATTCATCTACCTTCGAATAGCTGATTAAGCCCAAACATGCTATTTTATCCGAACTTTTGGTTGCTTGGGTCGGCACGATGCAGGAGCCCCGGGAGCACCAACAAACATTGATACACGTATCCTGCGTAGTTTCGAGGAGGACCCTACTACTAGTACTAGGCAAGAAGCATCAAGGTTTGAATCAGTAGCATATATCCACATGCACAAATTGAGTGCATTAGATTGTTTTTGCAGACTCGGAGTATCTCAATGGAAGGTGTGGAACACACTTAATAAAAATGGACTGCACCCATACCATTACATTCCTGTTCAGGAATTGGAGCCAAGGGATCCTCCTAACAGATTACGCTTTTGTAATTTTGTTATCGATGCTCTCGCTGCTGATGAGGAATTCCTGTTTAGAATTTTGTGGACAGACGAATGCAAATTTGACAGGGCAGGTACTTGCAATTTGAAAAACCTGCATGTTTGGAGCGAGGAAAATCCTCATGCTAAGCGTGTGAAAAAAGTTCAGCGGCAGTTCTCAGTGAACTTATGGGGAGGCATTGTGGCAGGTCACCTCGTTGGGCCATATGTGTTACCCGATCGACTCAATGGAGAAGCGTATTTGAATTTCCTACAAAACCAACTTCCTGACCTTCTACGCGATGTTCCCGAGGAGATCAGAAGGACAATAATTTTCCAGCATGACGGTTGTCCTTCGCATTATCATCGCGACGTGCGTGAATTTCTGAATAATGAATTTGCAGGGCGTTGGATTGGACGCGGGGGGCCAACGGAATGGCCGGCTCGTTCACCGGATCTAACTCCTCTTGATTTCTACTTGTGGGGTAGAATGAAGGAGTTAGTTTATTTTAAGCAAGTTCCAACCAAAGAAGTTTTGATGGAAATAATAGACGAAGCTAGTGCACAGGTTAGAGCAGAACTGACTGTTGATGTTACGAAAAGGGAAGTAGAGAAGCGTGTAAGGATGTGCATCCAAATGGATGGCAATCATTTCGAAAATTATCTTAAATAGCTCCGAAAAAGAAATAAACTACATAAATAAAATCACTTATGTTATTCCTAATGTAATTTATTATCACCTGAAACCGGCAGAAATTCCTTTTAAAATTCACATACAGTGCATACCTAGTATAACAAACGGATTCGCTCAAGTAATTTTCGTTCAGTGCATTATTTTTCCGTGACCGGAATGGTCAAGAAATTTAACACAGCAAGCCATTTGATTTGAAATTTCGTTTCAGCTCCGTACTAGGATCCGGAATAAAGCGACGCCTTATTATTTCTTGAGCGATTCCTTGCCTGAGTTTTCCACGCATCGAGATAGGGCAAGAAATTTCTTGCGATTTCCGTACTACCCATAACGGAGGAATCCTCGAATTCCGGAGAAATTCTGGATGAATTTCTGTGGAACTCCTGGAAGAACTCTCGGGGAATTCTTAGAGGAATTCTTGGGGAACCCTACAGGAATTCACAAGAAACTAATGGGGATTTTTGGGAACGTCTATGGGGATTATCGAGAAACTCCTGGAGAAATTCCCAAGGATCTCCTGGAGGTACTACCGAAGACTTCATTGAGGAATTACCATGGAAAACCTGAAGGAAGCTCCTAGAAGCCTCTTAAAGAATTTCCGGGAAAGTCCTGGAAAAATTCCGGAGGTATTCCTGATGAAATTTCCGAGAGCCTCCTGCCAGAATTGCCTGGAAACTCTTGGAGGAATTCCAGAGAATCTGGTGGAGAAATTTCAAGGAAACTTTTAGGGAAATTTTCGAAAAATTCTTGAAAAAATTTCCAAGGATCTTAAGGAGCTTCTGGAAGAGCGTACTCTTGAAGGAACTCCCGGGAAATTATGGAAAACTACTTGAGAAATTCCCAATGATCTCATGGAGAAGTTCGCGCGGATCTTTTGGATAAACTCTCCAGTAATACCTGGAGCAATTTTCTGGAAACTTTTCGAAAAATCTTCCAGAGGGGGGAACTGCTCGAGGAATTCACCAGAGGAAATCCTCCAAGAATTCCCTCGAGGATCCCTCCCGGAATACCTTCAAGGATTCCTCCAGTAATACCTCCGAGGATTCCTACAGGAATTCTTTCGGGTATTCCTCCAGTAATTCCTCTGAGGATTGCTCCGGAAATTTCTTTGGAGATTCCTCCTGGAATTTCCTCAAGGAATCCCTCCGGGGATTCCCGGGGAACTCCTGCACTCTCTCTCTCTTCTTGGCGTAACGTCCTCATTGGGACAAAGCCTGCTTCTCAGCTTAGTGTTCTATGAGCACTTCCACAGTTATTAACTGAGAGCTTCCTCTGCCAATGACCATTTTGCATGCGTATATCGTGTGGCAGGCACGAAGATACTCTATGCCCAAGGAAGTCAAGGAAATTTCCTTTACGAAAAGATCCTGGACCGACCGGGAATCGAACCGGGCACCCTCAGCATGGTCATGCTGAATACCCGTGCGTTTACCGCCTCGGCTATATGGGCCCCGGGGAACTCCTGCAGCAATTCTCGAAAATCCACTAGAAGAGTTCCCGATGAATTCACGGAAAAATTGCACGGGAATTTCTAGAGAAATTCCTGAGGAACTCCTGGAAAATTTCCCTCATAATTCCTAGTGGAATTATTGGTGAACTTGTGGAGGAATTCCCGAGGTAATTTTAGATGAATTCCTGGGAAACTCCTGTAGGCATTTCCTGGAAACTCATTGGGGAATTCCAGGGGACCTTCTGCAGAAACTCCCGGGGAACTTCTACAATAAGTCAGAGAAAACTCCTGCAGAAATTCTCGAAATCACGAATTCCCGATGAACTCCTGGAAGAATTCTACGGGAATTTCCTGCAGAACTCCTGGAAGAATTTCCGGGGAACTCCTGGAGAAATTCTTGAGAAACCCCTGGAGAATTTCTGGGGGAGTTCTCGGGGAACTCTTGCTGGAATTCCCGGACCTCTCTTGAAGAAATTACCTTTGAACTCCGGGAAGAATTTCTGGGGAACTCCAAGAAGCTTCTGTTGGAATTCTCAAGGAATTGCTGGAGGAATTCCCTGAGCATTTCTGGAGGAATTCCTGTAAAACTCCTAGAGGAATCTCGGGGAAATGCTGGATGAATTCCCGGGGAACTTTTAGAGGCATTCTTGGGGAACACCCAAAAGTTTTATCGGGGATTTTCTAGAGGAATCACCTGAGAATTTTTGGATGATTTCCTGGGGAATCACTGGAGGAATTTCCGGGACACTCCTTGAGGAACTTCTGAGGAACTCCAGAAGAAATTTCCGGGAAATCCGAGAGGAATTTCCGGGTGCTCCTGGAGGGTTTATTTCCGGGGAACTTCCAAGGAAATACTGGAGGAATTCCCAGGGAACTACTTGAAGAATCTTCGCAAAATTGCTGAAGTAATTCCTCAGAAGGCATTCCAGAAGGATTTCCCGAAAAACTCCAGGAGGAACTCCTGGAAGATTTCTGGAGGAACTACTGTAGGAATTATCGAGGAGCTCTTCCAGGAATTTCCGAACATCTCTTGGAGGAGCTACCTGGGAACTCCAGAAAGAATTTCTGGGGAAATCAAAGAAGCTTCTGTTGGAATTCACAGGGAACTCCTGGAGGAATTCCCGGAGAATTTCCCGGGAAATCCTGGAGAAATTCCCGGGGAGCTTCTAGAGGCATTCCCGGGGAACTCCCGTAAGTTTTATCGGGGATTTCCTAGAGGAATCACTTGAGAATTTCTGAATGATTTCCTGGGGAATTTCTGGAGGAATTTCCTGGGCACTCCTTGAGGTACTCCTGGGGAACTCCAGAAGAAATTTGCGGGAGCTCCGAGAGGAATTTCCGGGTGATCCTGGAGTGTTTATCGGGGAAATCCAAAAGGAATTCCTGAAGAACTTCTGAAGGAATCCTTTGTTATTTCGTTTTTTATTATTATTATTATTATTATTTTATTAACAAAACAAACAAACAAAATTAACAAACAAACAAACATAATCCTTCAGAGGGAACTCCTGGAGGAATTCTCGAGGAACTCCTGAAAAAATTGCCGAAGGAATTTCTGATAAACTCCTGGAGGAATTTCCAGAGTACTTCTGAACTAATTCCCGTGAACTTCGGGGGGACATCCTGGAGTAATTATGGGGGAACTCCTGAAATAACTATTTTAGGAATTTTCGAGAACTAGCCAGCTTGTTCCTGGAATTATTAATTTCATGATGAACTCAAAAACACCTTCTTTCCAAAACTTCCAGAGTCCCACACTTCCTTTTGAGATTATCAGTAACTCTTGGAGCCACAGCTTCTTTTAAAGACTTGAGAAGCTTCGCCGAGTTACTAGTTTTTTTAATAGCATTCACCGCTTCCTGCAGAAACTTGGACAGTACCCGGATTCCTCCGCTTTTAGGAAACCTCAGAATTCTTTCGATAGAGCAAGACAGAGCAAGAGCAATGCTGCAGATTCTCACATAATTAATACTCTTTACTCAGGTCTCTGTGAAGACGGTGAAGATCGAACAAAGGTTGTTTTGAAATTAACCGCAGGAAATCCGCGTTGTGGATTTCTTACAACATACCGCAGTGCTTCCGCATTCCGTTGCCGGCCTCATCACATTTCCCACTTGACTTTTCACCCAAGAAAAGGATGCCTTGAAATTGATTCATAAACATTACGCGCAGTTTGCGCTTCACTGTTCCCTCTGACAAACGTGACCGCCGTCGCGACGCTGGACTTCGTTGCCATGCGCACGACGACCAACAGCAAGCAAACGTGTAGGGTTACCAGACAGTATTGTAATAAAAACATTGATTTATTGAAGAAAATTTTGAATTCAAGATTGTGACAAAACTATGAAAGATACAATGTTGCACCAAAGGACAGTTTTGTAGCGTATCAAAAAATGAATGTTTTGTAGAAGAACATTTCTCACATTTATTACGTTTTTCACGAGTAATCTATCAAAAAATGTGAAAAAGGGGTACATTTTTAGGCACTTTTTACATAAAAGTCAAAATTTCTGCACTTAAATGACGTTTTATCAATTACCTGTCCAAAGAGCTTTAAAAGATAAAGTTTTAAGCTTCCTATCCATGCGCTTAGAAAGATTATACGATTCATGGTTTCTGAGTTAGAGGTGTTTAAAGATGGGGTAATTTTAAAACACAAATTGTTGAATAACTCACTTAGCAGTGATTTCCGGACCTACCTGTAGAACAATTTTTTGCTGCAAATATGGTCTACTTTCACCTCCTTTCGGGTGTAACACGAATTACCAGTCACCCTGTATGAATGACTATGTTTAGAGATTACAATAAGAAGAGGTTTATGGTATCGTGCATAAATTACGTAACATATAAAAAATCAAATCCATCGCAGGGAAAAAATTTGAATCAACTCTAGCAGCTCATGCAAAATAAATTAATTGTTTTATACACAAAGCGCCGTAAAGTGAAGAGACAAAAGATTTCGAAACTTAGTCTCTATATTATGTAGTTCATGAATCTTGCCAAAAGTAAATCTGGGGTTTCGAAATTTTCAGTAATATTTTCTCCCTTACATAATCTTACGATCATTAAATAATGTTTTTATGAAAGCATGAATTTTGAAAAGGCAAATTCCCTATCTTAATTTTTAATTGACGGTTCCTGAATGCCCTAGGGCTTCCTCTAGGGCTTCCTCTAGGGCTTCCTCCAGGGATTCCTCCAAAGATTCCTCCAGAATTTCCTCCAGAAAAACCTCTTGGTATTCCTCCAGGAATTTCTCAGGAAATCCTCCAGGAATTCCTACAGGAACTCCTCCAGGGATTCCCTCAGGAATTCCTATAGGCGTTATTCCAGGAATACCTCCAGGGATTCCTCCTGGGATTCGTCCAGGAATTCCTCCAGGGATTTCTCTTGAATTTTTTTAAGTTAATCCTCAAGAAATTCCTCCAAGGATTCCTCCAGGAATTTCTTCTGGGAATTCTCCTGGTATTCCTTCAGGAATTTCTCCAGGGATTAATTCAGGAATTTCTCCGGTGATTCTCCCAGGAACTTCTCCAGGAATTCCTCCATGATTTTTCTAGGGGTTTCTTCAGGAATTTCTCCAGGGATTTCTATAGGAATTCCTCCAGCGATTCATCCAGAAATTTCTCCAGTTATTCCTCACGAAATGCCTCCAAGGATTCCTCCAGCAATTTCTTCAGGAATTTCTACAGGGATTAATTCAGGAATTCCACTAGGGATTCTTCCAGGAATTTCTCCAGAGATTCATCTAGAGATTCCTCCAGAGATTCCTCCAAGAATTTTCCCAGTGATTCCTCCAGGGCTTCCTCCAGAAATACCTCCAGGGACTCCTCCTTCCAGGAAATCGTCCAGGCATTCCTCCAGGCATTCCTCCAGGAATTCCTCCAGCGATTGCTCAAGGGATTCCTGCAGGGATTCTTCCAGGAATTCCTGCGAGGATTCCTCTAGGAATTTCTCAAGGCATTCCTCCAGGAATTTCTCCAGGAATCCCTCCTGGAATTTCTTCAGGGATTCCTCCAGGAATATCTCCAGGGATCCGCCCAGGAATTCCTTCAAGAATATCTTCAAATATTCCTCCAGGAATTCCTCCAGGGATACCTCCAGGAATTCGTCCAGAAATTCCTCCAGGAATTTTCGAAGGGATTCCTCAAGGAATTCCTCCAGAAATTTATCCAGGGATTCCTTAAGCAATTTCTCAAGGGTTCCTCCGGGAATTTCTCCAAGGCTACCTCCAGGGATTCCAGCAGGGAATCCTCCAGAAATTCCTCCAGGGATTCCTTAAGGGATTCCTCCAGAAAATCGTCCAGGCAATCCTCCAGGGATTTCTCCTGGAAGTCCTCCAAGGATTCCTTTTGGAATTTCTCCAGGAATAACTCCCGGAATGTATCTAGGAATTCCTCCTATTCTTGGGGCTTTTCATATTTCGAAAACTTTATTGATTTTTTAATTGTGTACGAAAGAGCATCTTTTTCTGAGCTCGAAAACAGTTTTTGACAGCAGGGACACTGCTTGACATCTACGCTTAGTACAAAATCCGATGAGGGGTGATTCATCATATCGCTTCCATCTCTCTCTCTCTCTTATTGGCGTAACGTCCTCATTGGGACAAAGCCTGCTTCTCAGCTTAGTGTTCTATGAGCACTTCCACAGTTATTAACTGAGAGCTTCCTCTGCCAATGACCATTTTGCATGCGTATATCGTGTGGCAGGCACGAAGATACTCTATGCCCAAGGAAATCAAGGAAATTTCCTTTACGAAAAGATCCTGGACCGACCGGGAATCGAACCCGTCACCCTCAGCATGGTCGTGCTGAATACCCGTGCGTTTACCGCCTCGGCTATATGGGCCCTTCCGCTTCCATACACACACCAAATTGGTTTTTAAATAGGTTCCATGCCACCAAATTTTATGAAAATTTGGATTTTGGTCCAGTTTGGCATGCAGATTCAGAATATGGATTTTTATCAACACCGCTTAAGCCAATTCCTTCAGGGATTTATCCTGTAATTCCTCCTGGTAATCCTCCTAGAATCCTTCAGGAATCCCTTTGGGGATTCCTCCATGATTTCCACAGGGATTTCTCCAGCAATTTCTTTAGGGATTCCTTTAGGGATTCTCATTCATTTCATTTATTAAATATTACATCAAATTCATAATAAAACTGAGTCAACAATATTCCACGGTTCGTGACTGCCGCTCTCCATCCTTGGTCACGCCTAATGCTTGCCGGATCACGCTCCACCTTGTCCGCCCAGCGTGCTCTCTGCGCTCCACGTCTTCTTGTGCCAACCGGATTGGTAGCAAACACCAACTTTGCAGGGTTGCTGTCCGGCATTCTCGCAACATGCCCTTCCCACCGTATCCTTCCGGCTTTGGCCACCTTCTGGATCCTTGGTTCGCCGTAGAGTTCAGCGAGCTCGTGGTTCATCTTTCGTCGCCACACACCATTCTCCTGTACACCGCCGAAGATCATCCTTAGCATGCGTCGCTCGAAAACTCCAAGTGCCTGCAGGTCCCCCGGTCTTATAAGCGTTTTGTACATGGTAAATTTGGTACGGGGGTGAATCTGGAGCCCGTAGTAGATCCGACTTCCACTGATGATGCGCCTTCGAATTTCACGACTAACGTTGTTGTCAGCTGGACGTAAGGATCCGATGTAGACTAATTCCTCCACCACCTCGAAGGTATCCCCGTCTATCGTAACCTTGCTACCCAGGCGGATCCGGTCGTGTTCGGTTCCATCTACAAGCATGTACTTTGTATTTGAGGCATTCACCACCAGTCCAACCTGCTTTGGTGCTTCGCGTTTCAGGCGGGTGTACAGCTCTGCCACCGTTCCAAATGTTCTGACGATAATATCCATGTCGTCCGTGAAACACACAAATTGCCCGGATTTTGTTAAAATCGTACCCCAGCTGTAGAGCCCGGCTCGTCGCATTACACCTTCTAGAGAGATGTTGAAGAGTAGGCATGAGAGTCCGTCACCTTGTCGCAGTCCCCGGCGAGATTCGAATGAGCTGGATAGTTCACCCGAAATCTTTACGCAGTTTTACACACCGTCCATCGTTGCTTTAAACAGTCTAGTCAGATTCCCAGGAAAGCCGTTTTCGTCCTGGGTCCGTTTCGTTTTTAGGGATTCTCAATACAAGTCAAATTAAAAAGACATTTTATTAAATTAATCAATTAATAACTCCAAGGTGTTCCATAAGAACTGTGATTTTACGACAACACTTTTCAATGCAAGTCAAATTTTAAAAATAATTTCAATAAATTTATCAGAATTACTCCAAGGAGTTCCATAAGAACTGTGATCTTTCGACAACAATTCTCAATAAAAGTTAAATTTAAAACATTATTTCAATAAATTTATTAGAATTACTCCACACACTTAAAATAAAGTACCGTATTCAGCTGTTCTATTTTCGGTAAAAGTTCAGATTACCTAATGTTCAGCAACATATTACCGAAGTTCGTCAAAAAATTACCGAACGTTCGGTAAACTCTACTGAATCATCGGTAATATTTACCGAACGTTCGGTAAAAAATAGCCGAACTTCGGTAAACTGTGCTGAATTTCGGTAATCCGAACTTTTACCGAAAATAGAACAGCCGAACAAGTGACTCTGAAATAAGTGTGCAAGGAGTTCCATAAAAACTGTGATTTTACGACAACACTTCTCAATACAAGTCAAATTTTAAAAAGAATTTCATGAAATTTATCAGAAATACTCCAAGGAGTTCCATAAGAACTGTAATCTTTCGACAACAATTCTCAATACAAGTCAAATTTTAAAAATTATGTCAATAAATTTATCAGAATTACTCCAAGGAAATCCCTTAGAACTGTGATTTTACGACAGAAATTCGCAATACAAGTCAAAGTTTACCTTGGGATGGATTTCTAAAGCAATCCCAGTAGGATTTGTAAAGAAATATTTTGAAGAATTTCTGAAGAACTCCGTGGAAGAACTATTCAAATAATCCCTTGCTGAAATTGCTGCAGAAATCCCTGAAATTCAAAATAAAAGCCAGCACAAATATCTGAAAGAAACCCTGAGCAGTTCCGTGATCAGGAAGGTGGAATCTTCTCTGAAGTATCAACTTGAACCTCTCATTCTATGATCGTCAAGTACATTTCAGCGAGCACAACTCCACATTCGTGTGCAAGAGTTTTTGATAGTGAAGAAATTTTTAGTAAAATCCCTGCAGAAATCTTAGGAAGTGTTTTTGAATGAAGCTCCGGAGGAGTAAGGAATATTCGCAAAAATCCCAGGGATTTCCCGTACAGGAATCCGAGGAGAAATACCTTAAGAACTTTTTGGTAAATTCTTGGTGGAATTCCAAAAATACAAAAATAAATACTTATTCATAGCCAAAATTCCTTGAAAACCCCTTTATTGAAATTGTTTGAGAATTTCCTGCAAGTATTCTTGTAGAAATCTGTGAGCGATTTTTTTTATTCAAAAAAAATCTGAATACCTGAAGAAACTGCATTGTGCCACGTCTGCAAATATCACTAGAATTTTTTGAAGGAATCAATGGAAGAGTTTCTGAAGGACTTCTCGGAGAAACCTCTATGGCATTTTTGGCCGATTTGTTTCTTAAATTTTCTGACAGATTTATAAAGCAATACCTGGAGGATTTTTTAATGAATTTCTGGAAATATGAGAAGCATCTATTTTACAGAATTAATTCCGCACTTAAGCCTCGCAGAAAAATTGAAAAATCCAACTTGAACGAATGGACACAGGAAAAAAACTTTACTCACTCCAGGAATAAGCGAAAAGGATAGTATAGTCAATTATGATATGAAATAGGTTTATTTTGCCTGGTCTGTCCACAATTTCATTAATGTAGTTCTACGATTTGCCGCACTAATACCATATGTTCCAGCTGCAGCTTTCCACCGGCAGTCACATAAGCCGCCCAATGTGCTCTCGGCATTCCATGGCTTCTTGAATCAACCGGATCAGTGGCGAACACAAATTTTGCAGCGGTTTTTCGGCATTCTCCCAACATGTCGCGCCTACCACACAGTTCGAAAAAAAACCTGTAAAATTATGACGGATCGAATGTAACAAAAGGACCCCGTCATATATGATGGAAATTTTTGTGCGATCTCAAAATTACATTGCAGATATCTGTTAGAAAATATAAAAGAAATCAAGCTCCGAGCGAGAATTGAACTCAGATCCTTGGGGTGTGAGTAGCACGCCCGTGTTCTCTCGGCTATCTCAGCTTGTTGAATAGCAGACAGTCAAAGTTAAACTGCTTCTACCATAATGCACGCATTCCCGACATGCTCCGACTGCTGCAAAGACTACTGAGAGAGACAACGGGGAAACCGCCACAGCTGCGAGCAGTCGTTCTTTAGCTGACGACGGAGAGTGCCTGGCGTGGTTTATAGCAGATGCATATAAATTTAAAGCGAATATGCTTTAAAATCTGTAAACAAGCCGTCTGACCAGCAGCGGGCTGCTCGGGTGACGTTAAATGTAGGTGATTTACATTTTTCTGTCGCAAATTTCAGTTGATCTTCAATTTACGTGCTGTTTAATTTTCATATTTTTTTTTTGCTGTGCATATCCATCCAGCTTTAGCCACTAACAGCATGTTGGGTTCACCGTAGAGTGCAATGAGCCGTAAAGTGCATCCTTCGCCGCCACTCACCGTTCTCCTGCATGCCTCCAAAGATCGTCCTTAGCACTGACTTGTTCCGAAAAGAACCCAAGTGGTTGCAGGACCTCCTTGAGCAAGGAACAAGTCTCATGTCCGTAAAGCTCCATCAATATTATTAGCACCATGCATGGTACATTTGGTGCAGGGGGTGCATATTTTTTGAACGCAGTTTCTTCTAAGGCCACTTTCCTCTGATGACGCGCCTTCGTATTTTATGACTTACATTGTTGTCAGCCGTTAGCGAGGAACCGAGGTAAACCACCATAGTTAAGATATTGTATTGCTTACTCACGCTTTTCTGTTATAGGCTTCTTTGTTTCTCGAGATGAACTAGTCTAGGGTTAAAAACTTCGTTAAAAAGACAAAAAAAATGGTATTCATAAATGTTGAGTAGATTGATGCAATCGAAGTAGTCGGTGCCATATTTGCGTTGTTTATCGTGTGCATTTAGTGAAGTAAAGATGCAGTTTTCAAACGCGGAGTACGCCGATATGGTTTTCTGTTACGGTTTCGCTAACGGTAGAGTAAAGTGGGGCAAAAGTTCGAGTGGGGCAAGAGTTTCTTTTGAAGTTTCTGAGCTTAATTCAAATGATATCTTTCGGGTGTCAAGGTTGTTCGATGCCTTTTTGAAAAAGAGTCTTTCACTCCAAAAATTATGAAAATTGATCAATATTTCGAAAAGTTATGACAAAATGTTGATTTTTGATCAAAAAATTGTAATATGCGATGGTCCTTCCAACGCATGGAATGGAATTGTAATGAAATCGGATTCGATATTTTATTTTGGGGCGTAACTAGGGATATTCTGAAGATGCTTTAGCATGTATAACTTTTTTCAAAAAAGTTTTGGAAATCATATTTTACACATAGTGGGGCAAAAGTTCAAATTGTGGGGCAAGAGTTCGAGTCATGTGGCAACTTTAGGTAAAACCCTAAAATTCTGCAAAATGTACATATTATCTCTGAAGATGATGGAATTAGTGAAAAAAATCGATCGAAGTTGAAAAAAAATGTTGTATTATTAGAATTTGGCGGAAAACTACTAATTTTTGGTAAAGTAAATTTAACCCTGATTTGGGTCAAATCCAGATCGAACTTTAAAGTGTATTCCAATTCCAATATCAAATATTTATTGGTTTAAGGTATTCCAATTTCCAAAGTGTCGAAATAGTGTGCTACGGATAGCGGATTACCACAAACACTAGATCCGAACTTTTGCCCCAGTGGTGGGGTAAGAGTTCGAATTAGACACACACATACAAAAAGTGTTGTAACTCAAAACTGAAAAGAGATTTGCCGGAGCTATGTTCAGCAAAATTTTAGCTCATGGATGGTAGAATCACCACACGGTATTCATTTATTTTTATCTGCTTAGATTTCTTGAAAATAATTGAATTTTCAACTAGGGTCGAACTTTTGCCCCACCTTACTCTAATGCAGCAGCTGCCCGGCGTGAGTATGAGCGAAGATTACCCCAACGAGTGCTTCCCAGTGCACCCGTATTCTCCAGGGTATTCACCCGGCTCTCTGAAACTGGAAGTGTTCAAAGCAATCCCCAAGCAACCAAAAGTTCGGATTCCACTTGAAGAACGAACTCAGAAGTTCAAGTTCGGTTCAATTCCGGTTTTGTTGAACTTAATTCTCCAAAAAGTTACTCTTGTATTGTTTATGAACTTGGAAGTACATGTACAAGCTTTTGACTTCTCTTCGAAATGACATTAAAGTCGAAAACAGGTTCAGAAATAACTTATGTTGAACTTTAAAACAGAGTTCAATCAAATATTAACCGAACTCATGTTGAACTTTTGCGTGCCTTTAAAATTCAAACATAGTTCATTTGAACATATTCCAACAACTTGAAATCATCCGTTCCGAACTTGTTTCGTACTTGTTTTGAACTTACTACTGAAAGTTCGGATAAATATTAACCGTACCAAAAGTGAACTTCACTTGAACTTCGGCGACAGCGGGGCCGGGGAGAAGTTCTCATTCAATTAAATCACTCGGAAATCGAGCCCAGCAGCCACAGCTTGTGTTAATTTCACACGTACACTATGTTCCACTATAATATTTGAACGTACTTACTTGTAATCAACGCAAAGGATCCGTATTGTGTGGCTCAAAGGCTGCCCCCGCAGCGGAAAACTGTTCCCCCCAGGATGCTGCCGGGGGTTTTTCCGCTGCGCACAAAAATTTTCCAGCTTTGCTGGATGTTTTCACACCCGTTTCACTTGTCGCTGCAGCGCACCGGTAATCGACGTGGTGTCACTCGAAACCAAGCTGAACACTTATAATCTTTTCTTAAAGTCTATACACTGGCCCTAATTTATTGCTTTGCACTGCGAACCACAACAAACTGAAAATGTCAAACTGTGTAAGTTCACAAGAAGTTCCATGTGAACTTCTTTCGAACTTTCGACTTCAAAAACTATTCCAAGTTCAGGGAAAGTTCACACGCGAACCTGATTGAGCTCTACTATATGATATCAGTACATTGAGTAAAATCCCACAGTGCATAACAACACATACATGGAGTAGTGGTTAGACACCGACTTTCAACGAGGAGATCCCGAGTTCAAATCTCAGTCAGCAAAAAACATCTAAAATTATTTCAAGGTATTAGTCAATTTGGATTCCACATGAACTAATGGTTCTTAATAATAAATTACTTTTGAGGACTAAACATTTTTTTTTTTTCATTTTTTCGAAGTTTATTTTTAAGCTGAATAGCGTTCCTTTCAGCGACACAAGTGTACTTTTTGTGAACTCAAGTTCGGTTAATTACTTAAAAAGTGAGCTGAATAGAATGCTATTCATCTACCTTCGAATAGCTGATTAAGCCCAAACATGCTATTTTATCCGAACTTTTGGTTGCTTGGGTCGGCACGATGCAGGAGCCCCGGGAGCACCAACAAACATTGATACACGTATCCTGCGTAGTTTCGAGGAGGACCCTACTACTAGTACTAGGCAAGAAGCATCAAGGTTTGAATCAGTAGCATATATCCACATGCACAAATTGAGTGCATTAGATTGTTTTTGCAGACTCGGAGTATCTCAATGGAAGGTGTGGAACACACTTAATAAAAATGGACTGCACCCATACCATTACATTCCTGTTCAGGAATTGGAGCCAAGGGATCCTCCTAACAGATTACGCTTTTGTAATTTTGTTATCGATGCTCTCGCTGCTGATGAGGAATTCCTGTTTAGAATTTTGTGGACAGACGAATGCAAATTTGACAGGGCAGGTACTTGCAATTTGAAAAACCTGCATGTTTGGAGCGAGGAAAATCCTCATGCTAAGCGTGTGAAAAAAGTTCAGCGGCAGTTCTCAGTGAACTTATGGGGAGGCATTGTGGCAGGTCACCTCGTTGGGCCATATGTGTTACCCGATCGACTCAATGGAGAAGCGTATTTGAATTTCCTACAAAACCAACTTCCTGACCTTCTACGCGATGTTCCCGAGGAGATCAGAAGGACAATAATTTTCCAGCATGACGGTTGTCCTTCGCATTATCATCGCGACGTGCGTGAATTTCTGAATAATGAATTTGCAGGGCGTTGGATTGGACGCGGGGGGCCAACGGAATGGCCGGCTCGTTCACCGGATCTAACTCCTCTTGATTTCTACT
This sequence comes from Aedes albopictus, assembly GCF_035046485.1. Lineage (NCBI taxonomy): Eukaryota > Metazoa > Arthropoda > Insecta > Diptera > Culicidae > Aedes > Aedes albopictus. The sequence continues at coordinate 271,841,639 of NC_085137.1, forward strand.
TGTGGGGTAGAATGAAGGAGTTAGTTTATTTTAAGCAAGTTCCAACCAAAGAAGTTTTGATGGAAATAATAGACGAAGCTAGTGCACAGGTTAGAGCAGAACTGACTGTTGATGTTACGAAAAGGGAAGTAGAGAAGCGTGTAAGGATGTGCATCCAAATGGATGGCAATCATTTCGAAAATTATCTTAAATAGCTCCGAAAAAGAAATAAACTACATAAATAAAATCACTTATGTTATTCCTAATGTAATTTATTATCACCTGAAACCGGCAGAAATTCCTTTTAAAATTCACATACAGTGCATACCTAGTATAACAAACGGATTCGCTCAAGTAATTTTCGTTCAGTGCATTATTTTTCCGTGACCGGAATGGTCAAGAAATTTAACACAGCAAGCCATTTGATTTGAAATTTCGTTTCAGCTCCGTACTAGGATCCGGAATAAAGCGACGCCTTATTATTTCTTGAGCGATTCCTTGCCTGAGTTTTCCACGCATCGAGATAGGGCAAGAAATTTCTTGCGATTTCCGTACTACCCATAACGGAGGAATCCTCGAATTCCGGAGAAATTCTGGATGAATTTCTGTGGAACTCCTGGAAGAACTCTCGGGGAATTCTTAGAGGAATTCTTGGGGAACCCTACAGGAATTCACAAGAAACTAATGGGGATTTTTGGGAACGTCTATGGGGATTATCGAGAAACTCCTGGAGAAATTCCCAAGGATCTCCTGGAGGTACTACCGAAGACTTCATTGAGGAATTACCATGGAAAACCTGAAGGAAGCTCCTAGAAGCCTCTTAAAGAATTTCCGGGAAAGTCCTGGAAAAATTCCGGAGGTATTCCTGATGAAATTTCCGAGAGCCTCCTGCCAGAATTGCCTGGAAACTCTTGGAGGAATTCCAGAGAATCTGGTGGAGAAATTTCAAGGAAACTTTTAGGGAAATTTTCGAAAAATTCTTGAAAAAATTTCCAAGGATCTTAAGGAGCTTCTGGAAGAGCGTACTCTTGAAGGAACTCCCGGGAAATTATGGAAAACTACTTGAGAAATTCCCAATGATCTCATGGAGAAGTTCGCGCGGATCTTTTGGATAAACTCTCCAGTAATACCTGGAGCAATTTTCTGGAAACTTTTCGAAAAATCTTCCAGAGGGGGGAACTGCTCGAGGAATTCACCAGAGGAAATCCTCCAAGAATTCCCTCGAGGATCCCTCCCGGAATACCTTCAAGGATTCCTCCAGTAATACCTCCGAGGATTCCTACAGGAATTCTTTCGGGTATTCCTCCAGTAATTCCTCTGAGGATTGCTCCGGAAATTTCTTTGGAGATTCCTCCTGGAATTTCCTCAAGGAATCCCTCCGGGGATTCCCGGGGAACTCCTGCACTCTCTCTCTCTTCTTGGCGTAACGTCCTCATTGGGACAAAGCCTGCTTCTCAGCTTAGTGTTCTATGAGCACTTCCACAGTTATTAACTGAGAGCTTCCTCTGCCAATGACCATTTTGCATGCGTATATCGTGTGGCAGGCACGAAGATACTCTATGCCCAAGGAAGTCAAGGAAATTTCCTTTACGAAAAGATCCTGGACCGACCGGGAATCGAACCGGGCACCCTCAGCATGGTCATGCTGAATACCCGTGCGTTTACCGCCTCGGCTATATGGGCCCCGGGGAACTCCTGCAGCAATTCTCGAAAATCCACTAGAAGAGTTCCCGATGAATTCACGGAAAAATTGCACGGGAATTTCTAGAGAAATTCCTGAGGAACTCCTGGAAAATTTCCCTCATAATTCCTAGTGGAATTATTGGTGAACTTGTGGAGGAATTCCCGAGGTAATTTTAGATGAATTCCTGGGAAACTCCTGTAGGCATTTCCTGGAAACTCATTGGGGAATTCCAGGGGACCTTCTGCAGAAACTCCCGGGGAACTTCTACAATAAGTCAGAGAAAACTCCTGCAGAAATTCTCGAAATCACGAATTCCCGATGAACTCCTGGAAGAATTCTACGGGAATTTCCTGCAGAACTCCTGGAAGAATTTCCGGGGAACTCCTGGAGAAATTCTTGAGAAACCCCTGGAGAATTTCTGGGGGAGTTCTCGGGGAACTCTTGCTGGAATTCCCGGACCTCTCTTGAAGAAATTACCTTTGAACTCCGGGAAGAATTTCTGGGGAACTCCAAGAAGCTTCTGTTGGAATTCTCAAGGAATTGCTGGAGGAATTCCCTGAGCATTTCTGGAGGAATTCCTGTAAAACTCCTAGAGGAATCTCGGGGAAATGCTGGATGAATTCCCGGGGAACTTTTAGAGGCATTCTTGGGGAACACCCAAAAGTTTTATCGGGGATTTTCTAGAGGAATCACCTGAGAATTTTTGGATGATTTCCTGGGGAATCACTGGAGGAATTTCCGGGACACTCCTTGAGGAACTTCTGAGGAACTCCAGAAGAAATTTCCGGGAAATCCGAGAGGAATTTCCGGGTGCTCCTGGAGGGTTTATTTCCGGGGAACTTCCAAGGAAATACTGGAGGAATTCCCAGGGAACTACTTGAAGAATCTTCGCAAAATTGCTGAAGTAATTCCTCAGAAGGCATTCCAGAAGGATTTCCCGAAAAACTCCAGGAGGAACTCCTGGAAGATTTCTGGAGGAACTACTGTAGGAATTATCGAGGAGCTCTTCCAGGAATTTCCGAACATCTCTTGGAGGAGCTACCTGGGAACTCCAGAAAGAATTTCTGGGGAAATCAAAGAAGCTTCTGTTGGAATTCACAGGGAACTCCTGGAGGAATTCCCGGAGAATTTCCCGGGAAATCCTGGAGAAATTCCCGGGGAGCTTCTAGAGGCATTCCCGGGGAACTCCCGTAAGTTTTATCGGGGATTTCCTAGAGGAATCACTTGAGAATTTCTGAATGATTTCCTGGGGAATTTCTGGAGGAATTTCCTGGGCACTCCTTGAGGTACTCCTGGGGAACTCCAGAAGAAATTTGCGGGAGCTCCGAGAGGAATTTCCGGGTGATCCTGGAGTGTTTATCGGGGAAATCCAAAAGGAATTCCTGAAGAACTTCTGAAGGAATCCTTTGTTATTTCGTTTTTTATTATTATTATTATTATTATTTTATTAACAAAACAAACAAACAAAATTAACAAACAAACAAACATAATCCTTCAGAGGGAACTCCTGGAGGAATTCTCGAGGAACTCCTGAAAAAATTGCCGAAGGAATTTCTGATAAACTCCTGGAGGAATTTCCAGAGTACTTCTGAACTAATTCCCGTGAACTTCGGGGGGACATCCTGGAGTAATTATGGGGGAACTCCTGAAATAACTATTTTAGGAATTTTCGAGAACTAGCCAGCTTGTTCCTGGAATTATTAATTTCATGATGAACTCAAAAACACCTTCTTTCCAAAACTTCCAGAGTCCCACACTTCCTTTTGAGATTATCAGTAACTCTTGGAGCCACAGCTTCTTTTAAAGACTTGAGAAGCTTCGCCGAGTTACTAGTTTTTTTAATAGCATTCACCGCTTCCTGCAGAAACTTGGACAGTACCCGGATTCCTCCGCTTTTAGGAAACCTCAGAATTCTTTCGATAGAGCAAGACAGAGCAAGAGCAATGCTGCAGATTCTCACATAATTAATACTCTTTACTCAGGTCTCTGTGAAGACGGTGAAGATCGAACAAAGGTTGTTTTGAAATTAACCGCAGGAAATCCGCGTTGTGGATTTCTTACAACATACCGCAGTGCTTCCGCATTCCGTTGCCGGCCTCATCACATTTCCCACTTGACTTTTCACCCAAGAAAAGGATGCCTTGAAATTGATTCATAAACATTACGCGCAGTTTGCGCTTCACTGTTCCCTCTGACAAACGTGACCGCCGTCGCGACGCTGGACTTCGTTGCCATGCGCACGACGACCAACAGCAAGCAAACGTGTAGGGTTACCAGACAGTATTGTAATAAAAACATTGATTTATTGAAGAAAATTTTGAATTCAAGATTGTGACAAAACTATGAAAGATACAATGTTGCACCAAAGGACAGTTTTGTAGCGTATCAAAAAATGAATGTTTTGTAGAAGAACATTTCTCACATTTATTACGTTTTTCACGAGTAATCTATCAAAAAATGTGAAAAAGGGGTACATTTTTAGGCACTTTTTACATAAAAGTCAAAATTTCTGCACTTAAATGACGTTTTATCAATTACCTGTCCAAAGAGCTTTAAAAGATAAAGTTTTAAGCTTCCTATCCATGCGCTTAGAAAGATTATACGATTCATGGTTTCTGAGTTAGAGGTGTTTAAAGATGGGGTAATTTTAAAACACAAATTGTTGAATAACTCACTTAGCAGTGATTTCCGGACCTACCTGTAGAACAATTTTTTGCTGCAAATATGGTCTACTTTCACCTCCTTTCGGGTGTAACACGAATTACCAGTCACCCTGTATGAATGACTATGTTTAGAGATTACAATAAGAAGAGGTTTATGGTATCGTGCATAAATTACGTAACATATAAAAAATCAAATCCATCGCAGGGAAAAAATTTGAATCAACTCTAGCAGCTCATGCAAAATAAATTAATTGTTTTATACACAAAGCGCCGTAAAGTGAAGAGACAAAAGATTTCGAAACTTAGTCTCTATATTATGTAGTTCATGAATCTTGCCAAAAGTAAATCTGGGGTTTCGAAATTTTCAGTAATATTTTCTCCCTTACATAATCTTACGATCATTAAATAATGTTTTTATGAAAGCATGAATTTTGAAAAGGCAAATTCCCTATCTTAATTTTTAATTGACGGTTCCTGAATGCCCTAGGGCTTCCTCTAGGGCTTCCTCTAGGGCTTCCTCCAGGGATTCCTCCAAAGATTCCTCCAGAATTTCCTCCAGAAAAACCTCTTGGTATTCCTCCAGGAATTTCTCAGGAAATCCTCCAGGAATTCCTACAGGAACTCCTCCAGGGATTCCCTCAGGAATTCCTATAGGCGTTATTCCAGGAATACCTCCAGGGATTCCTCCTGGGATTCGTCCAGGAATTCCTCCAGGGATTTCTCTTGAATTTTTTTAAGTTAATCCTCAAGAAATTCCTCCAAGGATTCCTCCAGGAATTTCTTCTGGGAATTCTCCTGGTATTCCTTCAGGAATTTCTCCAGGGATTAATTCAGGAATTTCTCCGGTGATTCTCCCAGGAACTTCTCCAGGAATTCCTCCATGATTTTTCTAGGGGTTTCTTCAGGAATTTCTCCAGGGATTTCTATAGGAATTCCTCCAGCGATTCATCCAGAAATTTCTCCAGTTATTCCTCACGAAATGCCTCCAAGGATTCCTCCAGCAATTTCTTCAGGAATTTCTACAGGGATTAATTCAGGAATTCCACTAGGGATTCTTCCAGGAATTTCTCCAGAGATTCATCTAGAGATTCCTCCAGAGATTCCTCCAAGAATTTTCCCAGTGATTCCTCCAGGGCTTCCTCCAGAAATACCTCCAGGGACTCCTCCTTCCAGGAAATCGTCCAGGCATTCCTCCAGGCATTCCTCCAGGAATTCCTCCAGCGATTGCTCAAGGGATTCCTGCAGGGATTCTTCCAGGAATTCCTGCGAGGATTCCTCTAGGAATTTCTCAAGGCATTCCTCCAGGAATTTCTCCAGGAATCCCTCCTGGAATTTCTTCAGGGATTCCTCCAGGAATATCTCCAGGGATCCGCCCAGGAATTCCTTCAAGAATATCTTCAAATATTCCTCCAGGAATTCCTCCAGGGATACCTCCAGGAATTCGTCCAGAAATTCCTCCAGGAATTTTCGAAGGGATTCCTCAAGGAATTCCTCCAGAAATTTATCCAGGGATTCCTTAAGCAATTTCTCAAGGGTTCCTCCGGGAATTTCTCCAAGGCTACCTCCAGGGATTCCAGCAGGGAATCCTCCAGAAATTCCTCCAGGGATTCCTTAAGGGATTCCTCCAGAAAATCGTCCAGGCAATCCTCCAGGGATTTCTCCTGGAAGTCCTCCAAGGATTCCTTTTGGAATTTCTCCAGGAATAACTCCCGGAATGTATCTAGGAATTCCTCCTATTCTTGGGGCTTTTCATATTTCGAAAACTTTATTGATTTTTTAATTGTGTACGAAAGAGCATCTTTTTCTGAGCTCGAAAACAGTTTTTGACAGCAGGGACACTGCTTGACATCTACGCTTAGTACAAAATCCGATGAGGGGTGATTCATCATATCGCTTCCATCTCTCTCTCTCTCTTATTGGCGTAACGTCCTCATTGGGACAAAGCCTGCTTCTCAGCTTAGTGTTCTATGAGCACTTCCACAGTTATTAACTGAGAGCTTCCTCTGCCAATGACCATTTTGCATGCGTATATCGTGTGGCAGGCACGAAGATACTCTATGCCCAAGGAAATCAAGGAAATTTCCTTTACGAAAAGATCCTGGACCGACCGGGAATCGAACCCGTCACCCTCAGCATGGTCGTGCTGAATACCCGTGCGTTTACCGCCTCGGCTATATGGGCCCTTCCGCTTCCATACACACACCAAATTGGTTTTTAAATAGGTTCCATGCCACCAAATTTTATGAAAATTTGGATTTTGGTCCAGTTTGGCATGCAGATTCAGAATATGGATTTTTATCAACACCGCTTAAGCCAATTCCTTCAGGGATTTATCCTGTAATTCCTCCTGGTAATCCTCCTAGAATCCTTCAGGAATCCCTTTGGGGATTCCTCCATGATTTCCACAGGGATTTCTCCAGCAATTTCTTTAGGGATTCCTTTAGGGATTCTCATTCATTTCATTTATTAAATATTACATCAAATTCATAATAAAACTGAGTCAACAATATTCCACGGTTCGTGACTGCCGCTCTCCATCCTTGGTCACGCCCAATGCTTGCCGGATCACGCTCCACCTTGTCCGCCCAGCGTGCTCTCTGCGCTCCACGTCTTCTTGTGCCAACCGGATTGGTAGCAAACACCAACTTTGCAGGGTTGCTGTCCGGCATTCTCGCAACATGCCCTTCCCACCGTATCCTTCCGGCTTTGGCCACCTTCTGGATCCTTGGTTCGCCGTAGAGTTCAGCGAGCTCGTGGTTCATCTTTCGTCGCCACACACCATTCTCCTGTACACCGCCGAAGATCATCCTTAGCATGCGTCGCTCGAAAACTCCAAGTGCCTGCAGGTCCCCCGGTCTTATAAGCGTTTTGTACATGGTAAATTTGGTACGGGGGTGAATCTGGAGCCCGTAGTAGATCCGACTTCCACTGATGATGCGCCTTCGAATTTCACGACTAACGTTGTTGTCAGCTGGACGTAAGGATCCGATGTAGACTAATTCCTCCACCACCTCGAAGGTATCCCCGTCTATCGTAACCTTGCTACCCAGGCGGATCCGGTCGTGTTCGGTTCCATCTACAAGCATGTACTTTGTATTTGAGGCATTCACCACCAGTCCAACCTGCTTTGGTGCTTCGCGTTTCAGGCGGGTGTACAGCTCTGCCACCGTTCCAAATGTTCTGACGATAATATCCATGTCGTCCGTGAAACACACAAATTGCCCGGATTTTGTTAAAATCGTACCCCAGCTGTAGAGCCCGGCTCGTCGCATTACACCTTCTAGAGAGATGTTGAAGAGTAGGCATGAGAGTCCGTCACCTTGTCGCAGTCCCCGGCGAGATTCGAATGAGCTGGATAGTTCACCCGAAATCTTTACGCAGTTTTACACACCGTCCATCGTTGCTTTAAACAGTCTAGTCAGATTCCCAGGAAAGCCGTTTTCGTCCTGGGTCCGTTTCGTTTTTAGGGATTCTCAATACAAGTCAAATTAAAAAGACATTTTATTAAATTAATCAATTAATAACTCCAAGGTGTTCCATAAGAACTGTGATTTTACGACAACACTTTTCAATGCAAGTCAAATTTTAAAAATAATTTCAATAAATTTATCAGAATTACTCCAAGGAGTTCCATAAGAACTGTGATCTTTCGACAACAATTCTCAATAAAAGTTAAATTTAAAACATTATTTCAATAAATTTATTAGAATTACTCCACACACTTAAAATAAAGTACCGTATTCAGCTGTTCTATTTTCGGTAAAAGTTCAGATTACCTAATGTTCAGCAACATATTACCGAAGTTCGTCAAAAAATTACCGAACGTTCGGTAAACTCTACTGAATCATCGGTAATATTTACCGAACGTTCGGTAAAAAATAGCCGAACTTCGGTAAACTGTGCTGAATTTCGGTAATCCGAACTTTTACCGAAAATAGAACAGCCGAACAAGTGACTCTGAAATAAGTGTGCAAGGAGTTCCATAAAAACTGTGATTTTACGACAACACTTCTCAATACAAGTCAAATTTTAAAAAGAATTTCATGAAATTTATCAGAAATACTCCAAGGAGTTCCATAAGAACTGTAATCTTTCGACAACAATTCTCAATACAAGTCAAATTTTAAAAATTATGTCAATAAATTTATCAGAATTACTCCAAGGAAATCCCTTAGAACTGTGATTTTACGACAGAAATTCGCAATACAAGTCAAAGTTTACCTTGGGATGGATTTCTAAAGCAATCCCAGTAGGATTTGTAAAGAAATATTTTGAAGAATTTCTGAAGAACTCCGTGGAAGAACTATTCAAATAATCCCTTGCTGAAATTGCTGCAGAAATCCCTGAAATTCAAAATAAAAGCCAGCACAAATATCTGAAAGAAACCCTGAGCAGTTCCGTGATCAGGAAGGTGGAATCTTCTCTGAAGTATCAACTTGAACCTCTCATTCTATGATCGTCAAGTACATTTCAGCGAGCACAACTCCACATTCGTGTGCAAGAGTTTTTGATAGTGAAGAAATTTTTAGTAAAATCCCTGCAGAAATCTTAGGAAGTGTTTTTGAATGAAGCTCCGGAGGAGTAAGGAATATTCGCAAAAATCCCAGGGATTTCCCGTACAGGAATCCGAGGAGAAATACCTTAAGAACTTTTTGGTAAATTCTTGGTGGAATTCCAAAAATACAAAAATAAATACTTATTCATAGCCAAAATTCCTTGAAAACCCCTTTATTGAAATTGTTTGAGAATTTCCTGCAAGTATTCTTGTAGAAATCTGTGAGCGATTTTTTTTATTCAAAAAAAATCTGAATACCTGAAGAAACTGCATTGTGCCACGTCTGCAAATATCACTAGAATTTTTTGAAGGAATCAATGGAAGAGTTTCTGAAGGACTTCTCGGAGAAACCTCTATGGCATTTTTGGCCGATTTGTTTCTTAAATTTTCTGACAGATTTATAAAGCAATACCTGGAGGATTTTTTAATGAATTTCTGGAAATATGAGAAGCATCTATTTTACAGAATTAATTCCGCACTTAAGCCTCGCAGAAAAATTGAAAAATCCAACTTGAACGAATGGACACAGGAAAAAAACTTTACTCACTCCAGGAATAAGCGAAAAGGATAGTATAGTCAATTATGATATGAAATAGGTTTATTTTGCCTGGTCTGTCCACAATTTCATTAATGTAGTTCTACGATTTGCCGCACTAATACCATATGTTCCAGCTGCAGCTTTCCACCGGCAGTCACATAAGCCGCCCAATGTGCTCTCGGCATTCCATGGCTTCTTGAATCAACCGGATCAGTGGCGAACACAAATTTTGCAGCGGTTTTTCGGCATTCTCCCAACATGTCGCGCCTACCACACAGTTCGAAAAAAAACCTGTAAAATTATGACGGATCGAATGTAACAAAAGGACCCCGTCATATATGATGGAAATTTTTGTGCGATCTCAAAATTACATTGCAGATATCTGTTAGAAAATATAAAAGAAATCAAGCTCCGAGCGAGAATTGAACTCAGATCCTTGGGGTGTGAGTAGCACGCCCGTGTTCTCTCGGCTATCTCAGCTTGTTGAATAGCAGACAGTCAAAGTTAAACTGCTTCTACCATAATGCACGCATTCCCGACATGCTCCGACTGCTGCAAAGACTACTGAGAGAGACAACGGGGAAACCGCCACAGCTGCGAGCAGTCGTTCTTTAGCTGACGACGGAGAGTGCCTGGCGTGGTTTATAGCAGATGCATATAAATTTAAAGCGAATATGCTTTAAAATCTGTAAACAAGCCGTCTGACCAGCAGCGGGCTGCTCGGGTGACGTTAAATGTAGGTGATTTACATTTTTCTGTCGCAAATTTCAGTTGATCTTCAATTTACGTGCTGTTTAATTTTCATATTTTTTTTTTGCTGTGCATATCCATCCAGCTTTAGCCACTAACAGCATGTTGGGTTCACCGTAGAGTGCAATGAGCCGTAAAGTGCATCCTTCGCCGCCACTCACCGTTCTCCTGCATGCCTCCAAAGATCGTCCTTAGCACTGACTTGTTCCGAAAAGAACCCAAGTGGTTGCAGGACCTCCTTGAGCAAGGAACAAGTCTCATGTCCGTAAAGCTCCATCAATATTATTAGCACCATGCATGGTACATTTGGTGCAGGGGGTGCATATTTTTTGAACGCAGTTTCTTCTAAGGCCACTTTCCTCTGATGACGCGCCTTCGTATTTTATGACTTACATTGTTGTCAGCCGTTAGCGAGGAACCGAGGTAAACCACCATAGTTAAGATATTGTATTGCTTACTCACGCTTTTCTGTTATAGGCTTCTGTCAACAGTATTCAGAAATAGTTCTAAACTTCTAATTAACGAATAATAGTAATAGTAATGATTGTGTTTGGCATTATTTCTATCGAATTTACACTCACTGGCGCCCTTATCAATTGTTTTGTGTAGCAGCGCCCACCCCACCATCACACGACTAAGAAGCTCGAATTTTACGACGACAGGGCTGCCTTCACTCACACACTCTGAAACCTGGCTGAATCTCGTGGAAATTTCTCGGCACAAGATGGCCGCCCTTGAACTTCTCTTTTCTTTCGGTGGCGCTTCGAGAAATTTCACTGCGCAATTTCGGATATCGACCGAATTTCGTCGATTTTTAGCCACTTTCGCACTTTTTTCACCGTTTCTCGCACAATTTTATGTGGAGGATTCAATTTCACTACACCTTGTCGGTGTCAGCCAATCCTTGGCGTAATTTCACAGTAACACGAGTCGGACGGATTTGCACTTTTGCATACCGGGAAAACGACCGAACCGAAAATCCGAGCCGAAGGACCATGTAAAATCCAGAATTTTTTCCGGTCCCGGGCACAGCTCACAACCGACCAAATCTCGGGAACCGGCCTTCGAGGGTTTCGCAGCGGACTTCGAATATGGCGGACTTCCAACTCGCGGGGAATTATTCGGACGGGGAGAAATAACGAAAGAACGCGCCCGAACAGCTTTACTGTTTGCAATAGACTCATTTTATTTCTGTTCTGACTGGGTTAAACAGGTTGTCTATAGTTGTGGTAGTGTAAGTTTACTTGGAAAGGAAAACAAGTTACATCTAGTTCATTAGGGTAATTCAAAGTAGTTAACGTATTAGGGTAGGTCAAATTTTTCTAAGTTAGAGAAAGTTTTTTCTCTTTTGGCCAGTTAACAGAAATCGTTTCAGTTTTCAGTTATTTTTTAATATTATGAGGAGAGCGAACATTTTTACACAGACAAACAGACGTAACACTTCGAACATTTTTCGATTCAAATCCTAGTCACGGAATCATATTCGCCCAATGCTAAAAGGGCTATGTTTGGCCGACCACCTACTAGGTGGCGGTAGTGAGCAAACGTCAAACTCGAACAAAAACGATGCGAGCGCCACGGTTGGGCAGTTGGCCAACTATCAAATTATGGAAAAGACCGTTGAATCGGTGTACGATGTGAATTATCAGAGTGTTACGTCTGTTTGTCTGTGATTTTTACATGTTTGATGAGCGCAATTTTCAAATTATCTATTTAATATGACAGCAACATTTTTCCAACTAAGTACGCGACTCTTTTATTATAAAGAGCGACGAAGTTTCATATGGCTATCCGATGAGTGCAGTTTTATGAATATAAGATCGCCGATCGCCGCTTCTATTTTGGGGAGCCGACAAATTAATGTTCTGTTTTTAATATATGAAGAGCGCAATTGTCTCATCTAGCATTCAAACTCGTTTATTTTGTTTAAGTACTTCAAAATTGTCTCAATGTTTTCAATTAGATAAGATATTTTATCATCTTAGATTGCAAATCCTTTATTTTAAATGGGTAGACAGACATTCTCACATTTTTATCAATTTGCGATGAGAGCAATTTTCTAGTATAAATAGAATATAGTTAAATTGAATTAAAATTTGTCACATTTTACTTGATATTATGAGTGCAAGTTTTTCATCTGATATCACCACTAGTTTTTTTTATTTTATGAAGTTTCCAGCTATTACACCACTTATCTTTGAATTATGATATGTATTTTTTTCCGACCAACAAATTTGATAAATTGAAAACTATTACACTATTACACTTTTTCAAATATGATTAAACTTGTCCAAACAAAATCATATAAATCCGTAATTTCATATATTACATTGTTAATGATATATTTTGAGGGAATTTCTACGACTGAGATCGCAGCTCATTGAAAAGCGAAGGAATTTTCACATTGTTATTGATTTACGATGAGAGCTGTTTTCGAATCTGAGATAGCCACTTTATATTTTGGGAACTGAAAAATCTATTATCCTTTTTTGGTATATGATGAGCGCAATTTTAACATCCAAGACTAACACTTTTTTGTGAGCGGGAAAATTGTCTTGTTTGCTTTATTTTGGGAACAGTAAAATAGTTAAATTGAGCGCAATGCTTGAATTATTTATATGGGGGGGTAGCATCATAAGGGGCGCAGCTATTTTGAAAACTTGGGTAAGCAGCTCTGATTTTAGCATGACAGCACTGCAACTAACATAAAGTTATTTTATGTTATGTTATGTTATGAAGTTCTTCATAATATTTGACAGTTCTCAGGTCAAATTAACAGATCTTACATGAGCAAGCTAAAGACAAAAAATATCTTCTAATTGCCGATCTGGTTGCCGTCATCTTTTTGCTCATTTTACATCCGTTAAATGACCTGGAACCTGTGTGGGAGCGAAGAGCTCCCAATGCTAAATGTGACAGTGGCTGAATGTGAGCTGAACTCTTGTGCGTTGTCTCGCATCAGAACTGTCACAGCAGGCGAGCTAACCCCAACAACCGCCATATTATCCTCGGCCTTTCCAGCAGCAACCAGCACCGGAGTCGGACGTGCGAACATCGTGGTCATCACACTCTTTGGCCCGATCCTGGGTGATTCCTTTCCAGCGATATTCGGTTTTGCACAGAACCGTCAAAGTTTTTGAAGGTTAAGTTTCGAGGTGTAATAACCGCATTTAGTTCACTACTGGACTGCGCACTGAATCTTCATAAGTGCGAGAACGTAAATAAAACTGCGCGATTGCATCAAATCAAATTTATGTCTTCGGCGCACTATTTCTTCGATGTATGCTGAATAAGTGCTCTGAAGACACCAAGTTGATTGGATGCAATCGTGCACTTCTATTTGCGTTTTCGCACTCGTGAAAACTAGTGCGATAGTCCAGTGGTGAACTAAATGCGCTATATATCAACCTAAATGAAGTTCAGGTTTACACCTTCTCTGCACCAGGTCAGACCACGGAAATCAATTTAGTTTCTAAGGTTTCATGACGTGTGACCGCTGTCCGTTGGCAACATGGTGATAGTGTTATGATAGCAGTCGTAAGTCTTCAGGTTCGTTTTGCATTATGTTGGACCTTTCAACCTACCTTGCTTTTGCGTTATTTAAAGAAATATATAAAACATTTCGAAGTTTAATCTTTTACTGATTTGCAGCATTCTACAGAAGTTCTTTTATATGAAAGCTCAAAACAATACGCAAGAAAATCCCTCATGTCGTACCTCAACAAATTGAGTGAAGGATATAATTTTTCCATTGCTCTTTGAATTCCCAATGATATCCTACCAGAAGATTTTGCAGGAGTTTTGCGAGGAATTTCTCCTTCTGGATTTTTATGAGAGTTTTTTGTAGAACTGTTCAAAGAATTGCTGGAAAAACTACTACTGAAGAATCAAGAGTTCATAGAGGCATTCCTGGGGAAACCTCCAGCATATCTCGTGAAATATTTTATTCAACTGATTCCGAATATCATTTCGCAAGCAACACAGCAACACAGATTACCGCATAGGTTGCTCTTCCGCTAAAGTCTTGTTATTGAATAGTTGTTCCCGTAGCGTTTTTGTTCAGTTAAATGTAACATTTGTAAACAAAAAAATAAATTTTCACATAAGGCGCTGAAATTCGTTAAGGACTACTTGTATCATTCACCTTTGGGGATGATATGTGAAAAATACCCTGATTTTTTACGTTTCTAAAATGCTCAATGTATGAGTTGTTATGGGAACAGCGAACTTCTCCTTCGATTTTCTCCGTTCGTGGATTTTGTTAGATACGATGTTTGGTAAAGTTAGGCTTGATTTTTGTGAAGCCAGTTTAACGTTACACCTCAAGTTACACCTCCATTACCTACGCTTTGCGTGAGCGATATCAATGAAAAGCGATTTATCACGGCCCAGCGCGGACGACCCAACTCTGACCCAACGATCATCGGTGTAACAAAGCCGCAAAGCAGCAAACCATACCCCAAACACCTTCGCCATTCGACATACGTTTGCAATAAACATTAGTCTTAAAGTAACCCTTGAAGAAACCCATATTTGAGTCCAGATAGCGTAATTTCCGCACGGTCAATTCAGAGTGCTACGCCTACGGTGACCATGAAGCGCATCGCGTATGAATGGTAAAAATGGGTGCCCGAGTTTGGTTGGTGGCAACCTTTACTGAATTCCTACTGAGTGTGGGCGAAATTAGAGGTACGATCGGCACACGAAATCTAGAGGAGATGCCCGACCGTGCAAAAAGCAGCAAGGAGTTTGTTGAGATTCAGCTACTAAGTAGAGAAGATCCAAGTGCCCGAAATTATCGACCCGCGAGTGACAGTGGGCCTTCTGGTAGGTTCGTGAGGCTGGATGTGTCCTCGGGAGATCAATTGTCCTGGTCATCGTGCGACTCCCAGTAGCTATTGAAAGGCTCCAGCGTCTGGCCCCTGCAAGCACGGTTTCCACGCGTCCTGTCAAGCTATCTGTTCACCGGTTACCATTCGCAGGGTTCGTTCTTGCCGGCGCGAGTAATAAACTCCTAGAGAAATTCCCAGAGGAAATTCTGAAATTCTGGAGTAATTCCATGAAAAATTCTTGGATGAATATCTGTACGAATTACTGGAGGAATGCATGGATACATGCCTGTGCGAATTCCTGGATGAATATCTAAAGAAATTCCTTGAGAAATCTTCAGAGGAACTCCTGGTTGAAGAATCGCTGGAAAACTTCTAGGTAGAATCTCTGGAAGAATCCATTAAATTGATTGATTGATTTGTCTTTATTTCAGAGACGGCAACTCAGTGGAATTTCTACAGGAACTACATGAGGTATCGCTAGAAAAATACCTGGAGGAATTCCTCGAGAAATCCTTGAGAAATCGTTCCGCTGGAGATTGGAGGGATCCTACAGGATTCCCCGCAGGAATAACTGAAGCGCCCTGTACCGTCCAGGGGCTCAACTAAACACTACACGGAATGTGATATCTTTTAATTCATAACAGTCCGACGATATCTTTTTAATAAACTATATTGAAGTATCACAAACCATCACTTAACTTATATTACAACGATTCACTTTTTCTTATATCACCTTTCTGTATTTCTTCACCGAAGTTGAAAAAACTGAACCGAACTGGACTTTTACTCTTACGTTGAAAAACTGAACTTTTACAACTACTGTCTTTTCTGAACCAAGATTGAACACTCTAGCGTTGAAACTGACCCACTGTCTCACTGACTATCTTTGAACTCAACAACTTCGTTCTTCAACAACTCTAACGTCGAACTCTCCTCGATTACTCTGTTCTTCAACCACTGCCCGATTGAAGCCAAAGCCTCCGTATTTATAGCCTAAATTTCCTAGCAATACCCGAAGAAGTCACGAAAATTCCTAACGTTGCCCAACCCATCTTGGGCGTGTCCAAAAACCTAAAAAAATGTAAATACTAAAACGTCCCAAAACCTTCTACCTTTCCTACTTGTCCACATCGTGTTTTACATCTTTCTCTTCTTGAAAAATCTCTTTTCTCTTGGGCGTATCCCAAGCCTAGCCGTGTCTTGGGCGTATCCCAAGCCCTACCAAAAATCCTAGTTCTGATAAAAAAAACCTAATTTCCTAACCACGCCTGACTTGGGCGTGTTCGCAAAAACCCCTTCTAAGAATCTTTACCCGAAGGCCTACATCGTCTAGCCCCGCCTCACTTGGGCATCTTCAATGCTTGGGCGTGTCATATCGTCATCTTCACCATCATCCTCATCGTCATCATCGTCATCATCATCATCATTATCATCATCATTATCATCATCATCATCATCATCATTCTTAGCGCCATCATCTTTCGGACTTGGCACCAAATTCTTCAAAACAAAGCAACCGCCTTGTTATTCAAATGTACCCTTGCTTGTGCACAATGACCCCTAGCCGGGCTCGGCCGCGGATGTTCGTTGAAATTATACCCCACATTCTTTTACTCGAAGTCAAAACAAAATCGAGTACAAAACAATTCCGGCGCCCCTATGCCGCCAGTACGATTTCGATTTTCAACATTCCTTTTATGGTTCACCTGGGTTCAAAAATCGAACCAAGTGAAAACAATCACGGCTACCTGAAACCATTCTCGGCAGATACAGTGCCTCGATTTCAAAACCAAAACAATATGGGCTACCTGAAACCGCGCCTTGATTTCAAAACAAAAACAATATGGGCTACCTGAAACCGCGCCTTGATTTCAAAACAAAAACAATATGGGCTACCTGAAACCGCGCCTTGATTTCAAAACAAAAACAATTTTGGCTACCTAAAGCCATATGCGGCCAATACGGCGCCTTGATTTTCGCAACATTCTAGCGCGATCGATAGGGTATCCGTTCCATGGCATTCCTATCGACGGCCCACCGAGCGTAATCAGAGCTGCACCAAACCAACCGGACCCAACATGTATGATCGTGAAAAACAAAACAAACGCATCGCTGCGCGGTCGCTGCCCCGCGAAACCAGGACACCGTACGGATGTTGTTTTGGTCAACGTCCAGTACGACATTTTAGATCAAAAACAAAACCTTTACAGGTTTACAATTGAGCCTTGGAATCGGTCGCCGACAATCAAACCCAGCGACCATTGACCCACCAAGCATATTGTGGATTTACCGGCTCGACTCCCGTGTTTGAACACGATCGCATCCGGCCATCACCGGGTGCGATGATGGGTCATAAAAACAAAGTCAGTAACGAATGGTATGTTTCCCGTTGCTTCCAATTTACAGCGCGTGAGGTGGGTAGAACCTACCTAGAGCGTAGCTGTTGGTGAAAAATTGAAATAAAACACACCCAGGCAGCTACTCTAACGGGAGTGTGTGGGGGGGGAAATGCATCTTTTTCTTTCACAGTTGAATTGACTTAGAATATCGGAAGGCGTGGGAATATTTAGGCGTTGCATGCCCTCCCACTTAGCGGAGTTTGAACGTGTATAAAATCACGTTCAAATGTAAGGATGTGGGTAAAATGTATCCCCCAAAACTTCATTTAGATGATGACGTTAACGATGATCGTTAATTTTCTAAACTGAAACTGCTAAACTAATCTTTATCTTCCCAGTAAGTGTCTCAAAATGTTTTACATTACAGTTTTTCAACTTCCAAAAGAATCGTAAATTTACCGCATTAACTTCCTTACATTCTTCCTCAAGAGATTGACTTCATTGGTACTCGCTGCTGCTCCTCTTGGTTCGTCGTAGGGGTTGTTCATCTGCCATTGAAATTTACCTCTTCTTGTTGAATGTCCAGATCGCTTGGTTAGTCTAACGTCTCAGATGAGTGGTATTGTTGCTCTCTGGTTTGTCTTGGAGATGATGTAGTTGCTTTAGTTGATGTTGTCTCCTGTCGTGGCCATGAAATTTTGGTGTGCGGATATTATCTCGATCGAATCGTATTCCATGCTTGTAATTCCCGCGTTATCGTTTGTATACAAAAAAAAAATAGTTTTACTGTTGTTTTCTGTTGTTTCTCGAAAAAGTGTCTCAAGTTGCCTTCCGAACTGGATTGTTTATCATTGTCGTTTACGGTGTTGTGGTTGATTAATTATCGCCCTCCTTCTGAATTTTGTTGGTATTGGATCAATCTCAATAGTGAATATTGTTGTCTTTGACCTGGTGCAAATTGTGGAACTGTTGCACACTCTTTAAAGAGTTTGTAATTAGTTGACTTAAATTCCAAAGCTTTCGATGATGTCGAAATGTTGGATTCCTGATTATGGTTACTGTTAATTGTTGTTGTATGAAGCACAGAGTAAGTGCTTTTTCAATGGTGAATGTAATGCGGTTGGTGAACATTACATTATATCGGTTAATTTGGAAAACTTTGAAGACGTCCTCCTCTCATCATATGTCTGTATGAATTGTTGTTGATGTTGTTGTTTTGTTTTGTTGTTGTTGTCATTGTTGTTGTTGTTGTTTTTCCCGATGCTCTGCATTGTGTTGGTTCATATTAGCAGATTCGCAGATGTACAATAATATTTGTCTCGATGTGCCACCCGAGTTGACCTTGAATCGTCTCCGGTGATAAAATTATATTCGCTGAATTCTCTCCTCCGCCATACCAGCACCTTTGACCTTCAACTTTCAATCCGATTTGTTATTTCTCGTCATCGTACCAATTGGCTGTGGTACGTTTTCATAGAGGTACTGTTGAACTGCTCCTCTGATTGCTCTCGCCGGATGTTGCCTTCTCGTCTTGTCCTCCCGCGTCATCTCTCGAGGAAGTTATGTTTAGATTTTGTCAAAATAATTTATTCAAACATGACATTAAATTCCATCGAAAAAGATCGTTAATAACATCGTTGTTTTCTTTTGTTTCTTGCTCAGTATACTTATTTAATTACATTTTTTTTTTTTTCAATTTCTCATAGGAACCCAAAATTAACCCATTTGATGATGACTCTTGTAATAGATTTTTTTTTTATTGCATTTATAATATTGTGAGGTAGATCCTCTGGAATTTTACTGAGATGCAATTACCGAATAATTCAATTGCAAACTTCAGATTTTTTGAATAAAAGTTGGGGCTGGCTTAAATTGAAGAAATTCATTGTTTTCTGTTACTGCTGTTTACCTGTGCGGAATAAAAAGTGTCATTATTGCTTTTCCTTTACGCATCTCCTGTCTGCGCCTTCCGGTTCCGTGGGTAAGGCTTGCGGTTGAGATTTTGCTACAAAATCACTCCTCCTTTCCCCCTTTTGAAGGCTTTGCTACGGTTGGTTGATGAGGGATCTACTTCTGTAATAAAATACTATGTATTATGGTTATTCTAAAAAAAAACTAAAACGAGATGATATAAAAAGAAAAAAATATATAATTATTAAAAGATTGTATTATATTTGTACCTTAATTCAAGCATTTTCATACACTTTTCGCCATTACTCTTTTAACTGTCTCGTTTGTATAATATTTCCCTTATACTCCATATTGTTTCTCTTTGTTAATTTGCCGTTTTGTTAATTCGCGTTTTTGTCACAAGTCCTTTTCTTTCGTTTAATTTTCACATTTACCTTTTCTTTACCGTCGTAGGATACCTATTCGTCTTATGCTAAGGTTTTGATGGATGTCCATTCAAAATTGTTGTGCATTGTGACGTCAATTCTTCGTACGTTGGTCATGCTAAGGTCATGTAAATTCGTTCAGTAAAATGTCATTTAGTTTTCAGTTTAATTATCTTTTCTTTGAGTATCTCATTTTCAATTGTTACGTTTTCTGTGTTTTTTTTTTATAGATCTTCCATTATGTTCATCATGTTTCATATTATTCCATCTTTATTATTTCTGCATTATTTGCCCTTTTTCATACTTTATTGTTTTGTAACTTTATTTTCCCAATGACAGTTTCACTCTCATGTCTCAAAAATATTGCTTTATCATTCCCAATATGTCTATTTATTCACCTGATTTCCATGTTTTATTCCATGTGTCTAGTTTGCATAAAAAGTGCATAATTTCTTCATCATTGACATATTTTGTATCCCTAGTAATTTTCAATTAATCTTTTCTTAGTTATGATTCCCCATCCCAATTTACCCTTTTTTTTTTCAGCTCTTCGGTACATTCAAGTCGTTTTTGCATTAAATCAACGCCGAAATGATGGACGCATTTTTGTTATAATTTAGCTGTATAAAATATCTCCAAAAATCATTTATTTTATTCCTCGCATTTTTTTTAATCCTTTATGATGTATTTCCATCTTCTCAATATGTCATTATTGATTTGTTTCATGTTTTCAATCATTCAACATATTCCTCATATATTCTTTGATAATCAGTCACTTTGTTGTAGATTTCATTTGTATTCCTTGTCTACTGAATGTATTTATTAATTAATTATAGTTTATTTTTTTTTTTTTTACTGTTTTGTGTTCAAACAAAACATGTAGTAACTAAAGTATGGAAAATATTATATTTACAAAATTTTTATACATTTTTTCTGATGCGTAAGAGCTGATCAATCGTTATATTTTTTTAATCTATTGTTATGGACTTTTTCCAATTTATTTCCATTTTTAATAATTGTAGTTTGTTCGCTGGGTAGGTCAACTACTGCATATGGGCCTCTCCATTTACTTTGAAGTTTTTGACCTGTTCCTGTTGGGATTGCTTGTACTAAAACCAATTCGCCCCACATAGGTTGCCATTCTTCGGTTTTCTTGTCATAAATAATTTTACGTTTCTCTTTGGAAATAATCAAATTTCTTTTGGCGTTTTCATGCAAATTTTTAAGAATTTGTTTCATTTCGCAAAAATAGTCATTATATGTTAAATCTGAATCTGTTGGAGTGTATATGGAGGTAGGAATCCTTGCCTTTCTTCCATGTAAAAGTTCGAACGGACTGTAGCTTGTTGAGCTATTATTTGTAGTATTGTATTCAAAGGTAAAATAATCAAGATGTTGATCCCATTGTTGCGGGTTTTCTCCGACAAATTGTCGCAAATATGTTTTCAATTCTCTGTTTGATCGCTCTACTAGATTTGCTTGTGGGTGATAAGCACTTGTATTGATTTTTTTGATTTTCAAAATTTTGCATGCGTGTTTAAAAAACTTGCTCATGAAATTTGCTCCTTGGTCTGTCACCAGTTCCAACGGAGTACCGAATTTACAAATGAATTTTACGACGAAAGTTTTGGATACAGTCTCCGCTTCTTGATTGTCCATTGGAGCTACTACCAAAAATCTTGTAAGATCATCCTGCATGACCAGCGCGTATTTGTTGCCCCATTCGGATTCTGGGAGAACAACAATATCCATATATAATTTTTCAAATGGTTCGGATGACGTTGTGGTTACTTTTAAAGGAATTCTATTGGATTTACAAATTTTATTTTTCTGGCATGAATCACATTGTTTTACGTAATTCTCGATGTCTCTTCTCATGTTTTTCCAATTAAAAATAAGACCAATGCGTTTCCGCATTCGCCTTGCTCCAACATGTCCGCCTAAAGGAGCATCATGGAACTCTCGAAGAATTGTTTCGATATTTTCATTACGTACTTCAGTGCGTTCCGAATCTGCGTAATAAAGGCTTAACGTAATTTGATTTTTCAAAGCTAAAAATTTAATCATCTCAAGTACTTCAAATTGTTTAATCTTTCTGAACGAAATCAAATGAATATTTTTGGACGCTGTTATCGGCGCTTTATTTTGATTGAAGCAGTTGCTAAGTTTGTAAAAGAATGTTTTGGTATTAATCATTGAATTACTTTTGCCTTCCACAATAATTCCGAATAAATTACTATCTGGAATAGAAACAACTCCATCTTCGCAAAAATCTTTCAGTCCATGGGGTAAATTAATAATTTTTGAAATTTCATTAAATGCTGATCTGCTATTCAAAATTACAATGTTACAATCAGCATCTGCATTTTTCAAATTCCTAGAAATTTTTAAACGATTTACATTTACATCAATTGGATTATTCTTGAACATCTCTAAAAATTCATCATATGCGCTTGCCGCAAATGTGTCATTAGTGTGCGTGTTATTGCATAAATCGAAAACGTCGGCCATAATGGATTCCTCAACTTCAGCCTCGTCTGATATCGCACTCGTACTTGCTGGAGGTATATTTGACACCTTGTTTATGCCTCGTAGGTCGGAACCCGTGCAATTATTATTTACGCTATCATTCATATAGGTCATCTTTTGCGTTTTTGTTTTGGTTCCCTCGCTTTCATGGTCCCGGTCAGCGATCGCGCCCCCGTTATTGTCGCCAGAAACGGTGTAGTTTTTCATCAGCTGTTTGTTCGCTTGATCGCGGTCGCAGTGTTTTTGGTTGGATACGTTTTCTTGTTCTGCTCTTTTCGTTTGCTGTCGGGTGACCACAGCAATTAATTTCGACCTTGCGGTTTTAATTTCATCGGCTGGATTACTCTGCTCTTCTGATTCATTGTCTGGATTTAGCCTAGAGAGAAAATCCGCTACAACGTTATCCTTTCCTTGTTTGTATCGAATATCGCATTCCAATCCTTGCAATTTCAAACGCAAACGTGTGAGGACTGATGAAGTTTCTTTTAGATGCCATATTGAGATCAATGGTCTATGATCTGTGTAAACAATAAACCTCTGATTGTAGATATAATGACGGAAATAATTCACTGCCCATACTATGGCCAGTAATTCTTTCTCAATTGTATAATATTTTCGTTCTGCTCCAATAAGTCCCCTACTAGCGTAAGCTATGGGTCTGTCAATTGATTTTTCATTCGATAAAACTGCTCCAATAGCGTATTCACTGGCATCTGTCGTTAAAACAAATGTGTCCTTGTAATTTGGTCTCACTAGCAAAGAGTCAGACGTTAAAAAGTTTTTCAATTCTTCAAATGCTTTCTGGCACTCTGGGGTCCAGTTAAATTTTACATTTTTCTTCAATAGATCATTCAGAGGTTTTCGTTTTTCTGCAATTCCTGGTATAAACTTACCATAAAAGTTTACTGTTCCTAGGAATGATCGCACTCCTTTTACAGTTTTTGGTATTGCCATTTCTCGTATAGCCTTAATATTACCATCAAGCGGACGAATACCATTTTTATCAACTGTATGTCCTAAAAATTTCAATTCGGTTTTCAAAATTTGGCATTTTGTTGGTTCAATTTTTAAATTATGTTTACGAAGAGCTTTCAAAACTTTAATCAGATTCTCGTTATGCTCTTGAATTGTTCTTCCAAAAACAATGATATCATCCAAATAAACGATTGCTTTAATATATTCAATTTCAAATAAAACTGTGTTCATCAGTCTTTGAAAAGTCGAGGGACTGTTTCTAAGCCCCATAGGCATTCTCGTGAATTCAAAATGACCTTTGGGTGTAGAAAATGCAGTTTTTGCAGCATCTCTTGGGTCTATAGGAACTTGATAAAATCCGGATTTCAGATCAATTGTTGAAAAGTATTTGCTATCGCCTAGGCTATCCAATATTTCATTTATTTGTGGAATCGGATATACAAATGGTTTAGTTATCAAATTCAATGCCCTAAAATCTACCACAATTCTATGCTTTTTGTTTCCTTCTTCGTCTAAATCTTTCTTTGGTATGCATAAAACAGGTGCATTCCAAGGACTTTTACTGGGCCTAATAATCCCTTGCCGACGCATTTCTTCAATTTCCTCATTAATTTGTTTCTTTGTTGATTCAGGGAACCTATACTGCCTTTTATTTATTGGCACATTAGTCGTTGTTTCAATTTCATGTACTGCTGCATCTGTTACTGTCAGGTGATCCCCTTTCAAATAAAATACATCACAATATCTTGCCATTATATTTTCCATTGCGTCGTAATTAGCGCTTTTCAAATGCTTCAAATCAATTGTATCTAGCAATTTTTCGATACGATTTTTACCTTGTATTTGTTCATAATTCAAATTATCTGTCAAACTTAGATCTTGGTTTGAATCTAAATCCTCCGGCGTATATTGATTCCCGGCCTCTACATTCTTATTGTAACATCCATTATTATAATATTCTTCATCAAAATGTTGATTTATGCATTCCTCGTCTTCATAATACTTCTCATAAAGGCACATATTGCATGAATAATCTTTTTTCGGTACGATTGGCTGTGTAACTATTTCATCATGTATGACTTCATCAATATCAAAATTTACTTGACAGCTTTTGTCATTATTATCATATTGTATACAATTACTATTATCTTGTAGATCAGTCTGACAAGATTTATCTGATACCATTACGTACTTTGTTGTTGTAATATTGTTAATATTATATTCTACACTATCTGGCTTGCGTAGGGCTATGTAATCAAAGTTCTGGCTAATATATAATGTATGCTGTTTCAAAAATTCTGCTCCTATGATACCATGTACATTTAAGTGGTGAACTAAATAAAATTTTATCTTATACTTAGACTTCCCAATTATTAAACTAACTTCAGTAGATCCGAGCGTTCTTGTTTGACTTCCATTGAATCCCGAAATCAAAAACTTTTCAGATTCAGAATAATCTATGTCTGTTGCTCCGATTCTAGGGGCTGCATCCCATCTTAATATGTTTAGTTGTGAGCCTGTGTCTATCATGTAATTGATTTTTGTGTATGGTCTTTCTACAGTGGGTATATTTAACATAAATTGATTATTGCCCGTCCAATGTATAAATACTTTTTCTTGTGCTGGAATGCATTTATCAAATTGAACCATTTGTTTTTGTGGTATGTTATAATTCTTATTTATGTTCATGGGCATCATTTTCTTATTACTTGCAGCATATAAGCGCCTGTCTAAATTATTTTCTGATTGACGGAGTGATCGGACGCAATTAACGAACCTCCGGTTGTTTAGTTTTTTCGCTCATCATAGCAAATGTTATTGTTTTGAATTCCCATGTTGCGTTCATCAAAATTTCTGTTGGTCCAATAAGGCATCTGGTAATCACCACGATAAATTTCTTGTTGTCCTAGATATCTATAATTGTTAAAATCTTTTTCATAACCTATTTCGCTCTGGTTGAATCTACTTTTATCGTAATGGAAGTTGTGATCAATACATTGTGGATTACTGAATTTCTGTTTTTCATTTTGTTGCCTGTAAAATTCTGCAGTGTGGGAATCCCTCAATCTCTGCTCGATGCGTTCTTGTTGTTCCACATCGATGCATTCTTCTTGTAGGTAATCTACCAAATCTTCCAATGAGTCTTCTTTTTTCGTTTTTGCAAAAATTTTCAAATTTATATCTTCCAATCCCGCTAGAAAATGTATTCTTAAATGCCTTTGAGCGTATGACTCAATTGTAGGATCTTTAATATAATCTTTTTCGAATTCATCAATATTCCTCTTAAGTTGAAGAACGCGATCTTTGTAGTTTTTAAAACTTTCACACTTGCCTTGTTCAAGGGTCTCTATTTTATTAAACAGTTCTTCCAATTGTAAACTAATTCCGAATTCTTTTTGGAGATTATCTTTTACTTTATCCCAAGTATTTGCAAGAATGTTTTTAAATTTTAACGCTGCTGGGCCTTTAAGTTTAGACAGTGCAATTTGAATGAGTACGGTTTCTGCATTTTTCCTTTCACTAGCATCAGTTATCCGTTTTATGGGTTTCAAAAAACAATTTATTTGATATATGAAAGCATCCAATTCACACGCACTACCATAAAATTCTGGAATACACTGTATAGCGAAATTTATTGGAAATTCAAATCTAGCGTTGTTCGCTCCACTATTGTTGCCTATTTCATCCATTGTATTCGTGACCATTTTTATGTTGATATTTTTACTGATTTTTTTTTTAATTCAAATTAACACGACCTTATTATCGCCGGTCTGCTGCATAGTTACAAAATTATTATTTTTTTTCAACTTTTGATTGATTCCATTCTATTGTAATGCTAGTTTACAGCTGAAAATCATGTTTAGTGTAAGATTATGCCCTAAGTTTGAAAGCATAAGGAAAGAAAAATACAGTAGAGCTGAAAATATTTTCGATATCCCGAACAAAGCTGGCAATTTGAATCAACATTGCTACAGCTGATGAAGATTTTTTTTTGAATGAAAAATACAAATCTTGTTTAATTTATTGAATATTTTGCTACAATTTAAGGAGATTGTTCCCTACACTCATCAATATCTAATCTGACGAGAAAAAAAATAATCAGATATTCAAAACATATTACATTCAGCTTCCTACTATTGCAAAAAAGATATTCAAAATTGGTGAATTGTAACTTGAGCTATTTGAATTTTAGTAAATTCTGAAAAAACTTGGTTGCGATTGTCTCGTATAATAAAAACAACTGTACTTCTTAGTTTTCTTATTTTAAACATGGTCTCAAAATCAGCACGTAATTATGCATCAATAATTTTAATAATAATTTTAATAATTTTAATCGTTAACAGAAGTCCGCGACTTTCCTTTGATTTTGTTAAATAGTGTTATTTGTTCGTATTTTTCATCTTCTTGTTCTTCTTGAAATTATTATTCTTGTTATGTTTTTCCATTATTTATTGAAAATCACTATGATTTCCTTTTTTTTTAATTTTTGAATAACTACTTTATTTTAGCCCACAACAGTATTTCAATTAAAATGTTTTTGTTTATATCGTAAATAAATTTTTCATTTTTTTCAAACCAACTCACAAAAAATTTAAACCATCTCAAAACACTTAATAATTTAAAAGGTTAATACTCACGATGCCATCAAATAATACAGGCTGAATGATGTCCATTGGTCCAGACACTCGGTTCCATACACAGGTTGTTGCGTTGCCATTTCCAATTTGGTGCTACGTTGTATTCCACTATCACTTGCGCTGCCACGAATTTCATCTTTTCCATCCAGTCTGTAACAATGTTTTCCTCTCAATTGTTCAAAACTGTTCAATGTTTATGGTTTGCACTGATTCTGACAATGATTTCTTCTTCCAGTCAGAAAATTGGCGTCCCGCTGTTCTAATTGTCGAACAGTTTTTCGCTGTCACCATATTGAAGCGCCCTGTACCGTCCAGGGGCTCAACTAAACACTACACGGAATGTGATATCTTTTAATTCATAACAGTCCGACGATATCTTTTTAATAAACTATATTGAAGTATCACAAACCATCACTTAACTTATATTACAACGATTCACTTTTTCTTATATCACCTTTCTGTATTTCTTCACCGAAGTTGAAAAAACTGAACCGAACTGGACTTTTACTCTTACGTTGAAAAACTGAACTTTTACAACTACTGTCTTTTCTGAACCAAGATTGAACACTCTAGCGTTGAAACTGACCCACTGTCTCACTGACTATCTTTGAACTCAACAACTTCGTTCTTCAACAACTCTAACGTCGAACTCTCCTCGATTACTCTGTTCTTCAACCACTGCCCGATTGAAGCCAAAGCCTCCGTATTTATAGCCTAAATTTCCTAGCAATACCCGAAGAAGTCACGAAAATTCCTAACGTTGCCCAACCCATCTTGGGCGTGTCCAAAAACCTAAAAAAATGTAAATACTAAAACGTCCCAAAACCTTCTACCTTTCCTACTTGTCCACATCGTGTTTTACATCTTTCTCTTCTTGAAAAATCTCTTTTCTCTTGGGCGTATCCCAAGCCTAGCCGTGTCTTGGGCGTATCCCAAGCCCTACCAAAAATCCTAGTTCTGATAAAAAAAACCTAATTTCCTAACCACGCCTGACTTGGGCGTGTTCGCAAAAACCCCTTCTAAGAATCTTTACCCGAAGGCCTACATCGTCTAGCCCCGCCTCACTTGGGCATCTTCAATGCTTGGGCGTGTCATATCGTCATCTTCACCATCATCCTCATCGTCATCATCGTCATCATCATCATCATTATCATCATCATTATCATCATCATCATCATCATCATTCTTAGCGCCATCATCTTTCGGACTTGGCACCAAATTCTTCAAAACAAAGCAACCGCCTTGTTATTCAAATGTACCCTTGCTTGTGCACAATGACCCCTAGCCGGGCTCGGCCGCGGATGTTCGTTGAAATTATACCCCACATTCTTTTACTCGAAGTCAAAACAAAATCGAGTACAAAACAATTCCGGCGCCCCTATGCCGCCAGTACGATTTCGATTTTCAACATTCCTTTTATGGTTCACCTGGGTTCAAAAATCGAACCAAGTGAAAACAATCACGGCTACCTGAAACCATTCTCGGCAGATACAGTGCCTCGATTTCAAAACCAAAACAATATGGGCTACCTGAAACCGCGCCTTGATTTCAAAACAAAAACAATATGGGCTACCTGAAACCGCGCCTTGATTTCAAAACAAAAACAATATGGGCTACCTGAAACCGCGCCTTGATTTCAAAACAAAAACAATTTTGGCTACCTAAAGCCATATGCGGCCAATACGGCGCCTTGATTTTCGCAACATTCTAGCGCGATCGATAGGGTATCCGTTCCATGGCATTCCTATCGACGGCCCACCGAGCGTAATCAGAGCTGCACCAAACCAACCGGACCCAACATGTATGATCGTGAAAAACAAAACAAACGCATCGCTGCGCGGTCGCTGCCCCGCGAAACCAGGACACCGTACGGATGTTGTTTTGGTCAACGTCCAGTACGACATTTTAGATCAAAAACAAAACCTTTACAGGTTTACAATTGAGCCTTGGAATCGGTCGCCGACAATCAAACCCAGCGACCATTGACCCACCAAGCATATTGTGGATTTACCGGCTCGACTCCCGTGTTTGAACACGATCGCATCCGGCCATCACCGGGTGCGATGATGGGTCATAAAAACAAAGTCAGTAACGAATGGTATGTTTCCCGTTGCTTCCAATTTACAGCGCGTGAGGTGGGTAGAACCTACCTAGAGCGTAGCTGTTGGTGAAAAATTGAAATAAAACACACCCAGGCAGCTACTCTAACGGGAGTGTGTGGGGGGGGAAATGCATCTTTTTCTTTCACAGTTGAATTGACTTAGAATATCGGAAGGCGTGGGAATATTTAGGCGTTGCATAACATTAGGAATTTCCAGAGGAATTTCTTGAGTAATTTCAGGAAACATTATTGGAAGAATATCTGGATGAATTATTTGAGGAATCATCGGATATATTCCTGGAGGAATCTCTGGAAGAATCTTTAGATGAATGAATTTCTGGTAATACCTGGACCAATTCCTGGAGGAAATGCTGGTTGAATTCCTGGAGGGATCCCTTGAACCAATTCCGGGAGAAATCCTTGGAGGAACACCTGGAATGCGGGAAAATGTGTTTCTATGGAGGAGAGAAAGGAAGGAGAAATGGAATCATGGAAGAAAAAATACTAAAATTTTAACAATGCTGCCGAAAAGTATTCATTCATTCTGGACGAGATTGCACCAACGGAGAAAAACCACATCTTGAAAATTTTACAGAATATAGCTTATGTAATTCTCTTCCATTTTTTTAATTTTTTTAGGTCTTCGAAATTAGTTTTTCCGACTTTTTTAACCGATTTTCCTCAGAATTGAAAAATTTTGTGGAAAACAATTTTCATTTTGTATTTTTTGTTGCTGAGAAAGTTTGCTTACGATTTCACAAAAAAATATTGTGTCTTTTTTTTTGAATTTTACCAAACTGCGATAATAGTTTTTCCGACTTTTCCAACCGATTTTCCTCAACAATGGAACAATTTGTGGAAATTTTTTTTTTAATTGCTGAGAAAATTTGCTTGAAATATTGTGTCTACGATGCTTCGTTCTTGAGTTATGATTTTTCAAAGTAGGTGGTGTCTGTGGAAAATGTTGGATTTTTTCCGGAGTTTTCTGGAGTTTTCCGGAAAACTAGGCGACCCTATTTTTTCAATTTAGTTTTTGTTCATATATATAAACCTTATTCTTCTTCTTTTTTATGGTTCTACGCTCCAACTGGAGCCTGACCTGTCTCTCTTCAACTAAGTGCATTTCCACAGTTATTAATTGAAGGGCTTTCTTTTCCTGCCATTGCATGAATTTGTATATTGTGAGGCAAGCACAATGACACATTATGCCCAGGGGGTCGAGAAAATTTTCCCGAGCGGAACTGGAATCGAACCCACCGTCTCCGGATTGGCCTTAACCACTGGGCTAACTGGAGACCCTAGCTGTGAAAAAACAAATCATTGAATTCTGAGAACCTTGGTACCAATTTGTATGATAAAAAAATCATCAAATCAGATATCAGAAAGTGTGGGTCCCGAGATGAACTAGCCTAGGGTTAAAAATCTCGTTAATACAGATAAATAATAATAAATAAATAATTTTAGTGCTGCTCAGCGAAAGTAAAATAAACAAACCAAACCATTCATCTTCTGCGGATTCTTCATTTAATAATTCCACCGAATCGCCCAATAAATATTTATCATTTATCAATTTCCGTAATTTAAAATCTTCATGCACAAAAATGCTAGGAGTTGGTGGCACATTTGCTAAACGGAAGGAATGCAATGTTTGGCTATTTTAGACTCCCTTTCTCTCCCCACGCAACAGTTTTTGTATATATAAATTTTGCTTGATGCGCAACGCAAAATTGTCTGGTAGATCGAGGGCTGATAGATAAGGGTTCGTTCAAACATTATCTAACTCTAAGCTGGAGGGAAGAAATCGCGTTATCCGTCAGTCCTCGACCTACCATACCACTTTGCATCTTTATTTCTGAATAATTCAGAATCCTAATGCATATAAACGAAATATCGGTGAAATGTTCGCCATGATCTTTGCAGATTACACTATCGACCTGATGGCCCGTTTACATATTTGCTAATTCTACGCGACAGTTCATTTTCGAGCAGTATTGGCGTCAATTTAGCAGACAATAAATTTAGCATGACAAAATCAGAAGCTTCTGAATTCGGTGCTAAAACTAGTAGACAATAATGAGGATGTTAGATTGTCCGACACAATTAGCATCATGTAAACGGTCTGCTAGACGAATTGTCAGCTAATCATGCCATCACGCCAATTTTATTGGCAGATGGGAAGTGTTTACATTACGATAGTTTGGTACCAACACAGTCGGACAATTTATTGTCCCAGATTTAGCAGCTAAATTTTTAGCGGCAATGTAAACGATACTAGCGTGGAATAAATTGTCCGACAGAATATTGTCACGTATTATTATCACATATGTAAACGGGCCATGAGAGAGAGGAGACAGGTGGCTTCGATTGCGTGCTACTTATGTCGTTTTCGTTTTTGATTCAGTTCCAACCTGGGTTGGAACTGGATGAGATCACAGTTTCAACCCCAACCCGACTTCGGCTTCGCTTGTACTAAAGTTTATTTGAGTTTGTTTGACGTTTGATTGTTTACACATTTTCCGCCAATCCAGTTCCAACCCAGGTTCAAAAACAAATTCGACATTAATGTCAAGGAGGACCTGTCACAAACTGTCACCGCGAACCGAGATAAAAATCGCACATTGATGGTGTGGAGTGGCCAAATATCCAAAAGATCTTATCAAAATTTTACTCCGTTTGTTGTATGTATTTGAAAAAGATAAAATAATAATGATCAGTTTCCCAAACCAACGACATCAATATGCAATTCATTGTTGACCAATATTATTTTTTCAAACCATTGTGCGGCGCTAAAAGTTTTAAAAAGAAGTAAGAAGAAGACATGTAAACATCGTAGCTGTCAGTGAGCTGTCTCCTCTCTCTCAGAACATAATTAAAATCCTCTTCGCGCATCTCTATAAAAATTTCTCTGCTCTCTCTCAGCTATCGACGATATTTTCGCCGTGAGTGGAAATCGGAATGAAAGCTGAGAATCAATTTGATATTTTCAAGCAGATGATCCTTCGAAGCCGAAAGAAAAATAGTTCGAGAGCGCACTCACAATTTCCAATCTAGCTCGTTGCGGGCAACTCACTCACGCTGGAGGAGTTCGTTAACGCCTTTGTGAGAAAATGAACTGATTGTCGTTTTTATGATGAACATTTGGGACGATTGACCCTGAAATAAATCTGGCGTTCAATTTGAATGGGTCTCCAGTTAGCCTAGTGGTTAAGGTTATGGATCGCCAATCCGGAGACGGTGGGTTCGATTCCCGTTCCAGTCGGGAAAATTTTCTCGACTCCCTGGGCATAGCATATCATTGTACTTGCTTCACAATATACAAATTTATGCAATGGCGGGCAAAGAAAGCCCTTCAATTAATAACTGCGGAAGTGCTCAAAGAGCACTAACTTGAAGCGTGGCAGGCCAAGTCCCAGTGGGGACGAAGAGTCATAATGAAGAAGAAGAAGAGGTCGTATGAACATAGGACTTGCAGCAGATATTCGATCTATTCTAATCGAACGCCAGAAGGAGCTGTTCACAAGGCGTTAGAATCTTTAACGAGCGGCGAAAATAAAATTTACGTTTTTCGTCCCGAAACCATTATGAAACGAAAATATCGATTATATGCAACTTTACTTTACTAGTACAAAATCAATCGCCTAATTACTGTTTTACTAAAATTGTATCAAAAAAAGTTTTGCCGGATCTCTTCTAAAGACTAAGTCCATGTAAAGAAGCTCGCTGGACTGTCAGTGCATGGCTTCGTGACGTCATCTTGCAGTATCCTATATACCACAATTCTATCTCTTTTGCTCTTTCAGAGAGTTCGAAAACAACAGGACCAGTACCCGTTAAGTTTCACAGGTGTTGGTCCTGTTGTTTTCTAATTTCCCATAGGAGAAAAAGAGAGCGATTTCTTGATGATGTCACGACAGCCAATTAAACGCCCCATAATAAATTTAAAAAAAATCATGAGTAATTCTAAAATTGCCAATAAATAAATAGTGGAAGCAATAAAAACTATAAAAGTTCAATAAACAAATCAAAAAGCGCATAAATAAATCAAAAATTCCCATAAATAATAGATTTTCGATTTCAGATGTCAGAATTTCCACAAATAAATCAACAATTGCAATAAAAACTATATTTTTCCAGCAAAACATTTTAAACATCGTAAAACTATGATACGAATACTGAAACTATGTGTGCAATTTAACCAACCCGGGAGCTACTTGACAGCTGCCGAACAACGTCAGCGTACCTAAAAATTTTGGTCCGGGTGGTACTGTCAGATTCAAAGCGGCAAGCGCTACTTTTGATAAGGACGAAAACCGACAATAACAAACCGAACAAAAAATATTAAAACATTAAACATTTGTTGTTTCCGCTTTTTTGTGGTAGGTAAATGCAAATTAAGTGCGGCATGATGAATTTGTTTACTAGAAGCGAAAATTATGATCTATAAAATAAGTAAAGGCAAAATAGTCGGCTTTTATAAAATTAATAAGAAACTCCCGTTTTCTTCTAGCGCGGTTAAGTATTAAGCACCAGCAAGTAATAAATTAGGTTACTTATGCTTACGTTTTACAGCTACATATCTGGTGGCCAATCCAAAATGGAAGTTAAAAAAAAATATTTGCAGATTTTTTTCGAGTTTGATCTTCGGTTTGGTCTAGCATGCACAGCCACCAATTAATATGGGAGACCGTTTAATCTTCCTTTTGCATTACGTTGGCAGCAGCTCGCTGGCGTAGTGTACGGTTTGGGTCAAAAATGACCCCAATGCCAAAGGAGGGTTAAACATGTGTTTTTATTACATTTTTTACAACAACAAAAAGAAAAATCAAAATAATTTCAAATTAATGAACATTGGTTTATGCACTTCTGTTGAATACGTCCTTTTGATACCAAACGCTAGCCTCTTGTTGGCTTCCACTCACCACGAAACAAAAAGATGTTTTCGCATGGACAAAAATGGTTGCGTCAGTGAAGGATGGACCCGTTGTTTACGAACAGTAGCGACATCTGCGATTTGCAAGTAGGTACGCGAAACTGAGCTCATCTGTCAAGTTACGGGGGGGTTGAATTTAACAGACAATCGCTTGCTGTCCGAACTCACTAACGCTCGTTGGACTTTGAAAAGGGATAAAACCTCTGGTCGCATTCTACCGGTCAAATTCTTGGATCTGTGGATTGCCTAGAACCGAATCGACGCAGTTACGGCGCGTTGGATTTTGGAAACTTCGGCGGCCTTCTGCCGCCTCAGTTCTTCAATCCTCTATGCGGCTTCGCATGGCTTGGCCGATACTTTAACCTAGAATTGCATTCAAGTTAATTGCGCATTTTTTCGTATTTATTGTTAAATTTTCAAATGCTTTTTTGGTGTTTATCAATTGGGAATTTTTAAATTATTTATGGGAAAATCAAATTTATTTATGAAAAATTTAAACTTTTTTGGTGGGAAAAATATAGCTATTTATTGCAATTGTTGATTTATTCGTCGAAATTTCGGCATTTTTTATTGCTTTTTGATTTGTTTATGAAAATTTTGTTGCTTATTATTGCTCCTACCTCTACTTTTTTATTGGCAATTTCTGATTTTGTCATGGACAATGATCACTTTCTTATGATTCGTTTATATTTTAGCCATGACGTCACCGTGAATTGGAGTATAGGTAAGAGTAATCGCCATGAAGACGAAGAAGAAGAAGAATATGCTGGGTTGGCATTCGGATACTGTGAGTTTTTTGGATGGCGTTTTGGTAGTCAGATATGAAATATTTCTTAACCCTAGTAAGATGTTGGGGTCAATATGATCCAGACAGGCACGCTCAGGGCCGGATCTAAGGGGGGCCGTTATGTTATCATGACGAATAAAAACTTAGGTAATTTTAAAAGATGACTAATCCACATAAAAGAGCTAATACAACCGAAAAAATGGTTGAAATTTGATAAAATAACGTTTGTATACTGAATCACCATTTTTAGCCATCATAATCATCCTCAATAAGAGTTTAAACATCCATCACAGGAGGGGGGATTATAATGAGAGAGGGGTGCATTGAAAGATTGATTGTAAAAAAAACATGATAGTTTTAGTATACTGCATAAGAAGTATTTAACCAAACCCTCCGTTATAAACTCTTATGTACATGATCATTGGCCTCTATATTGCTAAAGCAAATAACTCCATCTCAAGATAGAGGGTCGTCCAAATATTATGTTAAGTCTATTTTGTGAGCTTACGATATTGCAGTACACTGAAGATAAGCTGATGATTAGAGGAGCTGTCCAAACGCATGGGTGTATTGCTATGAATTGTTATAGGCACTAAACGTATTAACATACTCGTTTGACACTTCTCAACATATTTTTGAAAGAAAGCGTGCTTTTATGAAGATACGGTGAACATAGCACCACTCTAACGTCAAATGGGGACTGGATAACAAGTTGAATTTTTAGTTAAGGTTATGTGCACTTGATAACTTGCTTGACCCAATCTCACCCCCATTCTTAATATTTAGACATAGGGTCGAAAATATTAAGTTTTTAAATAAAATGAGCAATGACAGCCCGATTTTTTCATTACATCAACCAGGTAATACCTACAGCTAACCACTTATAAGAAAATTTATGGTTAGGTACTTGTGTTAAACATTACGAAGGAGAATTTTTTCAGAGTGATTTACTAGTAATTTCATCATATAAGTTTACCACAAATTTAACAAAAAACGATTATTGCAAAACATCTTATTCTGCATCATGACGTGTAAAAACATCTCCTCTTTGAAATAATATAAAGTTTTCAATATAAATTAGCGATAGTTGCTGAGCTATTTCAAATTTCATGTTTCTCCGTTTTGACCCAATCTCACCCCCCAGACCCATTGTCACCCCCATCGACGGTATACAAAATATATAAAATATTTGAAAGTGTTTTTTGTGTATTTCTACATCAAACATTTCTCTTTTCATTTCAGGGAGCTGCTGTCACATGAAAACATAACTTTCTATAGTAATGGTACCTTATCAACGAAGCCAAATCACCCTCTCGTATTCCAAGCACATTTATCTGAAGGACATAAGGAAGAAGATGTTTTCTATGTACCCAACATAGCGCTGCTGGTAATTAAAATTTTGAATGACAATAAATAAACTGTAGAGCATAATTGATCGGAAAATCTCTGATTTTCATACAAAATGACTAAGTTTAAGATGCTGTAACTACACTCAGGCAACTGAACATACACATTTCAGGGATGGCAACATAAGGCTGAATTTCAAAAGGCTAAATGCGAAAGGCTGAAAATAAGAAACTTTAACATAAGGCTGAAATTACGAAAGGCTGAAAATTGAAAAGGCTGAAAATACGAAATTGCATATATAAGTTATAGCACTTCGTCCTTTTCTTGGAGTAACACCCGAACTGAGATCAAGCCTGCTTCTCCGCTTTGGCACATTGTGTAACAGGCACGATGATACTCAATGCCAAAGGGAGTCTAGAAAATTTTCATAAAAAAAATTTCTTGGTTCAAACGTGAATCAAACGCGTAACCCACAGCATGGGCCTTAGTTTCGAAACTGAACTTAGTGAAGAGGCTAATGGTGTATACCAACGAACACAAAAAGGAACTGATAATATTCATATCGTTAAATTTTCCTTCTTTAAACATGAGCTATTCTTTTGAGTCATGTTGTTTTGGACATTGTTGTCATTACGGCTACTAACAATATCATCAGAGATTTTCCCTTCTTTGAAATATATCCTATTCTTTTGAAAAATACTGTTTTAGTAATATAGGCGTTCAATAACACAGCGCAACATTTTTTTGTCTCAAGAGCAAGTGTCTCTGACAGACTACACCTATATATAGAGCTATACCTCAATTTATAGAGCAAAATATGCGATTTTGGGCTTCTTTGATTGCATGCCATTAGGCATGGAATTTTTTTAAGCAATCAAAGGGTTAATTGGTCAATTAACATCTTAATTTATTTTTTATTTTTTTTTATGTGCATTAACGAGATTTTGGCCCAAGGCTAGTTCATCTCGGGACCCACGCTTTACTTCCCTTCCGAGGGAAGAACTCACATTTTGTGAGTTTGTCCGGGAGTGGGATTCGATCACAGGTCCTCGGCGTGATGGTCAAATGTTCTAACCATCACACCAGGTCCGCTCCACTAACATCTAAATTTGCATGAGTCGTTAATTTAGATGTTAATTGCCCAAAAAAATATTTCTCTGCTTAATGGTTTGCTGTCAAAAAAAAACCAAATTCGTGTATTTTACCCTATGAATTGAGGTATAGCTCAGAATTGTGACGTGCTGGAGCAAATCTGTGCCCGGATTCGGATTCAGCGGCCCAAAATCTGTCAGAGACACATAAGTTTGGTCTTGAGACAGACCAATAGTTAATTTTTGTTGCGTTGTGTAATCCATAGCATTATGACCAGTCGCAAAACTTTCCGATTCAGAACATAGTAACTGAAGCGTGTTCCGTGAACATTGTTCCCCCAAAATGGATTAGTTTGGACAACCATGAACTAGGAGACGGTAGGACGGTCAATCATCAAGCTTAAGCAAAACTAAAACATATGCGAGTGCCACGGCTGGAAAATCGACAGACAAGCAAATTTTCAAATAGATCGTAAAATCAATGAATATATGTAATTATTCCCAATTGGAGTGATACGCCTGTTTGTCTAAGCTGTAAGTGTTGAGGTTAGTCTTTAGGCTGGTGCGTTTGAAAACTAGTCGAAACACTATTTCAGCCGTATGGCATTTCAGCCTGTGATGTGATGCATTCAGCCTTTCAATGTTTCAGCCTTTCGTGTTTCAGCCTTTTGTTATTTCAGCCTTTCGTAATGCAGTCTTTTGTACGTAACCCAAATTTCATAAAGTAAGCTTTATGAAACAGCAAGAAAAATGAAAAAAAAAATGTTCATAGGGCAGCTATGATTTTCGTTACGATCATGCTGATTTTCATAGAACTGTTTAACTTTTTCAATGCATCTATAGTTAGACAATCATAATGTGCGTTACTAAACTAAATTTGCACCACGGCGATGTCATTGTCACAAGTATGCAGCGGTTCGTACCGCTTCGTATAGTTACCGTAAACCATCTTCGTAAAATTAGGAGAGATTTTCTCTTGAGCGAAAGCTTCATTACCATGAAACTGAACAATTAACAACAAATAAACTAGTTCCGGATTCAAAATGGTTCAGTTCATGCGTAAAGTAATCACTCTAGAGTCAATTTAGATATGCATTGCATCATTCCACCCAGAATCTAATTCCATGCTAAGCGCTACGATTTTCTTAATTTGGCTACTGAACTTCATAATTCAGCAGCAATAAATCATAAAACAACATTATGAAATAATAATCAAGCTCTGATGAATTCATTAACATACGTTATGATTTCGTAAGGTCTCATTTGAAATCAAGAGAGAACATTATGAGTTTCATAATGTGACATAATGAATGTTACATTATGGCTTGTCTATGATTTCATAATGCAAATTTAAGGATACCGGCAACAGAATCTGTTCCGTTTCCACATGTTTCATAATGA
Organism: Aedes albopictus; assembly: GCF_035046485.1. NCBI lineage: Eukaryota > Metazoa > Arthropoda > Insecta > Diptera > Culicidae > Aedes > Aedes albopictus. Next base: position 271,880,114 of record NC_085137.1, read on the forward strand.
ATACTTACGAATATCGTATGTTTAAGTTATGGCTAAATTTCATAATGCGTTTTTATGAATTCCTTACGGTTATTTGCCTGAGTGTATGGTTTGCTTTGATGGATTGGTGTTATCCATCACTCAATGAAACAACACGCGCTCGGTTCCTTTCTGAGCTTTTTTTTGTTATTCAATCATGTCGGTTACAAGAAGTAGTTGGACACTTCTGTTCCTCCGTGGCGGCCTAGCAAGGCCGATGTGAAACAGTTTCTAGAGCATGAGTTGAAGCTTGACATGATGCTAGTGAAGAGCATCTAAGTGCATAAGGGGCTGTTCATAAACCACGAAGACCAAAATTTGACCATCTCAGGCCGATACATGAATTTCCAGCATCGTGCGGCGAACGACACACTCCTTATCTGAAACTGTAGAGATTTTTGCAGTTTGTGTCAAAATTTCATTCGAATCCATCCACTCCGAGCAGAGATATTGAATTTATTCGTGTTTTATACCTATCTTTTCCCATTGTGCAGTGTAACAGTGTTAACAGCATTTTTGAACTCGGTAAGCTGATGATCATTTTTGGTGTAGAATCATGCCCTGAGTTCGAAAACGCGAAAGGAAAAAAATACAGTACGGCGGAAATTTTTTTTCGACTTTCCATTGAAGGTTGATGTTTTGAAATACATTTCTCCATATATTTTTGGAAACTTTGCTAAAATTTTAGGAGATTGTCCCTTGAACTTGTCAATATCTTAAATTTCATCAATCTGACGCAAATCCTACATTCAGATGATCGAATGGTATCATATTCAGCTCTTGATTTATGGAAAAAGATTTGAAATTGGTTGAACAAGACGCAATATATTTGAATTTTAGTAAATTTCATATTTTAAAAATTTGTAAAACTCGATATTGAGCTAAAACTTAAAAACTGTTCTACTTAAAAAATTTTGAAGAACGGTTTCGAACAAAAATTTTGGTCGTTGACTGAAATTCACGACTTTCGTTTTATTTTGTAAACTAGTGTAAGTATATAGTCATCAATTCAGCTTTGTAAAGCCTATCATATTTGGGAAGTTTTAGGTCTACGAACAACATCATATATTACTACGGATGCAGCCAACGGCTGGATATGCTCGCTACATTCAGGTACTCCATGGGCCGAATTGCGCTACTGTTGCTGTTGCGGTCGTTGTAGTGAACCGCTTCACATCTACGTGGACATCGGTACGGTCCACTACCACTACGGAGTGGATGGTCATCGACGGTCAGCGAGAGCAGAGAGAATTAGAGAAGTAAGTTGATCCTCAGTACGTCGTCGCGATCAGTCGCAAGGAGCGAACCCTTGCTCGATTTTAATGTGTTAGTTTTAAGTAATAAACAGTGTTAATGTTAATAAAGTTTATGTAGTGTTTTTGTGGGAAAATAAAGTGTTTTATGTAAACCTGGTGTTATACGTTGCATGCGATGGTCTGAAGATGACTAATTCTACGTGATGGATTCGTGAAATTCAAGGAATCAGGAAGGAAAGGACAACGAAGAGGGACGTTTGATGTATTAAGGAAAAGGAGGTACGTTCTGGTGAAGGTCAAGTGGAGGTCGAACACTATTTCGGTCGGATGTTCTCCGACATAAACTGGTCCTTCGAGCCGGATTCTCCACAACCGCCAGACCACGGATCGGTTGAATTTTGACGCTTCGACCAGTTTGCGCCAAGAACGTCCAGCAAAGGCCCTTAGTTGGACAAAGGACACTCGCCATACTACACTGTCCTGAATAGGGCAAGCGCCATCCAAACGGGCTTCAAAGGAAGAAGTAACCATCTCAAGCCGTCTTCAAAGGATCCTTCGGCCATTCAAGATCGTGTGAAAGGATCCACCCAAGCAACACACATGTTATATATTAGTTACGACAGCGCAAGTTTTAGTTGTATCGAAGTTAATTTTACGTAATTCTTACATTGTGTTGAAATAACGTCAAATAAACTTCTATACAACCAAAACTTGCGCTGTCGTAACTAATATATAACATGTGTGTTGCTTGGGCTACCATCATCATCTACCAATCCAATAGGATCCTCCAACCAACTCGACCATTGCCAAAAGGATTCGTGCCAAGCTATTCGCCATCAACTGGGATCAACGAAGTCTCGTGTGGGAATCTGGATTCGGCTAGCAGTATTCGAACGTCTGCAGGATTGTAGAATAACCGGAGCGTTGTTCTACTACCGGTCAGGTATGTAAGAACACTCTAGTTAGTATATGTTTATCCGAAGCATGATCCACATTCCCCACTGACGCCAACCATTCGATCATTGTGTGACTGTGGCTTGTCGTGAATCAACCGGACTGTGAATGTGATGACGATGTGCTGCGACTTGTGCATGGAACGGTCGCTGTGAGGATCATCGTTCAACGAGTATCGCCGATGGTGAATTGGTTCGCAAAGAACTGATTCGGGACGATTTCAATTTGTGCATGCTGTAACGACGACTGATAGCGACACCGAAGTGACGATTCCCGGACAGACGACCAACTGCAACATCGAGAAGGACGTTTCCAAGGTTGCTTCCAGGCTCGGGCATCGCGGAACGGCCATTGCGGTCAGGTAAATACACTTTATAGTATATGCGCAGCCGAAGCTGGTTTTGTGATTCTACACACCTGAATAAATTTCAACCCTTTCGACGCCAATTGGATTGTTGCCAGTCAACTCATTTATGGACACAATCCCTGAGGTTTTTCGTTGGTTTTCGGACTGAAGCTAATTGGAAATCGCGCTACAATATTCGTTGGTCAGTCGGTTTTCTCGATAGGGCGTTGGAAGTGCGAGTGAAAAATCCGGGATCAGAATCGCGCTACAATATTCGTTGGTCAGTCGGTTTCCACGGTAGGGCGATGGAAGTGCGAGTGAAAAATCCGGGATCAGAATCGCGCTACAATATTCGTTGGTCAATCGGTTTTCTCGGTAGGGCGATGGAAGTGCTAGTGAAAAATCCGGGTTCAGAATCGCGCTACAATATTCGTTGGTCAGTCGGTTTTCTCGGTAGGGCGATGGAAGTGCTAGTGAAAAATCCGGGTTCAGAATCGCGCTACAATATTCGTTGGTCAGTCGGTTTTCTCGATAGGGCGATGGAAGTGCGAGTGAAAAATCCGGGATCAGAATCGCGCTACAATATTCGTTGGTCAGTCGGTTTCCACGGTAGGGCGATGGAAGTGCGAGTGAAAAATCCGGGATCAGAATCGCGCTACAATATTCGTAGGTCAGTCGGTTTTCTCGGTACGGCGATGGAAGTGCGAGTGAAAAATCCGGGATCAGAATCGCGCTACAATATTCGTTGGTCAGTCGATTTTCTCGATAGGGCGATGGAAGTGCTAGTGAAAAATCCGGGTTCAGAATCGCGCTACAATATTCGTTGGTCAGTCGGTTTTCTCGGTAGGGCGATGGAAGTGCGAGTGAAAAATCCGGGATCAGAATCGCGCTACAATATTCGTTGGTCAGTCGGTTTTCTCGATAGAGCGATGGAAGTGCGAGTGAAATATCCGGGATCAGAATCGTAATATTCGTTGGTCAGTCGGTTTTCTCGGTAGGGCGATGGAAGTGCGAGTGAAAAATCCGGGATCAGAATCGCGCTACAATAATCGTTGGTCAGTCGGTTTTCTCGGTAGGGCGATGGAAGTGCTAGTGAAAAATCCGGGTTCAGAATCGCGCTACAATATTCGTTGGTCAGTCGGTTTTCTCGGTAGGGCGATGGAAGTGCGAGTGAAAAATCCGGAATCAGAATCGCGCTACAATATTCGTTGGTCAGTCGGTTTTCTCGATAGGGCGATGGAAGCGCGAGTGAAAAATCCGGGATCAGAATCGCGCTACAATATTCGTTGGTCAGTCGGTTTTCTCGGTAGGGCGATGGAAGTGCGAGTGAAAAATCCGGAATCAGAATCGCGCTACAATATTCGTTGGTCAGTCGGTTTTCTCGGTAGGGCGATGGAAGTGCGAGTGAAAAATCCGGGATCAGAATCGCGCTACAATATTCGTTGGTCAGTCGGTTTTCTCGATAGGGCGATGGAAGTGCGAGTGAAAAATCCGGGATCAGAATCGCGCTAAAATATTCGTTGGTCAGTCGGTTTCCACGGTAGGGCGATGGAAGTCCGAGTGAAAAATCCGGGATCAGAATCGCGCTACAATATTCGTTGGTCAGTCGGTTTTCTCGGTAGGGCGATGGAAGTGCGAGTGAAAAATCCGGGATCAGAATCGCGCTACAATATTCGTTGGTCAGTCGGTTTTCTTGGTAGAGCCATGCAAGCGATAGTGTGGAATGCGGAATCAGATTAGCTTGAGAATTTTCGAATGGCTGACAATTTTCAGGTAAGAGTGATGGAAGTGCGAGTGAAAAATCCGGGATCAGAATCGCGCTACAATATTCGTTGGTCAGTCGGTTTTCTCGGTAGGGCGATGGAAGTGCGAGTGAAAAATCCGGGTTCAGAATCGCGCTACAATATTCGTTGGTCAGTCGGTTTTCTCGGTAGGGCGATGGAAGTGCGAGTGAAAAATCCGGGTTCAGAATCGCGCTACAATAATCGTAGATTAGTCGGTTTCCACGGTAGGGCGATGGAAACGCGAGCACGAAATCCGGGATCAGTGGTCATCGTGATCAAATAAATCATAATCGTGATGAAGACCGCGACGTGTATTTCCATATAACTAGTGGATCATATCACCTAACAGAGGTGGCACCTAGATCCACACCTTACCCTACCCTACTAACCACCATTCCTTCCCGTGACAACTGTGGGGATGCTGTGGATTCCACGGTTTCTAGTAGCAACGGTTGTCGAACTAACATTCCTTCCCTTTCCTGATGACCGTAAGGACGTGGCCAGCGCCGTTATTGACTTTAAATAGCTGAACTCTCGAATTTGTAACATTGAGAATGGTTAGCTAGTCCCAAGCTTTCACATTCATTGGCTCTCTGTGCAACTTCGATTGTTCTGGTCAATCACGGAGTAGCAACTACGATGTGTACGGTTATCTTTGCTTTGCTTTGCTTTGGTTTTCGGACTGAAGCTAATTCGTTCAGCGCCTTTAGTTCTCCAAGTGACACTAAGTATATGTCCTGCCAAAGCAGGCATTTTTGTGCATCTACATTGGTTGTTTCTTCTTCGCTGCACTGGAATTGAATCGAATTGAGGTGATTTCACACTGTACCACCCACGACATTAGAAATTTGTGATGATTTGGACATTTGGATGCAATTTGGACTCGACTACAATTGCACGTTGTAGTTTCATAGGTGAGGCGAACAGTATATGTCTAGACGAAGTTTCAAATTTGCATACTACATTATTGGGTTTTCCACTCCTACGTATTGCTGGCTTGAATCGAAACCTGAGACAACTGACCGTACGTTGAGGTGAACCAAATCGGAGTTTGCTACTTTGGCTTCGGTAGCGCCGCTGTTTCTTCTCATAGGTGAGCTGAACAGTATATGTCTAGCCGAAGCAAACAAATTTGCATACTACATCTGCGTTTTCTCTCGAATTTGGATTCTCAATCGATTCAACCATACTGCGAGTTGAGGATACTGCTGGATCACCGAGTTTCGTCCGAGCTCCGGTTGCGTAAGGCAAGCAACCATGGCGAAACCCATCACGAGGAGTGCGGATTCCCTGAAGTCGTTGACTACAAAACTGAAGGGACTCAAATTATCTTTAAGTAATATTTGCGTATGGCAGACAATTAAACGTTCCATAATAAATACAAAACTTCCCACAAATAATTCGAAAAGTCCCAGTGAAAAAACAGGGGTGTAAGCAGTAATAAATAACAAAAGTTCCATAAACAAATAGAAAAATGCATAAATAAATCAAAAGTTTCCATAAATAATTGATTTTTGAGCAATTAAAAACGTCAAAAATGCAATGAATAAATCAACTGTTGCAATAAAAAAAGCCAATTTTCCCACCAAATAACTTAGAATTTTCCATAAATAAATCCGATTTTTCCATAATAAATTAGAAAATTCACAATGAAAAAAATATCGAAAAAGCAATAAAAAATTCAAAAAAATGCAATAAAAAATGACGAAATTACCCATGAAAAACAACTGCAGGAAAGTTTGAGACAGTGAAATGCTGAATCGCACTTATATGACTGCAACGACTGAAAAGCTTGCGTAACTATGATTGCAATTTACCGAGCAATTGCTTGCTGTCCGCACTCGCTATCGCTCGTCGGACCTAAAAAAGGGATAACATCTATGTTTGCATTATACCGGGCAAATTCGTGGATCTGTGGTTTGCCTAGAACCGAATCGATGCAGTTGCGCCGCATGTTCTATATAATTTTTGGCTCAAAATGCATTTACGTTTATTGCTCGTTTTTTGATATTTATTGATAATTTATTTTTTTGTTATTGCACTTTTTGAATTATTTATTGCTTTTTTGATATTTTTTTTTTATTTATTATGGAAAAATTGAATTTATTTATGGAAAATTCGAAGTTTTTTGGTGGGAAAATTGGCTTTTTTAATTGCAACAGTTGAGTTATTCATTGCATTTTTGACGTTTTTAATTGCTCAAAAATCAATTATTTATGGGAACTTTTGATTTATTTATGCATTTTTCTATTTGTTTATGGAACTTTTGTTATTTATTACTGCTTACACCCCTGTTTCTTCACTGGGACTTTTGGAATTATTTATGACGAATGATCACTTTCTTATGAGTCGTTTATATTTTAGCCACTTCAAAGATGATGCTACCGCTGCTCAAATCAATGTCCGCCTTGAGAAGTTGGATACGCTATGGGTACAGATTAGTGAAACTGTTTGGGAAATCGAAGCGCACGAAGATTTCGAGGAACAAGAAAGCCTTCAGACCAGCCAAGTGGACATGGAGAACCGCTACTACGATGCAAAATCGTTTCTAGTGGAGAAGGCTCAAGCGTTCCAGAGCGATGCCACTCAGAACCAAACGCTTCATCCTGGAGACGCCACTCTACATGGCATGATGGACCACGTTCGGCTGCCTCAAATCAAGCTCCAATGTTTTGATGGCAACATCGACGATTGGTTGAGTTTCAGGGATCTTGACACTTCCCTGATTCACGTAAAACCCGATCTACCAGCAGCGGAGAAATTTTACTATCTGAAAGGTTGCCTGGCAGGTGAGGCAAAGGCACTGATCGATCCGCTAAAGATCACAAAAGACAATTATCAGGTTGCTTGGCAGACGTTGCTAAAGCGCTATAACAACAAGCTTCTCAAAAAGAAGCAGGTGCAAGCGATGATCAAATTGCCGTCGCTCATCAAGGAATCAGCCACGGATCTCCACAAATTTGTTGATGGATTCGACCGTGTGATTCAAACGCTCGGCCAGATTATCCAGCCAGCGGATTATAAGGATCTGTTGCTGGTGGAACTTCTAAGTTCTCGTCTCGATCCTACCACACGACGCGGGTGGGAAGAACATTCGTCTACGATGCAGCAGGACACTGTAAAGGATCTGCTGGAATGTCTACAGCGGAGAATGCAAATTCTCGAAGCTCTACCAGCGAAGGTAGAAACGAAGATCGACCAATCCCTACTACTAAAACGGAAACCATTCTCAGCGAAGGTCAGCAACAACGCCGTACAGTCTAACAACGCCAAGTGTCCGTCGTGTTCGGAGGTTCATGGACTCCACATTTGTCCAGCCTTTCTGAAGATGTCGTTGTCCAGCCGAGATTCCCGACTGAGAAAACAATCACTCTGCCGCAACTGCCTCAAACGTGGTCATCTTGTTCGAGAGTGTGCATCGAAGTTCTCTTGTCGGTATTGTAAGGCACGACATCACTCTCTGCTGTGCGTCAAAGCAGGAGACTCTAACGGTAACCAAGGATCATCAGGGAAGGCGAATCTGGGAGATAGCGCTAAGCAGGACGGCACAGGTGCAATTTCGAAGGCAGCGAATGCCTCAGCGGTTGAATCTACTTCTTCCAACGCGGCACAGTGCGTCTCATCTAAGGTTTTCCTAGCTACAGTAGTCGTAGTGATCGAAGACGACCAAGGTCCTCGCTATCCAGCACGAGCGCTACTGGATTCAGGGTCGGAATGCAACTTCATCACCGAGAATCTCTATTAGACGATGAAGGTAGCGGTTAAAAGGGCGGACATTTTGATTACACTAGTTTACAGCATTTTTGAACTCGGTAAGCTGATGATCGTTTTTGGTGTAGAATCATGCCCTGAGTTCGAAAACGCGAAGGAAAAAAAAAATACAGTGGAGCGGAAATTTTTTCGACTTTCCATACAAGGTTGATGATTTGAAATCGATTTTTGTTCTATTTTTAAGCAAAGTCGCTCACTTCAAACATCTCATTCTCTGTAATCAATGCTCCGGTTGAGCTAAAATTTTTACTGTAACTCGCCTACATATGATATGTCAAATAAACGTCGAGAAAGAATTTTTAAGTTGTTTTTTTCTTATTGAAAAAAATACATTTCTTCAATAAATTTTGGAAATTTTGCTAAAATTTAAGAAGATCATCCCTAAAACTCGCCAATATCTTGAATTTCATCAATCTGATGCAAAACCTGTATTCAGATGTTCGAATGGTATTGTATTCAGCATTTAATTTATGGAAAAAGATTTAAAATTGGTTAAACAAAACGCAATATATTTGAATTTTAGTAAATTACATATTTTGAAAAGTTGCAAAACTCGATATTGAGCTAAAACTCAAAAACTGTTCTACTTAAAATTTTTTGAAGGTCGGTTTCGAAATCAGCACTAAATTGTGCTTCAAAAACTTTGGTCGTTGACAGAAGTTCACGACTTTCGTTTTATTTTGTAAACTTGTGTTATGGGCATCGGTCAATGAAGCACTAAGGCATCTTTTGAAATGGAGGAGAACGTGCCTCTGGAGCCGACCTACTGAAGGCATCTCGCAAGATCTCGCGGTCGTCAGGTCTCGAAACTCGTCGTACGCTCGATCGATGGAATTTCTCGTTCTACCGAAGGTCACAGCTTGCCTACCAACCTCTACAGTTCAGGCAAATGGATGGGATATACCGGTAGACATCGAATTAGCGGATCCGGAGTTTTTCCGGTCAAGAAAGGTCGACTTGGTGATAGGGATCCAAGCTTTCTTCAGCTTCTTTCCAACTGGAAGGAAAATCCAACTGGAAAAGATTTACCTGTGCTGACCGAGTCCGTATTTGGGTGGATAGTGACAGGCAAAGTCACTACAGCAAGTCAGGGTAACAAGTACACTTGCAATATGGCAGTATCGGACGATCTGGAGGAACTAATGGCACGGTTTTGGTCCTGCGAGGAAGTGGGAGCCGTCAGCAAATTCTCTTCAGAAGAAGCGCACTGCGAGGAGAACTACGAATTGATACCATTATAAAGTGTCTTGGGAACCACTGCAGGTTTGAGCACCACTGCCCTAAACAACTTCCACTGCTGGTGTGAGCACCACTGCTCTGTGCAGCTTTCATTGTACAGTGGTTCACAAGACACTTTATAATGGTATCAATTGGCGCCCAACATAAATGAAAAAGCGATTTACTTTTTAGGACCGAAAGTAAATCTCTTTTTCTGGTGGTCTATCGGAGAAATTTCAATCATTTAGAAATTGATCAAAATAATCGCGTAGTCATCAGGTCAGCTTGAATCTAAAATCACTTGGCGGAAAGATCGTGAGAATTGAAAAGCAGACGTCCGCCGATGATGATAACCTAACACGTCGATTCTGAAGCTATTGTGTTGAGAATGGTCAGTAACTGAGAATCAGCATTGAAATAATCTTTTTTCTATTTAGTATAAGAATTATGTTGTGTTGATTTGCTCTTCTAAGTTTAATTGCTATTTTGTTGTTGTTTTTTTGTGCCTACATTTATTTAAAGTTCTTTTTTTGTAAATAATATACTTTACCTGATCTGAATTATTTTAGAATTCTGTCATGGCCAATTCAAAGCTGACTTATGATCAAGCAAGTGAGCTTGTGGCCAGATGGTACTATTCCATGAAGGTTGATTACCTTCTGGATGAAGAACTCGATGATGAATTGGCAGTCCGTCGTGTCATTATTTCAAGAGACATGAATCTCGCTCGTAAGCGTAAATCGTTACGAGATTGTTTGAAAGCGGAGAGTGAGAGGAAACATGAAAATTCTGTTCATATTCCTAGCGATCCGACCACCGAATTAGACGTGTGTACGAAGTCAAAAGTCATTCGCTGGAATGACGGTGCCGAACGTGCCTTTTGCGAAATTAAAGAATGTCTTATCACGTCCCCTATACTCGGAAGCCCAAATTTCACGAATGAGTTCGTGATTCAAACAGATGCGAGCGATGTAGCGGTTGCAGGTGTACTCACGCAGCAACAGGAGGACGGCGAAAGGGTCATTTCGTATTTCTCCCACAAATTGACTACACCCCAGAAAAACTACCATGCGGCGGAGAAAGAAGCGCTGGCGGCTATTCTCGCGATTGAAGCTTTTCGGGGATACGTAGAGGGGTACCATTTTACCGTAGTCACCGATTCCTCCGCTCTCACTGAATACTAAATGCAAGACTAAATGGAAGGTAGGATCAAGATGTAGCAGGTGGGCACTTGATCTGCAGCAATATATCATGACAGCGGTTCATCGGAAGGGAAAGGAGAACGTGGTCCCTGATGCCCTGTCCCGGAGCGTTGCGGCAGTTCAAAGTTCACCTACACCTTGGTACACCTCCATGCTACAAAAGGTCTCCAGTCAGCCGGACAATTTTGTTGATTTAAGGGTTGAGGACGGCAGACTCCTCAAGTTTGTCTCTTCTCAAGATCAGCCGTATGATTCACGCTTCGAATGGAAGCTGATTCCAAAAGAAGCTGACATTCCCGGCATCTTAAATGCGTGTCATGACGAGGTGTTCCACCCTGGTTATGATAAAACTTTAGCCAGAATTCGACAGAGGTACTACTGGCCTCGGATGGCTAGTGAAATCCGCCGATACTGCCAGCAGTGTCAGACCTGCAAAGAGGTCAAAGCTCCATCGGTCCCCGTAGCGCCAGAAATGGGAAAGATGCGTCTAGCCACACGACCTTGGCAAATCATTTCGGTCGATTACATTGGACCCCTACCTCGGAGTCGGCGCGGAAACCAGCACCTACTGGTACTGTCCGATTACTTTTCGAAATGGGTGATGATTCAGCCTGTGAGAAGTATCGGGAGCTCTTCCTTGTGTGCAATTCTGAAAGAACAGTGATTTCACCGGAACTCCGTCCCTGAGGTTATTATCACCGACAACGGAAGCTGTTTTCTATCCAAAGAGTTCAAAGAGCTCATTGACCGGTACGAAATCGCACACTGGTTGAATTCCCGATACCACTCACAGGTGAATCCCGTCGAAAGAATCAATCGGACAATCAATGCAGCGATTAGGACCTACGTCAAAGATGATCAGCGCCAGTGGGACACCAAGGTCCCAGAAATAGAAATGGTCCTAAACTCCAGCATTCACTCGTCCACTGGTCATACTCCGTTCTTTGTTACACACGGTCGTGAGATGTCAGAAGTCGGAAGTGATCACCGGTTAGTCCGTCACGACGAAGAGCTGACTCAGGAGCAACGTGAAGCTCGAAAACAGCAGATGTTTGCTGATCTGTATGACATCGTATCGAAGAACCTTTCCAAAGCTCACGATTCTACAACTAAAACGTACAACCTTCGTCATCACAAATTCGCGAAAGCATTCGTTCCCGGACAGCTAGTATATCGGAAGAATATGAAGCTATCCAACGCGGCGGAACACTATAATGCAAAGTACGGTCGTCAATTTCTCCCCTGCCGGGTGGTAAACAAGCACGGCACGTCGTCGTACGAGTTGGAGGATCTCACAGGTAAAAACCTCGGCATCTGGCCTGCCGTCCATTTGAAGCCCGGAAAAACAAAACACTCTTCTCAACTTCATTTATTCGCCAAACAAAATGCCATAAATATCGCACCACTACCATCGTGCAAGTGTTGTCAAAGATCGCTCAACAAATCCTCAATCACCGCTCCACCATTCCAACTTCGTCTCCTCGCCAAACCTAAAATAGACAAAAAATACCAACTCACCTGTGCGCAGAAAAGGATTGCGTTAAATTTAGCTTTCTAATGAAAGCAAAACAAAAATGATAGCACCTGGTTTTAGCTGTCGGTTAATAGTTTGACAGATTGGAAACCGAATCATCATCGAGCCGACATTCAGGGCTGTGATACAAGCAGTGCATAAGTACGCAGCCATTTACATCGAAATGATAAGTGTGCAGTTACTTCTATCGGTGGCTGCCAAACATTTGCTCTCGGCTTACGAGAGATTGAAAGGCAACCAACTATGTGATGGAAAAATCTTGTGAATTGTCGTCACGCCACTCAAAGAAAAGAGATGCGTAGACGAAAGGCAATCACAAATAAATTAGGGTACCCTCAAATTAAGCTTAATAGATAATAGTTAGTTTATGTACACGTGTGTGAATGAATGATTGAATGAAGTGAATGAATGTGGGAGTGTATAAATGGTACGAATGGAAGAGTGCTGAATGAAAGCGATAAATCTGGTCCAAATCATTTGTGACAAATAAAATTAGAAGAGAGAGGTTTATATCGTATTCTCTTTTGAATGTTGATGTTGTGTAGTATAGATTAGAGTGGTTGACTTATTCTGGGTTTCTGATCGGCCTCAATGAAATAGTGACAGCTAGAACGTGTTTATTCTGACGCTTGAAGGATAGCCTCCACATGGATATTTTCAAGATCAATTCAAAAAGTGATTGATGAGAAGAGTTGTACCTGATTGTGACATTAAAAAAACCATCCGTTTTTTCCCCATCTCCGGGAAGATTGTAACCAACCGTTTTCTGGTTAAAATACAAACCATGGTTTTCACTTTGATTTTGTTTAACTTTTCAATATTGTATTATTGCTATTATTGTTTGTAAATGTTTAAATACAAAATTAATGTTTGTTCTCCGTCTCTCTCTGCACGTTTGAGTCACATTTACTTTGTATTTATTAGCCTACGTTGGTGCCAGCATTAGTTATTTTTTTTTTCTCAAGTCCTAAAGCTATGTATTTGTTTGTTTTTTTATATATATATATTTTGTTATTCCATAGATATTTTTCAAAGTTTATTAAAATAAAGAAAATTAAACCTAAGTCTATTTGGGATAATTTGGGAATTCTGGATGCTTTAAAAGAATTTGGAGTACGACAGGAGGTCTCTTGTAAATTGTGTTGACCCGGAGGAGCGAAGACAACGGCAGCGTCCGTCACGGAGTAGTTATGTGACCATGCGTTTCAAGTTTAGATCTTCTAGATGAATTGTTAGATCGGTTCACAGTGTTCGAAATCGATGATTTTGCGATCAAAATTAAATAACTTTTTTTAGGTTGGTTTTAGAGCTTTGGCGTGTTCTACAAAGTTTTTCTGCATGTTAAAAGGCGTCTTTTGATAAAAAGCAATAAATGATTAATCCCCCTAGAAGTGAGATAAAAATTTTATTTTTTCAAAATATTTTTTTAGCAGTTTGACGTTTTCGGCAAAGTTGTAGCCCATAATAAGAGAAACAAAATTGTAGAACATGTCAAAGCTCCACCTCTTACGGTTTTAGAGATATGGAGCGTTTTGTGCGAAGTACCCCTAAAAATAGTTTTTTCAGTGTAGCTTCAACAGATAAAATCCTACAGTTTTGTGACCTTCCACAAACTTGTTCAGGACGTCAAAATACACATTTTTTTCAGAAGATATCAAGTCATTATATCTTAAAACAAAAAAGTTATAGGTAAATTTATCATATTTTAAGGTGTACTTTCACCTTAAGTAACTATTTCCGGCGCAAAATGGCGCAGATGGCTCAGTCGGTAGTTGAAAGATAAGACTTTTTACTATCACTTGAGGGTGGAAACCCTCGTGGGCAATAGTGGGAAAGGTGGTTTAAATACAAGGCAAACACTTATTATTTTGCCTGTGATACAAGAAAAAAAATAAAAAATAATAATTAAGAAGCCCACAGTAATTTTTGCTGCACTGTGTTTCTTCCGGCAATATCTTTACAAAGTTTTTGCAGAAACCAGTGAGTTTTTATCACTAAAAATTAAAAAAAAAAACAGAAGAAAATATTGTTATAACCCGAGAGTTTTAATTAAAACTAGTTCCAAATAAAAGTATTGAATTTCTTCAAACTTATGACAACCTATCTATGCCCAAACGATTGTCTACCTACCCAAAATTCATAACATTAAATGGCTACAGTGGTTAGAATATTAAATGCGGTTTGATAAATACCTTCGCAGTTCTAATTAAGATAGTTGTAATTCTTCTTGTAACATTCTTCAATACATATTTGACGATTTTTCTGGTGAAAATAACGTAAATCTTTTATACCAAATGATCATTTCGATATAAAAAATTATTTTCAGCCTGATTTTCGTTAAAAGTACTGTTAAATATATGAAAAATATATCAATTAACTCATGATACAGACGATGGGACGTAAAAACTTGTATTTGATTAACGTCAAGAGATTAAAAATTGATTAATATCTGATATATTTCAATTGCTTCTCAGTTTTAAGTCAAACTCGTGAATTACCGAAAAAACTGTTAATCTGCTATCGGAAGAATCAAAACTTCTTCTGATATTTTCCGTAGTTAAAAAGTCAAACAACAAATATAAATATAAATACATGAAAAAAAAATCTACTCTGTTTTTTGATGCACCTCTTGAACTGTTTAATATTTCTTTTTTTTTATTCCTAGCGCTGCATAACTTGAATATTGTCCCTAAAAAAAAACTTCGAACAGTTAATTTCAAAAGTAACTTTATCAGAAATTGCTTGAATATCTGATAGTAAACAATATGAATTCAAAATCATCAATGAATTATTCTGTTTGGTAAAAACAATGCTCAAAAACGACACGAATGCACCTTTGGTGTAAAGTGTCGCTAATTTAAGTAAATAAATAAATAAATAATGCTGAAAAATGTTGTAAAATATTGCCGGAAATCACAAAATGCAGTAAAAAATACAGCGGGCTCCTAAATGATTAATTTTTATTTATTTTTCTTGTATTACAGGCAAAATAATTAGTTTTTGCCATGTATTTAAACCACCTTTCCCACTATTGCCCACGAGGGTTTCCACCCTCAAGTGATAGTAAAAAGTCTAATCTTTCAACTACCGACTGAGCCATCTGCGCCATTTTGCGCCGGAAATAGTTAATTAAGGTGAAAGTACACCTTAAAATATGATAAATTTGCCTATAACTTTTTTGTTTTAAGATATAATAACTTGACATCTTCGGAAGAAATGTGTATTTTGACGTCCTGAACAAGTTTGTAGAAGGTCACAAAACTGTAGGATTTTATCTGTTGAAGCTACACTGAAAAAACTAGTTTTAGGGGTACTTCGCATAAAATGCCCTATATCTCGAAAACCGTAGGAGATGGAGCTTTGACATGTTCTACGATTTTGTTTCTCTTATTATGGGCTACAACTTTGCGAAAGACGTCAAACCTCTAAAAAAATATTTCGAAAAAATAAATTTTTTATCTCACTTCTAGGGGGATTAATCATTTATTACATTTTATCAAAAGACGTCTTTTAACATGCAGAAAAACTTTGTAAAACACGCCAAACCTCTAGAACCAACGTGAAAAAAGTTATTTAATTTTGATCGCAAAATCATCGATTTCGAACACTGTGCGGTTGTGATTTCCATACGACTTTGTTAATGATCCAACCGGTCGATCGAGTGGGTTTACTGTGGACGTTTTAAAAGTTATTTCCGCGGTCTGAAGAAAAATCGTGCGCCGTACGTCGCGAGTGCGCTATCTGGTCGGTGTGGATTTCTAAAACCACCTAAATAATGTGTCGAGAAGTCATAAAATAGACACAAGTGCGAGACCGTTGGAACAATATCGTTGAAATTTCAACCAATTTGTGTTAAACCCCGCTCGATCTACACCAAAACACTCGCGAACAATTAGAGCAAATGGTACCGCTCCCCGGGTGCGAAGAAAGTGAAACGCCAGGCCCACCGTTTTTTTGTAGGGTAACTTATCACTGCGACCAATTTTCTGATCTTTTGTGATACAGGCCCACCGTTACACGGGCCGAGTTGTCGCAGCAGATCTGGACTCCCTGTCCGGAATCGCAGAATCATCGCACTGATATCCCCCGCCGCTGAGCCCGCTCCAGTGCATCCTATAGACACTATAGATTCCATAGACTCGCGGAGGCGAAGACAACTGTAGCCAAACGAACTGTCAGTTCGTGTAGCCAAACTAGCATGACGTCACGATTTCAATAGCGACAATGGATTGCGTGACATCATATTCGCTCGGTACACTCTAAATTCACGGCAAAACACACTAAAATCGTATTGCTCAACCATGTCTCCGCGAGTCTATGGAATCTATAGTGTCTATAGTGCATCCCATCGAAGTCGACTAACGAGCATCGCATCGGCCACAACGATTCCTAGTGTGTGTGAGATACACTCAATAAAATGCGCAAGTAGAAAATTGAACGTTCTCCTTATGATTAGTAGTTAATAAATTCCCCTAATTGCATGGTCCTTACAAAATCAAATTTTTATAGTTTTTATTTTTTTGAATGTATGGTTTTCTTAGGTTTTTTTCGCCGAAAATCAATGGTAAGTGGGTTGAAAGTCCGCCTAATTGAGAGAAATATTTCCGAAGATCGCCTTGGAAAACGACCCTTTAAAAGTGTGGCGTGAACCACTGTACAATGAAAGCTGCACAGAGCAGTGGTCTAGGCGAGTCCACCTAGAAATGGGAGGCCACCGGCTTACTGGTGGACCGACGCGATTGCGGACCTGCGCCGCGCCTGCCTACGGGCTAGGCGGCGGATGCAGCGAGCACGATCAGAGGAAGAGCGAAACGAACGGTGGGTGGTGTTCGCCGCTGCAAAAGCCGCGCTCAAGACCGAGATAAGAGCAAGCAAAAAGGCCTGCTTTGAGGGTCTCTGTCAGAGTGCCAATATGAACCCGTGGGATGACGCCTACAGGATCGTTATGGCCAAGACGAGAGGTGTGATGGCTCCTACAGAGCAATCTCCAGTGATGTTGGAGGGGATCATTGGAGGACTTTTTCCGCGTCATGATCCTAGTCCTTGGCCTCCTTTCATAGGACATCCGGGACTGGGGCTGGCGATGAGGAAAGGGTCACCGATGTGGAACTTGCGGGGATAGCTAAGTCCCTTAGCGTAGATAAGGCCCCAGGTCCGGACCGAGTTCCGAACCTGGCCTTAAAAGTAGCTATTGCAGAAGCTCCCGAGATGTTCAGGGCTGCTATGCAGAAATGCCTGGACGAGGGAGTTTTCCCAGCAGCTTGGAAGAGGCAGAGCCTGGTACTATTGCCAAAGGCGGGGAAACCACCCGGAGACCCGTCGGCATATAGACCAATATGCTTGATTGACACGGCGGGGAAGGTGCTCGAAAAGATCATCCTCAATAGAATGTTGAAGTTCACTGAGAGCGTAAATGGTCTCTCGAGCAACCAGTATGGCTTCCGGAAGGGGAGGTCCACCGTAGACGCTATCTTGTCGGTTACAAAAACCGCCGAGAAAGCACTCGAGCCTAAGAGGAGGAGAATTCGCTTCTGCGGGGTAGTGACTCTGGATGTAAGGAATGCATTTAATAGCACCAGTTGGGCTGCTATTGCCGATGCGCTCTTGCGTCTGGGGATACCGGAGTACTTGTACAAGATTCTCGGAAGCTACTTCCAGAATCGCGTACTAGTTTACGACACGGAGGTGGGTCGGAAGTGCTTTCACATAACCTCAGGAGTCCCGCAAGGTTCCATCCTGGGTCCGGTGTTATGGAATGTCATGTACGACGAGGTGTTGAGGTTAGGTTAGAGTACCCAGTGGGAGTGGTGATTGTTGGATTTGCCGACGATATTACGCTCGAAGTCTACGGTGAAACGATCGAGGAGGTGAAGTTGACTACCGACCACACGATCAAGGTTGTGGAGGCGTGGATGCGGTCCAGAAAACTGGAGCTGGCTCACCACAAGACAGAGGTGACGGTTGTTAACAACATGCAGTCGGCGCAGCAGACGGAGATCAGTGTAGGAGAGTGCACTATCCTGTCGAAGCGCTCTGTCAAGCACTTGGGCGTGATGATCGACGATAAGCTTACCTTCGGTAGCCACGTCGATTATGCCTGTAAAAGAGCCTCCACAGCTATTGCGGCACTGTCCCGGATGATGTCCAATAGCTCAGCGGTGTACGCCAGTAAGCGCAAGCTTCTGGCTAGTGTTGCTACGTCCATACTTAGGTATGGCGGCCCGGCGTGGGGTACCGCGCTAAGTACTGAATGCTACCTACAGAAGCTGGAAAGTACTTACAGGCTTATGTGTCTGAGGGTTGCAAGCGCGTACCGTACCGTGTCACACGACGCTCTCTGTGTCATTACTGGTATGGTGCCTATCAGCATTCTTATCAGTGAGGACATGGAGTGCTTCGAAATGCGCGGCACAAGAGGCATACGCAAGACTGTCAGGATGGCCTCTATGGTCAAATGGCAGCGCGCGTGGGACAGTTCCACCAAAGGAAGGTGGACCCATAGGTTGATACCGAGGGTAGATAGTTGGATTAATAGGCGCCATGGGGAAGTTTCATTCCACCTGACACAGGTCCTTACAGGTCATGGTTGCTTCCGACAGTATCTACACCGTTTCGGGCATGCGGATTCTCCCGAATGCCCAGTGTGCAATGGTTTAGAGGAAACGGCGGAACACGTTTTGTTCGTGTGCCCGCGTTTTCGCACAATGCGTGACCGCATGCTTGCCACATGCGGGGAGGACACAACTCCGGACAACTTGGTCCAGAGAATGTGTAGGGATGAGATTAGCTGGAATGCCGTTTCAACGGCTATCACCCATATCGTCTGGGAGCTACAGAGGAGGTGGCGCGTGGACTCGGAGAATGGCTAGTCCAGATGCAGTACAAGAGGTGGTCCAGGGGTTCGAAGTCGGCTTCGTAGGTCATACCGGTGCCCTGCGGTCGAGATCGACCCTTACAGCGATTAAGTGGCCGCGGAGAGGAAGTCCCGGTAGCGGTGCTGTCGTGGCGTCAGTCTACTGGGTTGGATCTGAGCCCGCGGTTGGAAAGGGGTCCCCGGTAAGGGTCGGGGTAGGTGAGACCCTGCTGTCTGCAACCTACCGATGCATCTGATAGGGCCTGATGGGTAGTAATACCCTTCCTTTGCGGGCAGGTCAGATCGGGTTGCATGTGGGCATCAGTTCTTGATGTCCACTCAGCAGTAGGGCGCGGGCGGGGTTGACCCTGCCCGCCTTCCGAGGACAAAGGGAGTGGCGAGGACCACTCGGGAAACTGGCTAAGCGCCAGCACGCTACCGTGATGGACTCTCCAGAGCGAGTCATCGATGTTCGTTGCTGCTAGGCTACGGCAGCTAACCTTGAGGGTGCGATATGCACTAGCCCCTCTCTGAAGCAATACCTTCTTGGTGGTTCCGGAGAGACATAGGGTTTGGCGACCATAGGAATGTGTTTTAGTGGGTCGAGGAGAGAGTAGTCCTGGCTTCTACCGGCATTGTAGAAGACGGCCTTAACCCCACACTACCCTAACCTTCCTGTTAGGGTGTCTGATGAGCAGATTTATCCCCCAATGGTTTAGAAGGAAAAAAAAAGAGCAGTGGTGCTCACACCAGCAGTGGAAGTTGTTTAGAGCAGTGGTGCTCAAACCTGCAGTGGTTCCCAAGACACTTTATAATGGTATCAATTTCGCTCCTCCGGGTCAACACAATTTACAAGAGACCCTCCTGTCGTACTCAAAAAGGACTTTGTAGTTTCCAGAATTCCCAAATTATCCCTATCTCACATCCGTTCCGGTGGTCCTTGCCCCGACTCCAGTGTGACGTTGACAGTTGATTACCGGATCGTGACGTTTCTCCAAGCAGTGACGAGGGTTACAATATTTTTGATTGGTGCCATTTTGAATTTGAAAAACTTGTATGCAAGTTATACTTATACGATTTTAAATAGACTTAGGTTTAATTTTCTTTTAATAAACTTTGAAAAATATCTATGGAATAACAAAATATAAAAAAAAACAAACAAATACATAACTTTAGGGCTTGAGAAAAAAAATAACTAATGCTGGCACCAACGTAGGCTAATAAATACAAAGTTAATGTGATTCAAATGTGCAAAGAGAGAGACGGAGAACAAACATTAATTTTGTATTTAAACATTTACAAACAATAATAACAATAATACAATATTGACAAGTTAAACAAAATCAAAGTGAAAACCATAGTTTATATTGTAACCAGAAAACGGTTGGTTACAGAATGGACAGTCAAGCGGGAATCGGATGGACGGTACACGGTCACCCTCCCCAAGAACCCCGAAGTTTTGGTGGAAATCGGTGAATCGAAGTGCACTACTCTCACACGGCCGCGAGCAGTAGAACGAAGGTTGTCCAAGGATGAACGGCTTCGAAAGCAGTACAGCGACTTCATGACTGAATATCTGGATCTCGGTCACATGCGCATGATGGATGACTGCGAGGAGAATACAGTTAAGTGTTGTTTTCTATCCCACCACCCGGTGATCAAGGAGTCTAGCACCACGACCAAGGTGAGAGTGGTATTTGACGCTTCATGGTAAACGTCTACAGATGTATCGCTCACTGATGCACTGTATGCTGGATCAGTCGTTCAGCAAGATCTCAGGTCGATCGTTCTCCGCAGTCGGATTCGTCAGGTGATGGTTGTAGCTGATGTGGAGAAAATGCTTCGGCAGATCTGGACGAATTTGGAGGACACTCCTCCACAATGCGTTTTGTGGACGTCACCAGATGGGAAGGTTTTCACATACGAACTTCTAACCGTGACATACGACACCAAATCTGCCCCATATCTCGCCACTCGGACCTTGAAACAGCTGGCGTCTGATGAGCGGGACAGGTTTTCTCTAGTAGCACCAACCATCGAAGAGGACGTGTGTATGGACGACGTTATCTCTAGAGCAGACGACGTCGTAGATTCAAACTGCGAAAGTGGGTCTCCAACCATCCGGAAGTACCAAAAGGAATTCCAAGGGAAAATTTGGCGTTACCTGATTCGAACGGTATCGATTGGGACCAGGATGCAGAGGTGAAAGCATTGGGCTTAACATGGCTTCCCAACGTAGACCAATTCCGTTTCAAGTTCGACATTCCTTCAATCACCGAGCATCAGATCCTCACGAAACGACAAGTGCTGTGTTGCATAGCGAGACTGTTTGACCCACTAGGCCTGAGCGACCACCACTTCTGCAAATATCTTTATGCAGCGACTTCGGTGTCTGAAGAACGAATAAGGTCAGAATCTTCAATGGGACGACCCACTACCCGAAATGGTGGGTGAGGAATGGCGAACATTCCACGAGCAACTTCCTTCGCTGAACAAAATTCGAATTCCACGATGCGTAATCGATCCAGATTCAGTATCACTGTTTCTCCGATGCCTCAACAGTCGCTTACGGTGCGACAATCTACGTTCGGAGCCAAAGGGACGATGGCACAGTTTTGGTTCACCTTTTGACCTCGAAATCAAAGGTAGCACCGGTGAAAAGGTGACAGAATTACTGGAAACCGATGACCGAGTTCAATTTTGGACGGATTCGACATGCGTGGATAAAGTCACCACCAGGAACATGGACAACTTTCGTCGCGCACAGAATTGGTAAAATTCAAGGTTTGACGGAAGCAGATCAATAGAGACACGTTCCTGGAGTTATAAGCCCGGCTGATCTGATCTCGCGTGGAATCTCGCCGAACAACATCCTTGGGAATGATATGTGGTGGCATGGACCTACCTGGCTGCTGCAAAACCTGGAAAGTTGGCCCAAACCCGTGAAAAACACCCCAGAAGAAGAGTTGGAGAAACGACGCAATGTGGTGGCTTGTACTTTGTCGAAGGAATCTGAGTTCATTTCGGATTTTTTAGCCAAATTTTCATCGTTCACGGGATTGATTTGGATGACCGCATACTGGTTGCGCTTCCTGAACAACCTACGGTGCTCAGCAGATGAGAAACGGACAGGACATTTAACTAGTAGAGAACTGCAAGCTGGGAAGCAAACGATTCTCTAGAAGGTTCAGGAAGACTCGTTCCCGGACGAAATCAGCAAGTTGTTGGCTGGCACACCTGTGGCTCGGAATTCTCCTCTGCGATGGTACAATCCACAAATGGACGAAAACGGCATCCTACGAGAGGTCGATTAGCTCATTCCGAATAGTGGCCGAGAACGAAGCATCCAATTGTTTTACCGGCAAGACACGCTCTCACCAAGTTAATCCTCCAGCATCATCATCAAAGCGTGGAGGTTCTAGGTACGGTTCGGCAATGTACCTCCAATTGCTTCTAGGTACGGTTCGGCAACGGTATTGGCCACTAGGTGGCAGAAACCTGGCGAGAAAGGTCGTCCACCAATGTCAGCGATGCTTTCGTGCAAAACCGTCCGCAATACAGCAACAAATGGGAGAACTACCGGCAGCTAGAGTCACCGTTTCGCGTCCTTTTTCGAAAGCTGGTGTCGATTTATTCGGACCTGTGTATCTTGTTACCGACAACATCGGCAGCAATGGAACGTCAGGCCATGCTAGTTGTTTGTTTTTAAAGATAATTTTGTATTGTTAAAAAAATCTTATATGTGTTAGTAATCCTATACCTATTGTTAGAAAACAGTATTTAAAAAATGTAAATAAAAACCTTAGAATATAGTTAGTAATGTTAGATTAAGTAAAGAAAAAAAAAAACCAAAAAAAGGTTGAGAACCTCTGAAAAGTTAAATTCAAAAATTGTCATAAAATCTATTCTTTGCCCCTCGTTTGAAAATGCATCGAAAACGGGAGCAAATTTATCATGCAACAACACCAAATCCGGGTGGAGTATCTAGAGGAAGGGAAAGGAGTAACGATAGGAATGGGAGGATGGAAAGGAAGATTTTTGGAGAAAGGAGGTGAAGATCGAGTGATGAATTTTGGGGAGATTATTGAAGTCCAGGATCGGGTGCCAACCACACGTACAACAAGTTCGGCTCGGCAAATAAGTGGACAGTGCGTGATTTCTATCCGGCTTTCGGGAAGTGAACAATACATCCCAAGTTAGAGTGCGCTAAAGTGAAGTGGAACCGTTCCTGGTATCTGGACGAACAAACCCCTGGACGGTCCAGGAGCGTAGCCTCTACCCTACGAAACACGACACACATCTCCATGCGGTACCATCCGCCAGGCGGTGTGATGGCATCCGACGATTCCACCGTCGGTATTTAACCCCTTTGATACCCGTGGCCGGCAAACGCCGATCAACCAGGCAGCATCCAGGGACGCGTCGGTCTCTCAACGCTACGGCTTCGCCAATGCCAGCCGTCGATCTCTTACGCCAGGTACCGAACCCCCCCCCCCCCTCTTCTACCAGCGAAGCGCCGGTTTCTCAACGTTCCGAAGCAGCATGACACGAACACCGCATGGTTCATCAGGTACGTCCGACTCCATCTCCTCCCTTCCTCCACCACCACCGAGCAGTAAAGGGGCCCCAACGAAACCAAATGCGAATTTGTAACCACAAAACTAACCCACACCTATACAGACAAAATTAGAGAATATAGTAGATACAGTAGATAAGACTCAACTCATATCTTTTAAACCCTAAAAGCGAGAGAGCAAATTCCCTAGCAGTGTTCTGGCCTTCCCTTGTTCGCTTGGTGAATATAGTTGGCAGGTAAGTATAGGGTAGTCGAGTCTTCCCCGGTCAATGCCGACCCTGAGGAAACTCAAGAAGGTGAGCTGGCCTGGGCGTACGGACGCCGATGCCACAGGACGCGTGGAGCGTCCCATCGGTAGTTACAATCTGCGAGCTGGTCGTGGACGGACACCGACAAAGGTATACGTCGCAATCTTCGTGTGCATGGCCACGAAGGCCGTGCATATGGAACTGGTCTCAGACCTGTCTACGGAGCGGTTTCTACAGGTGTTGAGACGTGTCTCTGCGCGCCGGGGGCGCTGCACCGATGTTTACTCGGATAACGGGACAATTTTTTTGGGAGCAAGAAATCAAATCCGAGAGCTGTTCGATTTGCTGAAAGAGAAGACACATCGTGAAACTGTCGCAAAGGAATGTGCAAACGAAGGCATATACTGGCACTTCAACCCTCCAAGTGCCCCACCTTTCGGGAGTTTGTGGGAGGCAGCAGTTCGATCAGCGAAGTTCCATCTACTACGAGTCGTCGGTAGCAATCCTGTGCATCAAGAGGATTTCGTCACCTTGCTGACACAAGTGGAGGCCTGCATGAATAACGTCACTCTCAGATGATCCTCTAGATTTGGAGCCGTTGACGCCGGCACACTTTCTGGTTAGAGGATCTCTGTTATCCATGCCTGATCCTGATCTCAGCGATGTCCAGCTTAATCGTCTGACGCGGTTCCAACTTGTGCAGCGGCAGCTTCAGGATTTTTGGAGACGCTGGCGACGCGAATATTTGTCCCAGCTTCAGGCTCGATCAAAACATTGGCAACCAGCAGTTGATGTTCAGGTTGGAAGATTGGTTGTGGTAGTTGAGTCGAATCAGCCACATACACAGTGGAAGATGGGCCGGATTCAGGAGTTGCACTCGAGTGGTCACAGTGCGAACATCTACTGGTAGTTTAAAACGACCGTTGGTCAAGCTCTGTTTGTTACCAATGCAGGATCAGAATGAAGGTTGAGTTCGTAAATTTCGTCCAGTGCATCGAGAGGAGGTTTCTTTATTTTCAGAACTTTCCCGGCAACTTCAGGGCATTGTTGGTAAAAACTCAAATTCTCAAATCTCATGCTTGAGTTGTTTCACGCGCGATTCTTGACTCGCCAAACTCACCGCCGAAAAACTCATGCATGAGTTGACCTGCGATTTCACTCATTGCTTTATTTCTTGGTATTCTTATTACTTACATCGATGCTTTTAGGCAGGCCCGGATTAAGGTTTGTGGGGGCCCGGGGCCCGAGCGGTTGTGAAGGCCCCTCGGAGGTACAAATGCGATGCACAATGCAGTTTTTCTTTGTTTTTGAGTAGTACTTGAACCAAAATTGGTTTTTGTGGGGGCCCCTAAAATGTGGGGGCCCGGGGCACTGCCCCCCCCCCCCCCCCGGCCCCCCCTTAGATCCGGCCCTGCTTTTAGGATTATATGATAGAACAAAAGCAAACCTACCGTTACCGTACAACAACATTGGATGCCAATCAAATTGATTTGGATTCGTTTTACAAGCGAACGAGATTTCGGCGCTTGACTCGTGAGAGCGAGATTTTGCATGAAAATCTCGCGCGAGAGAAAATGATTCAGAATCGCGCGCGAATTTGCTCACGCAGGAGCGGTTCATGAGTGTGCATTGAGTGTGATTTTACCAACACTGCTTCAGGGTGGGTGAGGATTAGTATGGTACAGTAGACGTTCGCTCGGTGCAAACGCTTTAACTGCAATGCTTTTTAACTGCAAGTCCGCTAAGTGCAACAATTTTGCAGTTATCGCACCGCTATCCGTCAAAATGAAATGTCAACAGTGCTGCGATGTTTTTGCATGCACTTTTGTTGCAATGCGATGTTTTTCGTATGCACATTGGTTGCATTCTGCAGCAACTGACAGTTATGTGATGTCTGTCAGTTGTTGCAGTTATCGAATTTCATTCGGTAAGTGAAACGTAAACATGTTGCACTTATCGAACGTCTACTGTACACGCTAGTATGGAAAAAATAAATCCTCGCTCCAGTCGACTTTTTAGATCCCATTTAGGTCCCATATGAACTGTACAAAATTTCAGCGCAATCGGTGAAACTATAATTTAGCGCAAGCGGTTCAAAGTTTTCATTGGATTTACTATGGGAAAAGTTACACTTTCAGATAAAAAATCCCAGAGGTCGTCCCTTGTCTCCATAATTCAAATCGATCAATGTTTCTTGTAGAAAAATCAATTATGAAACTTTCTTTCGAAGACCGCAAAATAGAGATGGGAAAACTGATTCAATTTTGAGAGTGAATCGCTACCGATTCACTCTCAAAAAAGAGTCGACTCTTTTGATCGATTCAGTAACTCATTTCCGGGATTTGAAGAAAATGTCAATTTTCGATTTGAGCCAACTTCTTTTCGTACAAAATTCACTTGCATTGACTATATTGACGATTTGCACAAACGTCTGAGCATAACGTAGTGAAATACAGGATTCGCAGGTTTTCGTTAATTTCTCCGAAGAATCGAATCGCTGGTGCAAGCCGGTCATATAATATAGTAGTATGGAAACATAATTAATTGTCAAAGATTGCAATGTTCTGCGTCGAATCATCATGAAGTGCGTAGTCATACTAACTCTTTTCGCAATCGTAATGAACATCAGCGAATCGTGACTCTTTTGAAAAGAGTCATGGCTCACTCACTCGGTTTCGCGAATCGATTCTTTGAGTCGATTCGCGAGTGAGTTACCCATCTCTACCGCAAAACAATTGGATGCTTGTGGAAAAAGTTATTGATTTATTACCGATTAGTGATCCAACGAACGGCTTTTTATTTTGTTTTATCAGCAGCACTGCTGCTGCCGTTGTTGCATGGGATGGCGGGAGGCATCACCACCCCCAGAAACAGCAGCAGCCAAGGCAGCAGCTACAGTGCTGCTAATAAAACAAAACAAAAAGCCGTTCATTGGATCACTAATCGGTAATAAATCAATAACTTTTTCCACAAGCATCCAATTGTTTTGCCGTCTTCGAAGGAAAGTTTCATAATTGTTTTTTCTACAAGAAACATTGATCGATTTGAATTAAGGAGACAAGGGACGACCTCTGGGATTTTTTATCTGAAAGTGTAACTTTTCCCATAGTAAATCCAATGAAAACTTTGAACCGTTTGCGCTAAATTATAGTTTCACCGATTGCGCTGAAATTTTGTACAGTTCTTATGGGACCTAAATGGGATCTAAAAAGTCGACTGGAGCGAGGATTTGATATTTGTCCCATACTAGTGAGGATGTCTGCGAACAACATCATATATTGCTACGGATGCAGCCAACGGCTGGATATGCTCGCTACATTCAGGTACTCCACGGGCCGAATTGCGCTACTGTTGCTGTTTTCGGTCGTTGTAGTGAACCAGTTTTGGTTGCGACTGTGATGGAATGTAACTTGAAAATGGCTTTTTCAGTCTCGACAAAATTCAAATACTGCTATTTAATTTCGTCCGTGGGACGAAATTAAATAGCAGTATTTGAATTTTGTAGTGAACCGCTTCACATCTACGTGGACATCGGTACGGTCCACTACCACTACGGAGTGGATGGTCATCGGCGGTCAGCGAGAGCAGAGAGAATTAGAGAAGTCAGTTGATCCTCAGTACGTCGTCGCGATCAGTCGCAAGGGGCGAACCCTTGCTCGATTTTAATTTGTTAGTTTTAAGAAATAAACAGTGTTAATGTTAATAAAGTTTATGTAGTGTTTTTGTTTTATGTAAACCTGGTGTTCTACGTTGCATGCGATGGTCTGAAGATAACTAATTCTATGTGACAGATTCGTGAAATTCAAGGAATCAGGAAGGAAAGGACAACGAAGGTGGACGTTTGATGGACTAAGGAAAAGGAGGTACGTTCTAGTGAAGGTCAAGTGGAGGTCGAACACTATTTCGGTCGGATGTTCTCCGACAACGACTTCGAAACTCGTTTCCAGCGTCCGACCTACATTGGTGGTACCTAAAACCATATCCTAATGTGCAAAATATGTATTATATGACGATTAATACGTTCTTCTTTTATTATCGAGATTTTTACAGTCGTTCTACACATAACTGCCTCATGTACATAGGGAAGTCCATACAGCATAGGATAATTATGTGTAGAATAGCATTTTATGCCGAGCTAGTTAATCTCGGGAGAAGCGATTTTACGACCTTTTCGAAGGAAGAACTCACATTTTGTGAGTTTGTCGGGTATTGCGGTTCGATCCCTCGTCCTCGGCGTGATAGTCATGTGCTTTAAACATCTCACTTGGTTCGCTTTTATATGTCCTTTCTAGTTTAGAATATGTGGTTGGCAATATTTCCAACGATTACCATGACGTGATGTGATATAATCGAAAAAAATACCGTGTTAAAATCGAGCGTGATAAAATGGAGCGTGGTTGAATAGAACCGTGACAAAATCGAAAAACCACTGTATTTGTTGAAAACAAATATATTACATAGTTCAAAATAGCGGCTTTGACCGTTGCATCAAATGTTCAGTTATCTAAAAGTCAATTTATCTTTCATTGGTTTTGATCACCGTTTACATTATTTGTTGGTTTTTCTCGGTGATGTTGAATGTCATTTAAAAAAAAAAACATTTAACGTTTCAACCTACTTTTTAATTTTTTCGGTCATCATCAGAAACTATTAAAGCCTGCGCACTTTAGAATCGGTACACTTTTAGCCGGCTGCAGATCAAAAACGGTTTAACCTGGGAAAAAATGTTGTAAGAAGCAAATGAAGCTTATTTATTGTATTTTGTAGGAAAAGTATGAAAAATTCAGTTTTTATTTCTTCAAGATATTGTGGTACGCTTATGCGTTATTACAGTGTCCTTTTCAGGACGCTATGTGAACCCAGTGTGGTACGCTTTTGCGTGTGCGATCCTATTCCCTTACCTGTCCTCTCCCTTTTCCAATCCTTTTTCCTTCCCTTCTCCGTCAGGTAAATGATGAATAGGCTCGTGTTCAAGGCGATGGTACAAATTTCCCAAATGGAGGAGAACGTGCCTCTAGAGCCGACCTACTGATACCTGATACCTGATTGTGAAATTCATGCCGTTTTATTCTGCACAAACCAATGATCATCTACATTCGCAAATTTCACAGATTACGGGCTGATATTTCCACAAGAGACAAAATTATATTCATCAAAGATATGTGCAAAACAAATTGCGACATTAAACTCTTGACAAATATGGTTCACAAGACCATAATAAACTTTTTTTTTTGCTAGGTTTCTAGCTGCACTCTGAATAGAGTTGAAACCTCTACACTAGACCCGAAGATAGAAAAGAGAACGTAATCTTTCAGAAGCAGTTTGCCAGCCGTACGCGGAAAATGATATCCATTAAGACACTGTTGCCTACTGACTCAGAAAGTTACGGTAGAAGGTTGGAAAGTTTTCAATTGATCAGTCAGTCAGGATTTGCCTATATAGTGTTATGGTCACACGGTTTGTGTTTGTCTTCTTGTTTGATTTTGTGGTATGGTTCAATATGTTTTTCTTCTCGTTAAGTCAGTTGTATGTTTTTTTTAATCGAATTAATCGAACCCTGTATGTTAAACTATAGTCGATCCATGTAACATGTAACTGAACTTCTGATATATTTCTGTTGGTGACATAATACCATCTAAGAGATAAACAAAAATACGCCAAGTTGGTCAGTTGATTTAAATAAAATTTTAAAATAGTAAAGATTGCATGTCAACTATTATGTATTCATCCTCCTACAAATACTATGAAAAATATTCAAATTTGTCCAATTGACCAATCGGCCCTACATAAACCATGTCATTTTTTTAAGCGTAGCGGCAGCCGGTTGAAAGTGTACCGATTCTAAAGTGCGCAGGCTTTAGTATTTGATCCAATCGGTTTCTGAACAGGAACTTTCTCGAGCGTAATCCTCTTAGGTGATCCGGAGCGGCTCGGCGACAGTATGATTGCGCTACGGCGCGGCAGATAGAACGAATCACTCCGGAACACTAGGAAATAAGGGTTCAAAGTTTCACTTTTTCACTTTGGGATCTTCCTCCCGGGTTTCGGCACCTTCTGTTCACGACAAAATGCAGCGGCTGGGAGCAACGACGAACTCACGACCGAACTAACGATAATTTTACTCCCACAATCACGACGGTGAACAAGACGCGACTGTGGAAGACCGGACTGCAAGAACTTCGTATTCTCCCTACAGTTGAAACCCGGAATTTTCGACTAGCGAAGTTGGATTTTTCTCCAAATCCGTGCGTCGGACCTAACTTCGGAAGTGGTGCGCTGTATAGCGGACCAGGTTTACTATACGGGCCCATATAGCCGAGGCGGTAAACGCACGGGTATTCAGCATGACCATGCTGAGGGTGACGGGTTCGATTCCCGGTCGGTCCAGGATCTTTTCGTAAAGAAAATTTCCTTGACTTCCTTGGGCATAGAGTATCTTCGTGCCTGCCACACGATATACGCATGCAAAATGGTCATTGGCAGAGGAAGCTCTCAGTTAATAACTGTGGAAGTGCTCATAGAACACTAAGCTGAGAAGCAGGCTTTGTCCCAATGAGGACGTTACGCCAAGAAGAGAGAGAGAGAGAGTTTACTATACAGCGCCTCACTTCCGAAGTTAGGTCCGACGCATGGATTTGGAGAAAAATCCAACTTCGCTAGTCAAAACCTCCGATTTTCAACTAATTTGAGAATATTTTTCGGCCCACAATTGGCCTACGCGACAGAAATTTGTTCGTTCTCGTTCGACTGCTATATTTCGACTGACTCTTCTACTGACTACCCTAATGCGTTAGTATGTGTAAAAATAAAAAAATCTCCTGCACAAAAAACATCTACTTCCTGTAGATCTGTCAAATTATCGCTCTTTTCTACTACCTCTAATTCATACACTTTCAATTTATTTTAGACGAATTCATGATTAAACACAAATTTAAAGTTATTAGTAATTGTTAATTATCCATCAAACAGCCACCCTGGACAAACCGATATCTTCGTAAGTAGAAGAAGCGAAGAAGGTCAGCACTTCGGAAATTTAGGCGTTAACGTTGCACAGTGGCGGGCCTCTATACAATGGTCGGACAAAACCTCAAATGTTAACCGAAATGGCTAAAACTCACAGGTTATGATGATTTTATTTTTTTTTATTCTTAATCACTTAACATAATTTACAGCTCTATTGTCCACTGGGACACTACGTGAGCAATTTCAATTGAGAGCTGCACTTACATTTTGTACAGCGCCTAGATTCTATTCTACTTTATTGAACTGGTTGCCTTTTTGCTGCTCTCACTTCTTCTACTTTATACCTAGTAGAATGATGAGCACAAGGATGATGATGGATGGCCGTTGTTCCTTTCCAGTCCGATTGGGGGTCCATTATGAGTAGCAGTTCGCCGATGTCCAGGTATCCGGGTCCGTTTGAGCCATGGGGCTCAGAAGAAGGTAAGTGTCAGTTGCTCTCGGGAGAAAAGCAACTGACGAAAAAGTGCAAGTGCCGGGGCTGGCTGCAAGCGAACGTGTGACCAACTACGCCACGGGCCCCGGCTATGATTTTATTGCCCTGAATCTATTTCTGATATGGAACTTTTAATAAATTTTGATTTCACTATACTAGGGTGGTTCAAAATTTTGAAATTTGCTGATTATGGGAAGCATGTAAAAAGTAATCGATAATGGCAGACAATTAAACGTTCCATAATAAATACAAAATTTCCCATAAATAATTCAAAAAGTCCCAGTGAAGAAACAGGGCTGTAAGCAGTAATAAATAACAAAAGTTCCATAAACAAATAAAAAAATGCATAAATAATTCAAAAGTTTCAATAAATAATTGATTTTTGAGCAATTAAAAACGTCAAAAATGCAATGAATAAATCAACTGTTGCAATAAAAAAAGCCATTTTTCCCACCAAATAACTTCGAATTTTCCATAAATAAATCCGATTTTTCCATAATAAATTAGAAAAATCACAATAAAAAAATATCGAATAAGCAATAAAAAAATCAAAAAATGCAATAAAAAATGACGAAACTACCCATGAAAAACAAATGCAGGAAATTATGAGACAGTGAAATGCTGAATCGCACTTATATGACTGAAACGACTGAAAAGCTTGCGTAACTATGATTGCAATTTATCGAGCAATTGCTTGCTGTCCGAACTCGCTATCGCTCGTCGGACCTAAAAAAGGGATAACATCTATGTTTGCATTACACCGGGCAAATGCTTGGATCTATGTGGTTTGCCTAGAACTGAATCGATGCAGTTACGGTGCATCGGATTTCGGAAACTTCGGCGGCCTTCTGCCGCCTCAGTTCCTCAATCCTCTATGCGGCTTCGCCGCATGGTCCACTTGATTTTTTGGCTCAAAATGCATTTACGTTTATTGCTCATTTTTTGACATTTATTGATTATTTATTTTTTCGTTTATTGCACTTTTTGAATTATTTATTGCTTTATCGATATTTTTTTATTGTGAATTTTCTAATTTATTATGGAAAAATCGGATTTATTTATGGAAAATTCGAAGTTATTTGGTGGGAAAAATGGCTTTTTTTATTGCAACAGTTGAACTATTCATTGCATTTTTGACGTTTTTAATTGCCCAAAAATCAATTATTTATGGAAACTTTTGATTTATTTATGCATTTTTTTATTTGTTTATGGAAATTTTGTTATTTATCACTGCTTGCACCCCTGTTTCTTCACTGGGACTTTTGGAATTATTTATTAAGAATGATGACTTTCTTATGAGTCGTTTATATTTTAGTCAATCGATAATAAGCTATTAAAGCCTGCGCACTTTAGAATCGGTTCACTTACAACCGGCTGCAGATCAAAAATGGTTTGACCTAGAAAAGAAATGTTGTAAGAAGCAAATGATGCTTTTCTATTGTAATTTGTAGAAAAAATATAAAATTTGCAGTTTTTATTTCTTTACGATAAAATTCTGATCTGATTGTGTAATTCATGCCATTATCTTCCACACAAACCAATTATTGTCGTTACTTGCAAATTTCACAGCATATGGGCTGGTATTTCCACAAGAAACAAACTTCTATTCTTAAAAGATATGCTCAAAACAAGTTACGTCATTGAGCTACTGACAACTATGGCCATTCAGCATAATTTTATTCAAAATATTTGTTTATGAAAAAATATTTCCAGGGATCGTTTTTTGGATCAACAATTCCCTGATTCAAGTGGCCTAACATAATTCATACCGAAATCTGGATTATTTTTGCAATTATTAGCAGTTTTCCCGCACAACATTTGGAAATTATTAGTCATAAGGCGAACTCATTCTTATAAACCTAAAATTAGTCAGTTTTCATGAGAGAAACACCGAAAACCATATGTACTATGAAAATAAAGATGTAATTCTATGATCACAAATAAAAAAAAAAATTAAGTAAATCTAGTTTAGTTAAAAAATAACTTTAGATATTTCACATCATTAAAACACATCCAACGATTTTCGTCTGCAAACGTTCATACAGCTTTCAAGCCACGATTATTCACATTGTTCTGCGTCAAATCATTGGTTTCTTGTATACTAGTACTATTCGTATAGTATCCTTCCCGTATGCGTATTTGCTGAACTAAAATTAATGCGAAAACATTTTTTTTACCTTAAGTATGTGGGAAAGCCTTTGATTTTCCATAAAACCCTTCAAAGGTTTACCATTGCTATATTGGTAATTTTAAAACACCCATGGAATATTTTACCTCCCTTAAATAACAATCATAAGACCATAAATGATTCTATACTGCGTAGTTAGTGGATTTGGCCATTTTAAATTCCTACACAAATCTTGAATCTCGCGATGATTGATTTTTGTTCAATTTGTGCAAAAAAAAAACTGGCACTATTTATGAATTCAGATCAATAGTTCACCTAAAACCAAAACAGCAAATTTTATATTTTTCCTACAAACTACAATAGATAGGCTTCAATTGCTTCTAATAACACTTTTTTCAAGTGAAGCCGTTTTTGATCTGCAGCCGGTTGAAAGTGTACCAATTCTAAAATGCGCAGGCTTTACGATCGACCGAGTGAGAGGTTAGGAACACCGCGTGACGTAAGTCAGACAGCATCTGCAGGTGGGTACGTTTCCCTTGTGACGCCGTAAACATGAAAAGAGCACTTTTACGGAAGAATGTGCTACACCACAAAACACTTTTGCGACGAAGAGAAAGCATTGTCGGCTCGGCAAAGTTGATCAAGACTTTCGACGAGTAGTACGAAATCGCACAGGTGAACCAAATTCCATTAAGAATCGAGCGTCTTGGTGAACTATGGCGAACCTACGAAACCGTACAGGATGAAATTGAGGTTATTGAAGATAGCCAAGGAAAGTTTGCTGAGCTTCGTCAGCAGTTCCACGATATGTATTTCTCGTTAAAAGCTTCGTTGATAGCAAAACTACCTCGCAACGAAGCCCCTCGACCTCGATCTAACCAAGCGGCACCTGTTGTTCCGATGCCCCCTCCACATGTGTTGTCCGTTAAACTGCCGGAGCTCAAGATACCGGAATTTGATGGACAGCCAGACCAGTGGATAGAGTTTCGTGACCTCTTTAAGTCGGTCATACATTCCAACGTACAGCTGTCAGCTGTGCAGAAGATACATTACCTTCGAAATTCTCTAAAGGGCGAAGCATCGCGTCTCATTTCGTCCATCCCGATCACAGCCGACAGCTATCCAATTGCGTGGAAAGCAATATGCGATCCCTACGAGAACACGAATTATTTGGCGAAACAGCACATGTCTGCTCTGTTTCGCATTCCTCCAATCAAGAAGGGATCTGCTACGGCATTGGCTGAACTAGAAAACGAATTCAATGGCCATGTCGGGATTTTAGACAAAATCGAAAATCCCGAACAACACTGGAATTCGTTTCTTGTAGAACAGTTGAGTAGTTTGCTAGACGATAAATCGCTTTTAGAATGGGAAACCCAGTGTAAAAAAAGAGGAACAAGCTGAAAACCCAAGGTTGCTCGAATTCATCCACAAGCGGGTCCGTACTCTTCAGAAATGTGCCGCTTCAAGCATCGCCCCAGCGAGTTCCCATGTTAAATCTGTGAAGAACAAGTCTTTCACTTCTCACGTCGCTTCGGATAATATGCAAAAATGCCGAAACTGCAAGCAGGCACATCCAATAACACAGTGTGATGCATTCTCGAAACTAACACCGCAAATTCGATTGGATTTTACTTGTAAACATCGTCTGTGTATCAACTGCTTGAGAGGTGGCCATATGGCATAGGATTGCCGTAGTAGCTTGTGCAGCTGCTTCTTCGATTGTTGAAACACCAGATGAAGGAGAACCACTAGCTACATCTCAAGCATGTACAGTGATCTGCACGACTCCCTCAACGATCACCTCGCGTTCGGTCGTTATTGCACCACCGGTGGTGCACGCGGCTTCGTTACCCCAGACAGTGCAGTCGGTAGCCAATCGTACTACGTCGGTCGTTCGCGCATGCCCCCCTTTTTCGCCGCCGGTTATCCCGTCCGACATTCTTGAGCACGAACCACTTCCACATTGCCCTCAACAGCCGGCCACTTCGTTGACAGAGTCAAATAGTTCCCGTGACAGTACCGTCTTTTTATCAACAGCCGTTATCAGAGTCAAGGACGTAAATGATGTATATCACTTTGCGAGGGCTTTGCTAGACAGCGGCTCACCGTCAAATTTTTATTTCGGAGGCTCTGTGTCAGAAGTTGAACCTTAAGCGCGTTCGTCACAATCTTCCTGTTAGTGGAATTGGGCAAGCTACTGTCAATGTCCGTTGCAAATTACAGCTGGCATTTGCTTCAGGATTCGGTAGACTCGATCAGCTTTTCGAGTGCTTGGTGTTGCCCAAACTAACTGTTAATCTCCCATGTCACAGCGTTGATGTATCTCGATGGAATATTCCAAACAATCTACCGTTAGCCGACCCCAGATTTAATATATGCCACGGTATCGACACAGCCCTGTCGTCCTCCTTAGTCACGGTTAGTCGACGACTAAGGGGCTTTATTTTTAAGTCAAAAAAGATTTTTCTCAAAATAACCATGTAAAATGGTTAATGTGATTTTTACCACCATCCACGTGGTGCACATCTTTCAAAAAAAAATCACTTCACTTCACTTCACGACCACCCCCTCAGGAAGCAAAATTTAATAAAACGTTATTTTTGACCATTTTGGGTGTTCAGTGTTAACGCCCTGACCGTACCAGATTGAGTGTAAATGGGATTTGGAAAAAGTCGGTACCCACGACCACCCCCTCAGGTGGCAAAATTTATTAAAACGTTATTTTGGGGCTGTCCATAAACCACGTGGTCATTTTTTGGGACTTTTCGAAACCCCCCCCCCCCCCCCCGCGTGGTCATTAGTCCATACAAAACTTTTTATTTGTCCATACAAAATGGTCATCGGCCGAACCCCCCCCCCCCCTCATGACCACGTGGTTTATGGACAGCCCCTTTTGACCATTTTGGGTGTTCAGTGTTGACGCCCTGACCGTACCAGATTGAGTGTAAATGGGATTTGGAAAAAGTCGGTACCCACGACCACCCCCTCAGGTAGCAAAATTTAATAAAACGTTATTTTTGACCATTTTGGTTGTACACTGTTGACGCCCTGACCGTACCAGATTGAGTGTAAATGGAATTTGGCAATAGTCGGTACCCACGACCACCCCCTCAGGTGGCAAAATTTAATAAAACGTTATTTTTGACCATTTTGGGTGTTCAGTGTTAACGCCCTGACCGTACCAGATTGAGTGTAAATGGGATTTGGAAAAAGTCGGTACCCACGACCACAACTTCAGGTAGCAAAATTTATTAAAACGTTATTTTTGACCATTTTGGTTGTACACTGTTGACGCCCTGACCGTACCAGATTGAGTGTAAATGGAATTTGGCAATAGTCGGTACCCACGACCACCCCCTCAGGTGGCAAAATTTAATAAAACGTTATTTTTGACCATTTTGGGTGTTCAGTGTTAACGCCCTGACCGTACCAGATTGAGTGTAAATGGGATTTGGAAAAAGTCGGTACCCACAACCACCCCCTCAGGTAGCAAAATTTAATAAAACGTTATTTTTGACCATTTTGGTTGTACACTGTTGACGCCCTGACCGTACCAGATTGAGTGTAAATGGAATTTGGCAATAGTCGGTACCCACGACCACCCCCTCAGGTGGCAAAATTCAATAAAACGTTATTTTTTACCATTTTGGTTGTACACTGTTGACGCCCTGACCGTACCAGATTGAGTGTAAATGGAATTTGGCAATAGTCGGTACCCACGACCACCCCCTCAGGTGGCAAAATTTATTAAAACGTTATTTTTGACCATTTTGGGTGTTCAGTGTTAACGCCCTGACCGTACCAGATTGAGTGTACATGGGATTTGGAAAAAGTCGGTACCCACAACCACCCCCTCAGGTAGCAAAATTTAATAAAACGTTATTTTTGACCATTTTGGTTGTACACTGTTGACGCCCTGACCGTACCAGATTGAGTGTAAATGGAATTTGGCAATAGTCGGTACCCACGACCACCCCCTCAGGTGGCAAAATTCAATAAAACGTTATTTTTGACCATTTTGGTTGTACACTGTTGACGCCCTGACCGTACCAGATTGAGTGTAAATGGAATTTGGCAATAGTCGGTACCCACGACCACCCCCTCAGGTGGCAAAATTCAATAAAACGTTATTTTTGACCATTTTGGTTGTACACTGTTGACGCCCTGACCGTACCAGATTGAGTGTAAATGGAATTTGGCAATAGTCGGTACCCACGACCACCCCCTCAGGTGGCAAAATTCAATAAAACGTTATTTTTGACCATTTTGGTTGTACACTGTTGACGCCCTGACCGTACCAGATTGAGTGTAAATGGAATTTGGCAATAGTCGGTACCCACGACCACCCCCTCAGGTGGCAAAATTTATTAAAACGTTATTTTTGACCATTTTGGGTGTTCAGTGTTAACGCCCTGACCGTACCAGATTGAGTGTAAATGGGATTTGGAAAAAGTCGGTACCCACGACCACCCCCTCAGGTAGCAAAATTTAATAAAACGTTATTTTTGACCATTTTGGGTGTTCAGTGTTAACGCCCTGACCGTACCAGATTGAGTGTAAATGGGATTTGGAAAAAGTCGGTACCCACGACCACCCAGGTAGCAAAAAATAATAAAACGTCATTTGAGAGCATTTTAGTTGTACACTGTTGACGCCCTGACCGTACCAGATTGAGTGTAAATGAAATTTGGCAATAGTCGGTACCCACGACCACCCCCTCAGGTGGCAAAATTTAATAAAACGTTATTTTTGACCATTTTGGGTGTTCAGTGTTAACGCCCTGACCGTACCAGATTGAGTGTAAATGGGATTTGGAAAAAGTCGGTACCCACGACCACCCCCTCAGGTGGCAAAATTTAATAAAACGTTATTTTTGACCATTTTGGTTGTACACTGTTGACGCCCTGACCGTACCAGATTGAGTGTAAATGGGATTTGGAAAAAGTCGGTACCCACAACCACCCCCTCAGGTAGCAAAATTTAATAAAACGTTATTTTTGACCATTTTGGTTGTACACTGTTGACGCCCTGACCGTACCAGATTGAGTGTAAATGGAATTTGGCAATAGTCGGTACCCACGACCACCCCCTCAGGTGGCAAAATTTATTAAAACGTTATTTTTGACCATTTTGGGTGTTCAGTGTTAACGCCCTGACCGTACCAGATTGAGTGTAAATGGGATTTGGAAAAAGTCGGTACCCACGACCACCCCCTCAGGTAGCAAAAAATAATAAAACGTCATTTGAGAGCATTTTGGTTGTACACTGTTGACGCCCTGACCGTACCAGATTGAGTGTAAATGGAATTTGGCAATAGTCGGTACCCACGACCACCCCCTCAGGTGGCAAAATTTAATAAAACGTTATTTTTGACCATTTTGGTTGTACACTGTTGACGCCCTGACCGTACCAGATTGAGTGTAAATGGGATTTGGAAATAGTCGGTACCCACAACCACCCCCTCAGGTGGCAAAATTTAATAAAACGTTATTTTTGACCATTTTGGGTGTTCAGTGTTAACGCCCTGACCGTACCAGATTGAGTGTAAATGGAATTTGGCAATAGTCGGTACCCACGACCACCCCCTCAGGTGGCAAAATTTATTAAAACGTTATTTTTGACCATTTTGGGTGTTCAGTGTTAACGCCCTGACCGTACCAGATTGAGTGTAAATGGGATTTGGAAAAAGTCGGTACCCACGACCACCCCCTCAGGTAGCAAAATTTAATAAAACGTTATTTTTGACCATTTTGGTTGTACACTGTTGACGCCCTGACCGTACCAGATTGAGTGTAAATGGAATTTGGCAATAGTCGGTACCCACGACCACCCCCTCAGGTGGCAAAATTTAATAAAACGTTATTTTTGACCATTTTGGGTGTTCAGTGTTAACGCCCTGACCGTACCAGATTGAGTGTAAATGGGATTTGGAAAAAGTCGGTACCCACGACCACCCCCTCAAATGGCAAAATTTATTAAAACGTTATTTTTGACCATTTTGGGTGTTCAGTGTTAACGCCCTGACCGTACCAGATTGAGTGTAAATGGGATTTGGAAAAAGTCGGTACCCACGACCACCCCCTCAGGTAGCAAAAAATAATAAAATGTCATTTGAGAGTATTTTGGGCAATTCCAATTGACAAAAAAATTTGACAATGCAGAACCCGTAGCTTCCGGGAAGGTAAGCCCAGCTCCCTGGGTTAGTGGGTTGGTGTCAGGCCCTGCGAGCCAGCCGTAAAAAAGACTAGCACCGGAAAATCAACAAGAGAAGAATGCGAACCGATACCAATGGCGACGACCACAGCGACGAAAAGGGACTTGCGATTGGAAGCTCGGTACGTGGAACTGCAGATCTCTCAACTTCATCGGGAGCACCCGCATACTCGCCGATATACTGAAGGACCGCGGGTTCGGAATCGTAGCGCTGCAGGAGGTGTGTTGGACAGGATCTTTAGTGCGAACGTTTAGAGGTAATCATACCATCTACCAGAGTAGCGGCAACACACGTGAGCTAGGAACAGCTTTTATAGTGATGGGCGACATGCAGAGGCGCGTGATCGGTTGGTGGCCGATCGACGAAAGAATGTGCAGGTTGAGGATCAAGGGCCGATTCTTCAACATTAGCATAATAAACGTGCACAGCCGTCACTCCGGAAGCACTGATGATGACAAAGACGCATTTTACGCGCAGCTCGAACGCGAGTACGACCGCTGCCCAAACCACGACGTCAAGATCATCATAGGGGATCTAAACGCTCAGGTAGGCCAGGAGGAGGAATTCAGACCGACGATTGGAAAGTTCAGCGCCCACCAGCTGACGAACGAAAATGGCCTACGCCTCATCGATTTCGCCGCCTCCAAGAACATGGCCATTCGTAGCACCTTCTTCCAGCACAGCCTCCCGTATCGTTACACCTGGAGATCACCACAACAAACGGAATCGCAAATCGACCACGTTCTGATTGATGGACGGCACTTCTCCGACATTATCAACGTCAGAACCTATCGTGGCGCTAATATCGACTCTGATCACTACCTGGTGATGATTAAACTGCGTCCGAAACTCTCCGTTATTAACAACGTACAATACCGGCGGCCGCCCCGGTACGATCTAGAGCGACTGAAGCAACCGAATGTCGCCACCGCATACGCGCAGAATCTCGAGGCAGCGTTGCCGGACGAGGGTGTGCTCGATGTGGCCCCTCTAGAGGACTGCTGGAGTACAATCAAAGCAGCCATCAACAACGCAGCTGAGAGCACTATCGGGTACGTAGAACGGAGTTGGCGAAACGATTGGTTCGACGAGGAGTGCAGAGCGGTTCTGGAGGAGAAGGATGCAGCGCGGGCGGTAATGCTGCAGCATGGAACCCGACAGAATGTGGAGCGATACAGACAGAAGTGGAATCAGCAGACCCGTCTCTTCCGGGAGAAAAAGCGCCGCCTGGAAGAAGCGGAGTGCGAGGAAATGGAACTGCTGTGCCGTTCACAGGAAACACGCAAGTTCTACCAGAAGCTCAACGCATCCCGCAAAGGCTACGTGCTGCAAGCCGAAATCTGCAGGGATAAGGACGGGAGCCTCCTGACGGACAAACGTGAGGTGATCGAAAGGTGGAAGCAGCACTTCGACGAGCACCTGAATGGCGAAGAGAATGTAGGCACGGAGGACCAAGGCAGCGGAGGAAATGACTATGTTGGTGCAGCAGAGGACGGGAACGAACCAACTCCCACGCTGAGGGAAGTTAAGGATGCCATCCACCAGGTCAAAAACAACAAAGCGGCTGGTAAGGACGGTATCGCAGCGGAACTCATCAAGATGGGCCCGGAAAAGTTGGTCACCTGTCTGCACCAGTTAGTAGTCAAGATCTGGGAAACCGAACAGCTACCGGAGGAGTGGAAGGAAGGGATAATCTGTCCCATCCACAAGAAAGGCGACAAGTTAATGTGTGAGAACTTTCGAGAGATCACCATTTTGAATGCCGCCTACAAAGTGCTATCCCAGATCATCTTCCGTCGTCTTTCACCTAACGTAAATGAGTTCGTGGGAAGTTACCAAGCCGGTTTCATCGACGGCCGGTCGACAACGGACCAGATCTTCACCGTACGGCAAATCCTCCAGAAATGCCGTGAATACCAGGTCCCAACGCATCACCTGTTCATCGACTTCAAAGCGGCACACGACCGCACAGAGCTATGGAAAATTATGGACGAGAACAGCTTTCCCGGGAAGCTGACTAGACTGATAAGAGCAACGATGGACGGTGTGCAGAACAGCGTAAGGATTTCGGGTGAACTATCCAGTTCATTTGAATCTCGACGGGGACTACGACAAGGTGATGGACTTTCCTGCCTTTTATTCAACATCGCCCTGGAAGGTGTTATGCGACGAGCCGGGCTCAACAGCCGGGGTACGATCTTCACGAAATCCAGCCAATTTGTATGTTTTGCGGATGACATGGATATTATTGCTAGGACATTTGGAACGGTGGCAGAACAGTACACCCGCCTGAAACGTGAAGCAGCAAAGGTCGGACTGGTAATGAATGCGGCTAAGACAAAGTACATGCTGGTAGGTGGGACTGAGCGAGACAGGACAAGCCTTGGCAGCAATGTTACGATAGACGGGGATACTTTCGAGGTGGAAGAAGAATTCGTCTACCTCGGTTCCTTGCTAACGGCTGACAATAACGTGAGCCGTGAAATACGAAGGCGCATCATCAGTGGAAGTCGTGCCTACTATGGGCTCCAGAAGAAACTGCGGTCAAAAAAGATTCACCCCCGCACCAAATGTACCATGTACAAGACGTTAATAAGACCGGTGGTTCTCTACGGGCACGAAACGTGGACGATGCTCGAGGAGGACATGCAAGCACTCGGAGTTTTCGAGCGACGGGTGCTAAGGACGATCTTCGGCGGCGTGCAGGAGAATGGTGTGTGGCGGAGAAGGATGAACCACGAGCTCGCTGCACTTTATGGCGAACTCAGCATTCAGAAGGTAGCCAAAGCCGGAAGGATACGGTAGGCAGGGCATGTTGCAAGAATGCCGGACAACAACCCTGCAAAGTTGGTATTTGCTAACCATCCGGTTGGTACAAGAAGGCGTGGAGCGCAGAGAGCACGATGGGCGGACCACGTGGAGCGTGATCTGGCGAGTGTTGGGCGTGACCGACGTTGGAGAGCTGCAGCTGCAAATCGAGTATTATGGCGGCAAATTGTTGATTCAGTATTATCATGAATTTGATGTTAACTAAATAAATGAATGATGAAACACCGAAGCGAGTTTTTTGTTCTACGCCTTGCATTCTATTCATAGGGCGTGCTATGTTTGTGTTTGCTACGCCATGCAATACTACTTAACAAATTGACCTTCATCCTCGCCCTTTCAGATGAGAGTCACCCAGCAGTGAGTGACACAGCTCTGCGTCGAAACGACGCTAAACAAGCGTTCGGCTGCTCAGGAATTGTGCAGAGAAAAAGCGTTGCGGCGGCAGCCACCGTGTCAGTGCGTTCGTTTCGAATATGTTCGAGACGGTCGGCTGTAGCGTTGATGGAGGAAGAAGGGCAATGTTGATGTTGCGGCTTTTTTGTGTTATAATGTTGATAATTCACAAGACTGGAGGTTATATGCAGACCTTGTGGACGACCAACGTATTAACCACATTTTTCCTCTTGTTAAGAATGTGTTGTTTTTTTTTTTAAGTTACACTGTTATAGAGTTAATATACCTACCACACTGTCTATTCCTCCTTGACCTTTCAGGACGCGCGCCATCAAGCAACCAAAACTGCACCGCGCTCGCGCTGTATACGAAGAGCGAGGTTTTTTGGTAGTGTTGTACTTTTTACCACAGCGCGCGCGCTGAAGGGTTAAGAGATTTTCCCTTCTTCTAGGTATAGGCTGTTCTTTCGAGGCCAATTTTTCGATCGGAATTATTTTGATCTAACCTTATGATCATTTGGCATAGTAATAGTTTGTCCAAATGTCTTTTCGGCCTAATGACCCAGTATTGACAGCCAGTATTTAACGGACCTTTGCTGACAGTTATATCTCATGCAAGATCAGCTCTAACACGCATTCACTTGCGAGCTTTTTCTTTTTTCTCGCTCATTCTCTTTGATATACTCAAGAAAGATCGAGATGGAAGAGGTAAAATACCCCCTCTTTTACCTGTTTCTATCTCGTGTTTGTTTACGAGAGTGAGTGAGAAAAAAAGAAAAGTTGATTGATTGATTGATTTAG
This sequence comes from Aedes albopictus, assembly GCF_035046485.1. Lineage (NCBI taxonomy): Eukaryota > Metazoa > Arthropoda > Insecta > Diptera > Culicidae > Aedes > Aedes albopictus. The sequence goes on from NC_085137.1 coordinate 271,923,697, forward strand.
ACTTTCAGCTCAAAGAAAAGTTGCGCACGCTAGAGTACGCATAACTCCTTTATGTTGTTTTAAGGTTATTCTTTCAAACAGTATCTTCTGGTATTGAAGCTGTCAGTAATGTTATTGAATTATTTCTTCTTTCAACAATGGCTTTTTTTTTCAATATCCTTTACGAAAAATATATACAGTGTCGGACAAAACACTAAGACCACCAGTCCTATTTCATACAAAATGGCCAAGTTTGACGATATGGTACTCGTTTTCTAGTAAACCGATTTGGCTGAAATTTTGACTGCCGACTTGGAATTACTGGAATTTTGATTTTTATCAAATTGATTGTGTTCTGACCACTACTTCCAAAGTTACAGATATACGGCGCGACAAAATTCTAACACCAAGATTATTTGTGATCAAAACAAAAAAAATGTCCTCAAATTTAAATGGCATCCTTAATTTTCGTACTTATTTATCAATCATCAAGTATCAGATACTCCCATATATCCTTTATCATGGCAATCTGAAAATGGTCCTATTATTTTGTCGTTTCGTATATCTGTTACTTTTGATGTAGTGAACAGAACTGAATCAATTAAATACAAATTGAAATTCACGTAACTCCATGGCGACTGCCAAAATTTCAGCCAAATCGATTCACTAGAAACCGAGCATCACATCGTCAAACTTTTCAATTTTGTATAAAAAATGACTGGTGGTCTTATTGTTTTGTCCGACGCTGTATAAACCATCATCAGAATAACCCATTTAAAAATATGCTTTCGGGGTAATGGCGTTCGGGGTAGTGGCCTATTCGGGGTAGTGGCATTCGGGGTAATGACCCATTCGAGGTAATGACCCATTCGGGGTAATGGCTTTCGGGGTAATGGCCTATTCGGGGTAATGGCCTATTCGGGGTAATGGCTTTCGGGGTAGTGGCGTTCGGGGTAATGGCTTTCGGGGTAGTGGCGTTCGGGGTAATGCCGCTCGGGGTAGTGGCATTCGGGGTAATGGGGTAGAATCCTACGCACATCACTCGATCCATCGTCGCCTTGATCAATCATATCAGTTTATCCGGGAATCCTTGGGGAATCCGTATTCGTGCATAACCTGCCATAGCTGTTCTCGATCGATTGTATCATACGCCGATTTGAAATCGATGAACAAGTGATGTGTGGGCACGTTGAATTCGCGGCATTTCTGCAACACCTGGCGGATGGCGAACATCTGGTCCATTGTAGCGCGTTCTATTGGCTTATACGAGCGAAGCGAACCGTACCGGAGTAGTAAAAACACGTCTATCTTGATTTGTGGTTGAACACGGAATAAGTTTTATTTCTAATGACACTTACTGACTAACAAACTTTCAATGATTACTTTGATGATCATTGAGCTGCGTTGCAACTCCAATACTCCTCCTCAACGCTGCTATTCTAATCCACATTTCTTACGTAGGGTCTCAACACGAACTCGGGAGAGTGGTTTGGTCATCAAATCAGCAAGCATCAGTTCAGTGGGGCAATAAACGTAATTGACTGTTCCAGTCTGCTTCAAATCCTTGGCAAAGTGGAATCTTGTTGCTATGTGTTTGGTTCGATTGCTGAACTTATCGGAATCCAGCATTTTGAGGCAGCTTTGATTATCCTCATTTATTGTAATTGTTGGTTGATCTTCTCCTAAGTCTTTCAGTAACCGCTGCAGCCAGATTGCTTCTTGTGAGGCTTCAGAAAGTGACACAAATTCTGCTTCAGCTGTCGATAGTGACACACATGTCTGCTTACGGCATGCCCAAGATAGTGTGCCTCCGTTGAACTTGAAGATGAATCCGCTATTCGATTTTCGGTCCTCGCGATTTTCCGCCCAGTCTGCATCCGCGTATCCTATCAGTCCTGAATGATCGTCCATTTTGCTCAGTCTGAGCTTTACGTTAATCGTTCCCTTAAGATACCGGACCATACGCTTCAACTCCGTCCAATCTTGCTGAGTGGGAACAGTTATCTTTCGGCTTATGATGGCGATTGAGCAGCAATATCAGGTCGAGTATTCACTGCGATGTACAAAAGTTGTCCTACTAGCTTCTGGTACTGCTTGTTGTCTGGGAGAAGGATCTGCTTGTCATCATTCTTACCATAACCGGGATCTAACGGAATGTTGGACGATCTCGCATCATCTAGCCCAGTGGATTTCACAACTTCACTGATGTATTTTCGTTGACAGAGGTAGAAGTCTCCTGCTTCATCTCGCTCCACTTCAATTCCCAGGTACCACTGGATGTCTCCGAGACTGCTGATTTCAAAATTCTTCCTCAAGGCCAGTTCCAGGGGTTTGATAATTTGCTCATCTTCGCTTGCTACAACTAGATCATCGACGTAGACCAGTATGTAACACCATTTTCCATTAACTTCTTTCTTGTATAAGCACGGATCCGACTCACATCTACGAAATCCAGCTTCCTCTAACACTTCATGCAGTCGTTGGTTCCACGAACGTGCAGCCTGCTTCAAACCATATATGCTTTTCTTCAGTCGGCAAACCTTGTTCTCCATACCTGCTACAGCATATCCAGACGGCTGCCTCATAAATATCTCCTCCTCAAGGTTGCCGTATAGAAACGCCGTCTTCACATCGTACTGCTTGACCACCATTCGTTTCTTGGCCACTACAGACATCAGGGTACGGAAGGTTGTTTGGCGGACTACGGGAGCAAACACTTCGTCATAGTCGGCTCCATATCGCTGGCTAAAACCTTGAGCTACTAACCTTGCCTTATGCCGGATTACCTCGCCGTTCTTGTCATGCTTCACCTTGAACACCCATTTGCAGCCGATAGCACGCCTTCCTCTGGGCAGGTCAACCAGGTCCCATGCTTCATTGCAGTCCATCAAAATGAGTTCATCCTCCATTGCCTTTCTCCACTGGATACTTTCCGGACAGGATATTGCCTCCTTGAATGTCTTCGGCTCCTCCTGAATCAATGGACCAGCTATGCACACGTACCTTTCCGGTTGTTTTCCTTGATTTATTCTTTCGGATCGTCGGGTTACAGACTCGACTTGTCCTAAGTCATCCGGTGTCCCTTCGTTGTTTTCAGGATCGCCCCACTCGTCATCATCATCGGATTATCCAGCATTCAGCAAACTTGAGCTTGATTGCTTTGCTGTCCAGCTTTCCTCGTTTCTCGTTTGGAACATGGCAGTACGCATCCACTCCAAATCGTTGAATGTGTCCCAAATTCGGTTTCTCGGATCGAGCGAGAAGGTAGACGATTCTGCAGGTAATTTGCTGTTACGATGGCTTCTCCCCAGAAACGATGATCCATCTTGGCATCTATCAGTATACATCGGGCCATTTCCACCAAGTGCCTATTTTTTCTTTCCGCAACTCCATTTTGTTGAGGGGTGTATGGAGCAGTAAACTGGCCAAGAATCCCGTTCCGCTTCAGAAATGACCTCACACGCTTGCCAGTGTATTCACCTCCATTATCAGATCGAATTACCTTCGGTTTCTTGCCGAACTGTGTTTTCGCCATCTCTACGTATTCCTCCAGTTTCTCCAGGGCTTCTGATTTGTTCCGCAAGATGTAGACTACCGTGTATCTGCTGTAGTCATCGATGAATGTCAAGAAATATTTTCGTCCTCCAATGGTATTAGTCCGCATCGGTCCGCAAATATCGGTATGGACCAGATCCATTACTGCTGACGTTTGACTTTCAGATGTCTTCGGAAAAGGGCTTCTGTTCATTTTACCTTGAATGCACGCTTCACAAATTTCCTTGCAGCTACACGCCTTCACAGACACTCCAAGGGCCAAATCTTTGAGCTTCAAAACTGCATCGCAATCTCGATGGCCTAGCCGCCGATGCCAGACATGGATACACTCGCTAGCCGAAGTCACCAATGACGCAGATTAGTTGCATTTCTTCATTACAAACAAACCTCGTTCAAACTCAGCAACTGCACCGATCGTTCCGCCTCTGATAATTTTCGCTCCGGTTTCATTGAACGTCACACTGAACCCCTTCTTCACCAGTCGCTTGACGGATATAAGGTTCGACTTCATGTCAGGTACATACAGCACTGCTTCCAGCATTATCACTCGGCGGTTGCCTGCACCATCCAACACTACAATCTTTCCAGATCCTCGACCTTTGGATTCAGCCTTCATCCCGTTAGCAACTCAAACAGCTTCCAGAACCGTTTCATCCAGGGTGTCAAAGAACTCACGACGGTTTGAGATATGGCACGTTGCTCCAGAATCCAGAATCCACTTGTCCTCATGCTTCATCATATTTCCGGTCCAAAACGCCCAGTTCTCCCAGTCCTGCACCACGGTGTTCGCTTTCTGTTTCTTGGTGACCCTCGGTTGTTTATTTTTCTCAGCCTTTCAAGCCTTGAACTTCTCGCAATCGATCTTCTGGTGACCTGGTTTCTTGCAAAAGTAGCACCGGTCAGCAGCACTCTTTCTCCCGACTTGCAAAGCGGTTTCGGAGGTATCTTTAGTCTTGAAACGTTGTTCTCGCTTTTGCCATTCATCGATCAGCTTTCCTTTCACCAGGTTCAGTGTGGGATCTTCTTCCGGCCTTGCTTCCAGAGCGGTAACCAGGGTCTCATATTCGTCCGGTAGGCTGCTGAAGAGGATTGATACCAGCCACTGATCGTCGAGAATTTTTTCAGGTTGCAGATCGTTCAGCTTCTCAAAAAGTTCTGTCAGGCTTGAAATGTGTTTCTCCATGTTTCCGTTTTTCTCCAGACGCAGTCGACAAATTTTCCGCATAACTGAAACCTTCGTGCTGAGCGTCCTTTTGACGTGAAACTTCTCCAGAGTCTCCCAAGCTTCGGCAGCGGATTTAGCCTTCCTGATGTGGACCAACTGGTTGTCATCCACGGCCAGTCCAATTGTCGCCAGCGCTTCCTCGTACTTCGATTTCCAGGCAGCAGTTACGAGTTCGGGTTTGGGATCGTTCACGGCCGTCCAACTTCCTTCCTTCAACAAGAGTAGCTTCATACGAAAACTCCAGTTGTCGTAGTTGGTCCCGTTAAGTTTCGCAAACGACTTCTCCATTTTCTCCAAAAAATTGTCCGACGGTTGAAAAAATCTTCAAACTTCACCGGTCCCGATTCGTGTGGCTGGGCCCACAACCTATTGGCTTATACGAGCGAAGTAAACCGTACCGGAGTAGTAAAAACACGTCTATCTTGATTTGTGGTTGAACACGGAATAAGTTTTATTTCTAATGACACTTACTGACTAACAAACTTTCAATGATTACTTTGATGATCATTGAGCTGCGTTGCAACTCCAATACGTTCACCCATGAATCCAGCCTGATATTGACCCACGAACTCTCTTGCAATCGGTGATGCTAACCTTAGCAAGCATAGCATGAATTGTGGCGTCGTAGGTTTAAAACCTATCATTGATCTGTTTTCATTTTGGCCTCCAAACCCAACATAGGCCCAACAGTTATGCGATGTGGGCCCAACACTGGTCCAACATTCAGTAAAATTTGGCCCGACTTTGACGCGACAATCGATACTTTTTCAGTCTGGCGGATTTTTTCAGAGCTTTTCCGTGTTTCGTGCCGAAAAGCTCTTGATCACAACCACATAAAATTATTCAACGTTTTACTTGAAGTTATTGTGAAACAAATACATTTTAATTAGTAAACAAATGTATTTTGCAAAATAAAATGGCAATACGATTATTCTGTCAACCTGATAAATACTTGGAGTGACCGGAATTAGGAACTCAAGTGAACGGAGTTAGGAACATACTGATTGGAATTCAGAACAACAACTTGTTTTAAATAGCGACTATTTTCTAAATAAATTGGTTGAACGCAACCTTGATTATATTTTTCTAGCAATATAGAGATATCAAAATATTGCTTCTTGTGGTATAATCCTGAATGAATCAATTGTTTAAAATCAGTTACATTACTGGTTTTGTAGTTTTTAAGGTTATAATCAAGGTAAGTAAAAGGAAGGTAATCCAATATGTCAGATTCCACCATCCGCCATATTGGAAAACCTAACGACAGCTGGCAAGTTTGTATTCATTTTTTTTCACTAGTGAGATGACAAACAAAAACTTTCAGCCCTAGCAACGTAGCAACCCCACAGAAACCATGCACGCTCAACTTTCTCAGCACTAAAATCGGACTAACTCCATGACACTCATCGAGTGTTTCCTACTTACACGGATTGCAAATTAACTCGTACACCCACTCACGCAAATATTTTGCAATATTTTCGGCAAAGCAATCTCTTTTGGTTAAGAAATCACCATTGTATTCATAATTAACACAAATGCGGGAGCACGAGCAAATTTTAAACCTGGGGGAATATTACTCATTTTATGAGTGCCATGGAAATATGTCAACATTGGTTATCCGTGTTGAGAATGTTGTTGCCGATGCGGCGCAGCAACGCTTCTGTAGCGTTCTGCAGCATAAACAAACTGGCCGGCTGTCACCTCCATCCCCCCGCAGTGTCCCGCACTCCCCGCATCCACTTACTGCTTATACGCTAACGCATTCCTTATAAACATCTTGGTTATAATTTATAGCATTTTCAATTATCCAAAGACCTAACTTTTCGTTATTTTTACCTACTGTTTTATCTAAAGGGTCTGCAACATCAATTTTTAATTTTTTTTTCTAATAGCTCCAGTACGAATTTCCAAACATTTATAGAATTTTGACATGTTTTCAGACGGTGTTCTGCGTCATCTAATTTGTCACAAATTTTACAATTATCGTCTTCTGTTCCACGAATTTTGTGTCTAATAAGCTTGCTGCGGGTTGGAACAATTCCATTCATAAAATAATAGATAGCTGTCTTAAGGTTTGAATCAATAGAGCTTGCTGACGTTTATTCACCTTTCTCTTTCAAACATGCAGGCGGAATAGGATTTGTTGTCATCAGGAAAGGTTTCCCGATGAAAATAAATCCTATCCCGCCTGCATGCTTGAAAGAGAGAGGTGAATAAACGTCAGCAAGCTCTATGAACTTCATATTTAGATTCAGCCAAACATGTTGCCATATAATGTTCGTGTTTTTCACTTCAACCGCAGGCAGAATTCGCATGTTTTCAATCAAATATAAATAAATTTGTTTCGTAGTATTTAAAAATTGGATCCTGTAAATATTGAAGGTTCTTTCTAATTTTAATTTATTTCTATTTTTGAATAGAAATTCTTGTGAGGGAATCGAACCATTTTTAACTGAGGTGTACAGGATATCTCGAATGAAAAGAGCTTTAATTTTATTACCAACATCAGTTAAGGCTAGTCCTCCTTTCTCATTGGGTAGATATAATTGGTTTCTATTTATTTTGTTATTTCAGCAATGAATTTATTTGGCGCTGGAATCACTTGCGCTACATACCTACCACAATTTAGACAAAAAGAAATTATTCAACATCCATTTTTTTTGTATCAGGTTAAAGTTTCTTAATTTCGCTACAAACAATGATCTTTTAATATTATTCAATTGAATATTGTAAACACAAGAAACTGTTTTATCCCAAGTTTTCTTGAAAGTAAAACCTAATATTTTGATTTCTTCGACCTGTTTGATTCTATTGTTCGAGATTTCCAAATTATTCAAACACAATACTGAGGATTTTTCGTAATTTAAACTAATTCTTGCATCTTTTGAAAAAAAAAATACTGTTTCAAAAACCTTTACGAAATCATGTTGGTTTTTGATGCTTATACAAATATCGTCTGCGTAAACTATTACTTTGATAAAACTTCCATCTACTAAAATACCTGGAATGGATTGAGCAAGCATCTGAATCAAGGGCTCCAAATATAAAACAGAAAGTGCCATATTCAGTGGACATCCTTGTCGCACTGATCGATTTATTTTAATTCCGTTAGTTAGTTTTCCCGCTACCAATAACTTCGAAATAGCTCCTTCGTATAAACTTTTTAGCGCATCAATAAAAGATGCTGGAAAAATCAAATTTAGCCAGCAGTGCCCACAAATAAATTCTCTCTACGTGGTCGAAAACCTTTGAAGGTCAAGGCTCAAAAAAGCAATTCTGAATGACTTTTTTTTATTAGATGAAGCTAATAAATTTCTTAAATTTTTTAAATTATCCACACATGATTTTTCTTTATGACACGCCGATTGATATGGCCCAAGGAGAGACGGTAAAACTGATTGTATGCGGTTGGCTAAGATCTTGGAGTATAATTTGTAATCTGTATTCAAAAGTGAAATAGGTCTGAAGTCTTTAACTGTTGGATTGTTAGTTTTAGGTATGAACGTTAAAACGCCTTCTTTGAAGCTTGCTGGTGGTTTTACTCCTCGTAAAAAATATAAATTGAAAAGTTTTAAAAGATTATCTTTAAGCAATTAGAAATTTCTCAGATAAAACTCATACGATAGACCGTCGATTCCCGGAGACTTCTTCTTGGTCGCGTTAGATAAAACATGCACTAGTTCTTGATGATCTATCGGTTTCGTTACAAATGATTTTTGCTCATCATCCAAATGCTTTGAGATGAATTCAAAAGATTGAAAACTGGTCTATCCGTTAGCTGGTTGTTATCTTGAAAAATAGATGCATAGTATTTGAGAAATTCATTCCTAATTATATTGCCATCAGTCGTTTCGTTACCAACTTTAAGTTTTGAAGTTGCCAATTTTCTGTCGTTATGTTGTGCTATTTGAAAAATTTGTTACTTCTTTTCCTCAACCAGTGAGATTGGTTGAAAGATCTGAGAAAACTCCAACAGTTTTGCCTTTTCAATTTCTATCAACCTTTTTTTTTAATAAAGTTAATTTCTAGAAACACATCTTCTCCTGCATTAAGTCTTGCTGAAAATTCTTGAAGTGCTCGGTAATGCATGCTCTTTTCGTTCGTTATGCTTATGTTACGATTGATTGTGAAACGTTTGAAAAAATTCTTTGTAGTGCATTTGAAGTCCAAATTTCACCATAGGTTGAAGTCTGCATCATACTTAATCCTTTGTTTACAGCGGTTCAATTCAGTGCGGTAATCTAGTATCAATTGTTCATTCTTGAGAGTAGCTGAGTTAAGCTTCCAGTAGGCTGCTTTGAATTGTAATGTTTTAGGAAGTTCATTGATTTCAATTTTCATTATTACGGAATGATGGTCTGAAAATGCAAGAGGTACGGTGTCAACATTCAAAACATTCTGAACCATCTTCGTGGAGCAGTAGAATCTGTCCAACCAAGATGCGCTTTTACCTCTGAAAAATGTAAAATTTGTTTTCTTTGAAAGTAATATCCCGACGTCCTTCAAACTCAATTGATCAATTAAATGTTGCAAACCCTGGTAAAATTATTGGATCCTCTACTATCTTCTTCATACAGCACACAATTAAAATCTTCTCCTATCACTGAAGCATCGAAATTAGAGTTCAGATGCAATGCTAAACCTTCAGTAAAAAAATCATTTCGTTGTTTCTTAAATTGTGAACCCGACTGTGCGTAGATGTTAATAAATTTTCTCCCTTTTAGCATGAACGATATTATCTTACCACATGGATCAACTAACAAGTCTGTAAAAGCAAAGTTCCTCCGTATTGCCACAGCTGTCGAACGATTTATATGATTATAGCTTAGAATGATCCCGTGATTAGGCAAAAAGGACGACGACGTTATGTTCATTTCTTGAAAGAATACTATATCAACATTATTATAATTGACAAAATCACGGATCAACGATTGCTTTGCTGTGTATACGATCCCATTCAAATTAACGGTAGCAATTTTCATTGAATACCTACCCATTTAGGTTTTGACTCAACTTAGAACTCAGCTTTCTATTCTTCGGATCCAGATCAGAGATTTCGCTTCCTTCCATATCATCAAGCAAGCAGGAGAACTCATTACTCACCGTTACCTCTCCTTTCTTACTACTTGTCGCTTCTTCGATGGGCTGAGCACTGTGAGTGACCCCGTATGCTCCGTGCTTTGTAGCTTTGGACACGTTCACCCAATCACTACCCTTGTTCGATCCAACGGTGGGATCCACGATACTACCTACATCCACATCAGCTTCTGCTACCATGTTTACCGCCGAGCTAACCTCTTTCATTTCAAGGTCATCGCCACACGGAATGGTGATTTGGTCCGATTTATCTTCCTTTGTCTCCCTCGTCAGATTGTTGAGATTCGTGAAATTAAGCTTCAATGATTCCTCCTGCTCTCGAACACGCTCCCTGGGACACAGATTTTTGCTGGTGCCGGGGCTCACACGCCGCGGACAATCGGGCTTCAGATGATCCGTTGCCTTACAGATAAAGCACTTCTCTTGCATTCCGGAATAATACACTCGACTCCGGTAGTTACAGATGTACACCTGGGGCGGTATTTCCCTGGTAACATCTATGTAGATGCCCCGCGTACCGGAAAGGCAGTTGAATCCCGATGCTAATGAACGTTTTCCATGTTCATTTTTTTTTCACCACTCCGAATTTCTTGAAAAATTCCACAACTTCCCGGTCCGGTACTTCCGGAGGAAGGTAAAACAACCTCACATACTTGATCTCCTCATTCCCATCAGTGATCATAACCTTAGTGTATTGTCCACTTGTGTAACCGAACGATTTTTTACCCACGTGTTGCTCCAGGCACATTTTCATTAGCGTTTCACTTGCAAACGTGATTACGATGCAGTGTGAAACCTGATCCGGCTTGATTCCCAAACTTCCGGCGACGAAGGTGACCATTTCTTAATCGGACGGAGATCTGGCTTGATCTCCAAAACGAACCTTGACGGAATTCTTTCGTGCGTACTCCATTTTGACGATGATAATTCCCTTTGTAATAAACCCTATTGTTTCCGAAGAAACGAAACCACAAACAATAGCACTGACTCTTAGCGTGTGAAACACGTCCGGTTGCTTCGAGTTGCAGGCCCAAAACTTACAACTAAAACTATAACAACTTATGGCAATACGATTATTCTGTAAACCTGATAAATACTTAGAGTGACCGGAATTTGGAACACAAGTGAACGAAGTTAGGAACATACTGATTGGAATTAAAAACAACAACTTGTTTTAAATAGCGACTATTTTCAAAATAAATTGGTTGCCTGCAACCTTGATTATATTTTTCTAGCAATATAGAGATATAATCAAACAGCGTTGCACAATTACAGTCAATAAATGTAAATAATGCGTTTTCTACAGCTGTTAGACTTAGTGCATCGTCTTAAGTGAATTGTGTACGGTCACGGTACGTTCTATGTGAGTAAATTGTGCTGAGACCGGGCCCCTATTCACACTTTGTCTTTAAAAAATGTTTCAGGTAATGATTTTTTGACGGTTCTTTTTAAAAAAGTAAAAAAAAACACATAAAAATGTTTCAGGAAATGATTTTTTGATGGTTCTTGTTAAAAAAGTAAAGAAAACAAATTTGTTGTGAAGTATTATTGTAATGAATTGTAGTTGTCCAATGTCTAATTTTCACTCGTAATACAGGGTGTTAGGTTCGTGAGTGCAAACTTTTTAAAGGGTGATAGTGGACCATAAATGGTGACAAAATTGTTCAACACATATGGTCCAATCTCAACCATTACGTAGTTATTGAACTTTCCATGATTTGATTTTTATTGCCTTAACTGGCTATCACTTGAAAATGGTCAAACTTATCGCAGTTTTTTTAATTTATTATCTGAAATGCGATGTTTAAATCGAAATTCCAGAAAACGATAAGATGTGAAAGAACGAATTGTAGAGTGAAACAGGGGCCACAACTTTGCTAAAGAAAGAATTTCAAATTATTACGCATTTTTTTTCAAAGATAACTGACAAAAACAAATTAGAACACTCAACTTTTGAGCTATTCGCTCTAGGAAACTTATTAATTTAACCAAACCAATCGATTCAAAGATGCCATTCGGTAGAAAATTCAATAATCTCTCGAATAAGGATAAACAAATTGCGATCAGTTTGACCATTTTCAAGTCATAGCCAGTTAAAGCAATGAGAGTCAAAAACATGGGAAGTTCAATAACTACGTAACTGTTGAGATTTGACCATATGAGTGGAACAATTTTTTTCACCATTTATGGTCCTCTATCACCCTTTAAAAAGTTTGCACTCAGGAACCTAACACCCTGAATAAGCTCTGAGACGAGTTTCACAATATGATTTTTCCTTTTTTTTATCTTTCAGAGTATCGCCCAGATCGCATCGAAGCACAATTATTTAATACGGCTACCTTTAAATTTGCTGATACGACGAACAAAAACTGTTCCATTAGAGAAGCAAACAGCAAGGCAATTCATGTTCGGGTATGAAACTACTTTAACAACACTTGGAAATACCTTTCTTCCCAATTGGATATCCTTCAATAAAGTGGGATTAATTGACAGAGTACGTAGGAAAATTAAGATCATAAATCATTCAATACAAATATTCATTTTTTCAGATGTACGATTTTAAAGACGACTTTGAAACCTTTTACACAGGAGTAGGCGATGAATCGCTCTCAGGATTGTATGAAAGTTACCTGGGGTCATCTAAGTTGGCACAATGGGAAGGTGACCATTGCAGTAATATTAGAAATGCTTCTGATGGCACAAAGTTCAAAAGTTTCATTAAGGATGATGAACAATTATTATTTTTTAGAAAAAGTATGTGTCGTGCACAAAGAATGGTAAGTAAAAAACCTTCATTTTCTTTCTATGAAATGAAATAAGTACATAAAAGTTTCATAATAAGAATAAAAACCTGTACCTGTAATAATTGCTGCAGTGTGGCAACGGCCATACGGCTTTATCGCCGGCCGCTTGTTTCATAGAATGAGAAAACCTGCTGATCAGATATCCAAGACGTGAGTCCTCGGGTTATGTTTGGATCAACCCACTAAGAACGCATTCTCTCTCCTCCTTACAATCAGCCAATTGAACTTAAGATTTTCATTAGGCTTACCTTATGAAACGACTTTTAAATAATTCATAATTATTAGGATGAATTTCATAAGGTCGCTTTATGAAGCAGAATCGTATTATTGGTTGCCTTTTATATATGTTTAGCAACATGGTATTCTCAAGCGTCGATAGCTCTGTAGACTCAACTCGTGTTCAGTGATCCCGGTGTTCATGGATCGATCCCAGTCTGCATCATTTTGAGATCTTTTCTTAAGGCGAAACTGGAAGCATTTCCTCAATTTTTTATGATTAATAAATAACGAATAACGATTTATGATTAATAAATAACGAAGCAATATTTTCAAAATCGGTTTTCGTGCACATGTAGAGTATGGATCAAGGTATCTTCTGAATTTTTTTGAGGTGAAAAATGTTTTCCATTTTTGTAGAAACCATTTTTTTGTGAAATTTTATTCAAAAATGGTTTCTGCAAAAACGAAAAACATTTTCCACTACAAAAAAAAAATCAGAAGATACTTTGACCCATGCACGGTGTGTTGAAACACGATTATTATCGCACTTTCATGAACCTAAAAATTTTTCGTTATATGTCAGCCTTAGCTGTGTAGATTAAGTATCTGGAGGTTAAAAAATCTTTCATCGGGGAAAATGAAAATAAATTCAATTTTAGTATTTTACCACTTTTCTCATATAATATGGTGCTACACGCAAATCTGATAAACCTAAACTACGCTAGAAAAAGTCCCCTTTCTAATAATAAATTTGAAACTATTTAGAGAGAAACGAATGCAAAAGTCTTTACAACGAGTTTAAATTTGTTTGGCGTTCATTTCATGTGTCCACTGCAGTCTGCCGAAAGTCATAAATCATTAAACAAATATGGTGACTTAATAACGGTATTTTTTTTAATTCATGTAAACTGTCCAATTAAGTTATTTTTGGGCAAATTTAGCAGAAATACTGATAGCTCTTCGAATATAATAAGAACTATTAAGTATATTGTGCTCTGATTTTGCTGGGCTCGATGTTTTATTAACAAGTAAAAATTCATCCTATGAATACTTTTATTCGCATGTTGGACACATAGGACCGATTTGTTCACCCTATATAAGTATGCCTGGTTTACCGGTTAATCCGAGGTGAAGAAATCAGCCCTTAGAGAATAGCTTTTAATTACTCTTTCGGCACACGCCGAATCATTTTTTTACAGTAAAATCAATCAATGTTTGGATGAAACAGTTTTAACCTTCCAGCACGCGCGCTATCAAGCAGCTGAAACTGCACCGCGCTCGTGCTGTATATGACTAGCGAGGTTTTTTGGTAGTGTTGTACTTTTTACAACGGCGCGCGCGCTGAAGGGTTAAATATGATGATGATGAACCTGGGCTTGTTAGTGGAATACATGTACGTAAAAAGAAAATCGAATCAAGTACTAGACACTGAAGATGACCTAACAGTTGAGGTCGAACTACGTATCTGTCAAAGATTGCAAAATCTTAGTGGGAATAAAAGAAGCAGTACTTAACTCGATTTTCTGTTTTTACTTAGTTTTCGATATGTTCATGTTACAAAGGCTGGGGCTAATTTTAAAAAATCTCTCCGAAATATGACTTCCCAAGTGGAAAGTGATCTATTAGTCGAAATAAGAGCTGTACAAAAATTAGCAATTTCGGTTGATATTTAGGGGTGGCGCAAAGGGTTTAAGTGAAATTTTTGCTAGAACAAACTTTCAAAAAACATTTCAATTTTCCAACATAACATTTCTAGACTAAATAGGTGATTCTAGAACCCAATTGGGCCAAATTTGTGCTCAAAATTGCGATATCTCCACTGGTTTCTGAGATATTAGAAAAAAAAACCGTTTTAATCCACCTATGGTGAACAGAACCCTTCTTACACTTATTAAAACCATTGTTGTATTATTTGTATTTAACATTTTTATTTTGTGTGATGGTGATCTAGAAAATATTGTGGATTTGGCATCTAGTGGATTGGTTTCCAAAATAGTATCATGGACCATGGACTAAACTACCAGAAATGCCAGACACCTTCTAGAATCTTGTGTGAAATTAAAAAAAAATAGCTTATTCTGGATTATTAGGGCCCATATAGCCGAGGCGGTAAACGCACGGGTATTCAGCATGACCATGCTGAGGGTGACGGGTTCGATTCCCGGTCGGCCCAGGATCTTTTCGTAAAGGAAATTTCCTTGACTTCCTTGGGCATAGAGTATCTTCGTGCCTGCCACACGATATACGCATGCAAAATGGTCATTGGCAGAGGAAGCTCTCAGTTAATAACTGCGGAAGTGCTCATAGAACACTAAGCTGAGAAGTAGGCTTTGTCCCAATGAGGACGTTACGCCAAGAAGAGAGAGAGCTTATTCTGGAATATTGTATCTATTGTTAACTGCCAAAAGATCTTGAATCGATTAACAAATGGATAAGAAAATCAGCGAGATTCACTTTGTCTAATATCTCTTAATCAGTCGTATAAATTAGCTCCGAAGTACTTGGTATTCATGGTTATGGTGTAAAAAGGACAAAAATAATATATCTACTAGGGTAATTCGCCAATTGTTGAACACTACCCAAATGTTGAACAGTTTTTGAAAATGGTATTATAAATTTAACTTAAGTAATTTTCCATCAACGTGAACGTATGATGTAGATACGTATACATGTGTGTCATGATATTGCTCCAATAAAGTTTCAAAATTATACATGTTTTACTTCAAAAATATCGATTGAAAATTTTGTACCCGTGATGACACGAAAACTGCACAATTCTTAAGATTAATTTTAAGAAATTGCTGTTACGAAATAAGCTTTGCTGCTAAACCGACCACAAATATCAAAATCACACTATAGTGACAAGAACTGGAAGGATGTCCTTAACAGTTTAACATTGTTTAAAATCACATTTTCATTGTAGTTTCATTTGAAGAGAATATTTTTCTTATCACACTATCATTATAGCTAACATCCAAATGTTGAACACTAGCATAACCTACGATGTTAGCATGACTGCCAAATTTTGTTTCCTCTTCACCTTTTTCAGCAACGATCCACGGGTTTTCAAAGCATTTCAGGATCGTTCCAGAGGTATTCTAGAGGGTTGACTGGGTCCCATGGGTTTCCAGGAGTGTTTCAGGGGCTTTCGAAGGCGTTCTTTTCTTCAATCATTTTCGCTTCTAGTCAAACTTTTCAGCCATTGTTTGCATTTGGTTATGTTAAAAACGAATTTCAGTCCACTATAGCTCTCTTCAAATGGGAATCGATTCCTTGGGAACGTCCATAAATTACGTCAAGCTTTGAGGGGAGAGGGCAGGGGTTTCAGCAAAGTGTGACGACCCGTACAAAAAAATCAGAGGTCCCATACAAAAAGTGTGACATAGGAGGAGAGGGAGGGGGTTAAATTGGGCAATTATTGCATGACGTTATTTATGGACGCTCCCTCATTTGAATGAATGACTAACTGGGCGCAAAACACGAAAAACCCGAAAAAAATCCGCCAGAGTGAAAAAATATCGGATGTCGGCTCAAAGTCGGGTTAAATTTTATTAAATGTTGGACCGCTGTTGGACCCACATCGGATAACTGTTGGGTCTATGTTGGGTTTGGTGGCAAAAATAAAGACTGATCATGATCAATGATAGGTTTATGTCGGGTTATACGTCATCAATAACGAACATAGCTTAAACCGTTCAACAATTGGCGAGAATCGTTCAACATTAGGATGAGCTAGCTTATGAAAGCGTTCAACATTTGGGTTACACACATCCCATACAAATGTTCTCTTACAAAATAGAATTTAAGGGAATACAAATTGAATGGGAAGTATAAGGAATGAGTGAATCTAGATGTTCACTGGATATTTTTCAACTAAAGTTGAGTTATTCACGGAAAAACAAACGAAACCCAAAATGCCAGTACTAACCGTTCAACAATTGGCGAATTGCCCTATGCTAATCAGTTTTGGAATTAGCTAGTTATTTTGGCTGTCCAGTTCATGCATATTTCCCACAATACATAAATTCAAAGCTTACATTTAACATATTGTTAGTTTTCATAGAATACCTGTTTATTTGTAATTTGTTATTTATAATTTTATTGAAAACAATAACCTGCTAGTAAACACTTTATATGAGGTCAGCATTATTGATTGAACAATAATTTCCCATAGACTGGTCAAAAGCTCATGCAAGATAACAAACGAATATAATAATAAAAAAAAGGAATTTATTGAAATACTCTTTGTAAGATATCTCAGTAACCAAATGTCCAATCGAAATAAAATTTCAGGGCCTTTTACAAGGATACTGTAGCTTTTATTTGGTGCTAAGAGATCCCAAATCGGTTGACAGACGGCTGAGATATTTATTATGATACACTTCGTCAAAAATAACTCAAAAGGTTAACCTGTATTACTCCCAAGTACTCTTTAAAAAATATCTCGATAACCAAATGTCCAATCCTAATAAAATTTTATAAGGTTCTACTCGGATGTTAAAGCTTTCATTTGGTGCCAGGAGAACCGAAATCGGTTGACAGACGGTTGAGATATTTATTATGATACACTTGGTCAAAAATCTCAAAAAAAGTTTAGTTGAATAAATCCTAAGTACACTTCGAAAGATATCTCTATAACCAAATGTCCAATCCTAATAAAATTTCTGGGCAATCTACTAGGATGTTGTAGCTTTCATTTGGTGCCAAGAGAACCCAAATCGATTGACACACGGCTAAGATATTTAGTATGATACACTTTGTTAAAAATCTCGAAAAGTTTAATTGTATAACTCCTAAGTACTCTTCGAAAGATATCTCAGTAACCAAATGTCCAATCGAAATAAAATTTCAGAGCGTTCTACTAGGATGTTGTGGCTTTTATTTGCTGCCAAGAAAACTCAAATCGGTTGACAGACGGCTGAGATATTCATCAATATGTTAATGTCAAAAATCTCTCAAAAAGCTAATCAATATTACTTTAAAGTACTCTTCGAAAGATATCTCGGTAACCAAATGTCCGATCGTAATAAAATTCAATAGGGTTCTACTAGGATGTTGTAGCTTTCATTTGCAACTAAGAGAATCCAAATCGGATATCAGACGGCTGAGAAACGTGCGTGACTTTTTTTTTTGTAACATACGCACACACACATACACACACATACACACACACACACACACAGACATTTGCTCAGTTCGTCGAGCTGAGTTGATTGGTATATGAGACTCGGCCCTGCGGGCCTCGGATCGAAAGTCGGATTTTCGAGCGATATTTATACCCTTCTTATGGGTGCAAGAAGGGTAAAACGTCGTATTTCGGTATTTTTTGGATTGGATACCAAAATATGATTTTACAAATATCTCGGAAACCAGTGGAGATATCGCAATTTTGAGCCCAAATTTCACCGATTTAGTCTAGAAATGTTATGTTTGAAAATTAAATTTGAAATGTTTTTCAAAAGTTTGTTCTAGCAAAAATTTCACTTAAACCCTTTCCGCCCAACCGCCCAACCGAAATCGCTCATTTTTATACAGCTCACTTATTTCGACTAGTAGATCACTTTTCACTTGGGAAATTATATTTCGGAGAGATTTTTTTAAATTAGCCCCACCCTTGTTACATTGTTGTTTATACTGAGAAAAAAAATTAACTAAATTTACAGATAAAATAAAAATTGAAAATGTAGAACAAAATTGAGAAGACATCAATGTTTTGGAAATGTCAGAAAGTATTAAAAAAAAAACAACAAACAGTGATGCGCAAAGTGAGGCAATATTGCAATTTGAGGTTTCAATACATCTTTTTAAGAACTGTTATTAGTTCTTCTGTGCTTAATTTCGGAACCATTGGATGATATTGATAAATTTTGTTTACTTAATGGTTATAATACATGGGAGATGGTTGGAAGGTATCGAGTATACGGGTTACTTTTGTAATTCAACTCTATTGGATAGTTTCCACTTTGTAAGTACCGTGCAGTGGTTTTTCAGTTTTCTTACGAGTCGTTTTAATCACTATTCCTTTTTTGTTTCGTTTTTATCACGCTCTTCAAGAACAAGTGAAATTTCGCCCCATACTGAATCTGTTGTCAAACTCACTCAGAAGGAATTTTACTTGGGAAAAAAGAAACTTTATTTTATGCAATCATAACATTGAAACCATTAAAATGCATAAAGTTTTTATCAAGACCAAAGTGTTTTATAAGAAAAAACTACAGATAGCCCAGACGAACACAGACTACTATTATTGAAATTCATCAGGTTACTTGCAAATTTATTTATTTCCAATATATTTTAGGATTATACTATAAGATATCATTCACATTGACATATATTAAGTATGCGTTGCATTTGATAGGGTAAATTCTCAATAAAATCTTGTGATATTTTGAAAAAGATTTCAATAAAATTTGTATAATTTTCCTTGAACAAATGATTGTTCAATTAAAACAAATTGTCATGACATTCAAATTGCTTATCATGACTATATAATATCATGTTAACACGCTGTTTCATCTTACCCCGGTGTACCTTATTTTAAACCAAATGTTGAACAATCATTTTTGAATACATTAACATAATATGACAACGCCAATCTTATGTATTATTTCAGTATTTGAGACTCAACAGCCCACTTAATCCAGAAGGCATCATTTTATAAGTAACAAAGAGAATTTTTTTCTTTCAGACTATTCACTGAACAAAATCCACAGTCTTTGAACATTTTAAGATTTTGTATGGACAAAAGTCCTCAACAGATCAGAGGCAGAACTTTTACAAATAAGTCACACACGCTCAATATAGTCGACTCATACTTTTAGGCAAATAATCATTTGGATGTGGTTTGACATGCAAAGTATGTGTAATTAATACCCGCCATTTCATGCAAATTAGCACATGAAGAATATGTGCTGCAAATTGTATAAGTCACATGTGTATGGTGCTTCCTCAAATGTATGAGTCGCACTAATGAGAAGTATTTGTTTACCTCCATTACGAATACTTATGTACCAGACATATGGAAGGAATGTAGAGTTTTATGATTTATGACTTTCGGCAGACTGCGGTGGGCTAGACACATGAAACGAACGCCAAACAAATTTAAACTCGTTGTAAAGACTTTTGCATTCGTTTCTCTCTGAATAGTTTCAAATTTATTATTAGAAAGGGCGACTTTTTCTAGCGGAGTCTAGGTTCATCAGATTTGCGTAATACACCATATTGTGGTAAAATACTAAAATCGAATTTATTTTCATTTTCCCCGATGAAAGATTTTTTAACCTCCAGAATCTTAATCTACACAGCTATGGCTAACTTTTAACGAAAAAATATTTTAGGTTCATGAAAGTGCGATAATAATCCTGTTTCAACACACCGTGCCATACTCTACATGTGCACGAAAACCGATTTTGAAAATATTGCTTCGCTATTTAATAAAAAATCAAAAACCAAAAAGTAAGGAAATGCTTACAGTTTCGCCTTAAGCCTATCTTACGAAGTTGGTCATAACAAGCACGATCAATTTTCATAAGGTATTCTTATGGCATCCATAACTTTTAGTTATAGCAAAAAATCATAAGGTATTTTGATGATTTTCGACAGTTTTTTTCGCTGAGTGTAACTTTCGTGGGCGCCCGTTAGGGGCGATTCCGAAAATGAGGAGACCTTAAGTTGTCCTCTCTCCTCTGGAAGATTGGGCCCTGGCTAGTACTACCCAATAACCATTAAGCTGTAAAAATAGCATTAACTCGGCTCTATAGTCGAACATAGAAAATGGCTTACATAGCAAATTGGTTCAATATCCTCTTATAGAGCTGTTTAAAAGCTACTTTTGGTGAATTATTCGGCTGATATACGGCCAACTTCAAAATTTCATTCCAGGTCTCTGGAGTGAAAATTGTCAATAGTGAGACAAAAAAAAAAGAAACATTATTTTGATTATCTCCTATCCTTTGCTACTTCTTTCGCTTCCACTGAAGTTGCTGTTTTGCTGCTTGATCCAGATTCTAGCTGTTGTCCTCCGGGTTCCTGAACGAAAGTTCAAGTCCGTCAAGTCGATGCACCATGAAATTAGTGTGATCAAACTTCTTTTTAAACCATGCAAAACCAAATAATTCGGGTGTCTCTACGGTTTAAATTGATATGGAAGAGTGATGATTTAGTGGGAAACTAAGTGGTGACGAATGCAAAAGAAGCAATTCCCTACTGTACATTAACCTTGCGGAAGTGGAGGAAAATTATGTGGTGTTTGTCTTAGAACTAATAAAATAAGAGAATCATGTCTGGAATCCCCAATTGCTTGTAAATATTGTGAACACCAAAAAACCCTTGATCAATTTTATTATCTACTAGCTGACCCGGCAAACCCTGTATTGCCCATTTTAATTGTTGCTCTTGCACAGTTTTTCTAATGTTTTTGTTAATTTTCTTAAAATGTTCTACATATGAACATAGTCACCCACCATGAGGACAAATTGAACCGTTTAAAAATATTGTTGCTCATTTCATTAAATAATTAGTTGTATGGCTCCAAAGAGTATGTAAACTCATTTGTATAAGCATCTGAAGCCCGGCTCCAGAGACACAATTACTGGTAAATTACTGGGAAAACCTGTTAGAATTACTGGAGGAATCCCTTGAACCAATTCCTGGAGGAATCTCTGGATTCTTGGAATAATGCGTGTATAAACTCCGGGAGGATGATTTCTTGGCCGTTGTAATTTCTGAACGAATTACTGCATTAATTTCTGCAAGAATTCCTGAGGTAAGTTCTGCAGGAGTTCCTGGGGTAATTTCTGGAGTTATTACTGGTGGAGTATTTAAAGGTATTCCTGGCGGAGTCCCAGAGTCAAATGCTGAAGAAATGCCTGGATGAATCCTTGGAGGAATCCCTTTGAAAATCCTTGGAGGAACTCCTGGAGAAATTCCTAGAGTGATCCCTAGAGGATTCCCTAGAGACGCTCGTGAAGGAATGCCTGGAGACATGCCTGTGCGAATTCTTGGAGGAATATCTAGAGAAATTCCTCGAGAAATCTACAGAGGAACTCCTGGATGAATTTTTGGAAGATTTTCTTGAAGAATCGTTGGAAAATTTCCAGGTAGAATCCCTGGAGAAATCCTTTAAAGAATTTCTGAAGAAATTCCTCGAGGAATCCCTAGTTGAATTTCTACAGGTATTTCATTAGTTATCTCTAGAGAAATACCTAGAGGAATTCCTCGAGGAATCCTTGAAAAATTTCCAGAGGAACTCCTGGAGGAATCCCTGCAGAAATTCAATTAGAAATTTTCAGAGGAATGTCTGGAGGAATTCCATGAAAAAATCTTAGATGAACATCTGGATGAATTATTGGAGGAATTATCGAAGGAATTCCTGGAGGATTCTCTGGAAGAATCTTTAGAGGAATCCCTGAAGGAATATCTGGTAAATACCTGAACCAATTTCTGACGGAATTCCTGGAGGAAATGCTGGGGAGATTCCTGCAGGGATCCCGTGAACTAATTCCTGGTGAAATCTCTTGAGGAATCTTTGGAGCAATACCTGGAAGAGAAATTTCTGGAAAACTCCTCAAGGAAACCCTGGAAGAATTCCCGGAAAAAATCTTGGAGGAATTACTGAAGAAATTCTTGAAAGAATTTCAAAAAGGAATCTATGGAGGATTTTCTGGATCAATTCCCGGGTAAATTCTTATTGTGATTCCTGGAGGTATTCTTGGTGGCAATCCTGCAGGAAATGTCTGGACGAAATCCAGAATTCCTGAGGTAAATTCTGCAGGAATTCCTGAGGTAATTCTTGGTAAAATTCTCAAAAGCATTCCTGGAGGAGTCCCAGAATTAAATCCAGAAGGAATGGCTGGATGAATCCCTGGAGAAATCCCTATATAAATCCCTGGAGGAATGCCTGGAGATATTTCTGAAAGAATTCCTGGAGGAATTCCTAAAAGAATTCGTGGAGGAATTCCAAGAGCAATCCCTAGAGGAACTCCCGAAGGAATGCCTGGAGGAGCTTCTGAAGGAATTCCAAGGAAGGAAACCTGAGAGAATTTCTGGAGAAATCTCTAGAGAAATTCCTTGAGCTATCTTCTAAGGAACTCCTGGAGAAATCTCTAGAGAAATCCCTAGAGGAATTTCTGGAGGATTTTCTTGAAGAATCACTTGAGAACTTTCAGGAAGAATCCCTGGAGGAATTCTTTGACAAATCCCTGAAAGAATTCCTGGAGGAGTTCCTGGATGAACCCCTGGTGGAATCTCTAGAGGAATTGCTTCAGGTATATCTAGGGGAATACCTGGAGGAATTTCTAGGGGACTTCATAGAGGAATTCATGGACGAATCCCTGTAGGAAGTTTTAGACGAATCCCTTAAGGAATTCACAGAGGAATCCTGGAACAACTCCCGAAGAACTTTCTGGAGGAATCCCAAGCAGAGTGCTTGGAGTAATTTTTAATATAATCCCGAAAGATTTTGTACCAGAAGCCTTTACCACTCTTGTATTCCAGCCACGTGAAATAATTGGCCACCTGAAGTTCGTCTAGAGTCCCGTTGCATTCCGGGCTTTTAGCAAATAGTTTGTCTGGAAGAATATATGCCTCGTGTTGTCCAGAAGTCCGACCTACAGCACCAGACCATGTATTCTGCCTTGGTTCCAGAGAAGTCCAGCGTCGTCTTCGCCGGACCGTCAAGTCACATATGGTTGTCAAGTTCTACGTGGTGCCAGTTACTGGACACCATTCGACGTCACGACGCTACCACCTATGATACCTGTCACGTCGTATTACACCCCTGTTGTGAAATAGATAGAAATAAAATAGGTACGTACTAACCGAATTTAACCACTTCTCAGGACCACCCACATCCGGAAACTTCCCCACACTTACAACGCCCTGTGCCCACCCCGAAAGCGGCGGCAGCTCAGACCAGCTGCTTTTTTGGGCCTTGTGACGTTTCCTTCTGGAGCGTCAAGATTCTCCCGGGTTCAAAAGCGAATTTCACGTTCCATTTCGTGTGCCTTTAGGGTTTTAAAAATGAACCACTTTTGAAATGTTTATTGCACATAGCTGTCTCGGCAATCATCGTACTGCCTGCCTACTGTGTTTTTTGACACACAGCTCCTTAGAGAAGTGCCCCGAAAACTCATCTGCATGGGAGCCCCCCGTTCCAGAGACCGGAGAGTTCTCACACCAAGCTAAAAACCTTCCCCGGCCCCAAAAGTACCCACATACAAAGTTTCACGTCGATTGGTTCAGTAGTTTCCGAATGCATAGCGGTCAGACAGACAGACAGACAGACAGACAGACAGACAGAGGGAAATCCATTTTTATATATATAGATATATAGATTAAGCAACTGCATTCTGAGCAGCATTCCAATGACAAAAAATGACCCCGATCCCGATCCGTTAACATTCGTGTTAAAATGTATTATTCATAACCGATTTGAGCCTGTTTTGGTCAAAATCAATTTTGATTAATATTTATAAACGCCATGCACTCCAAGCCCGATGACAGCACTGACAAACTTCTTTACAGTTTGTAGGCTTTATATATGCATTAGCGTGGTTCAAAAAATCGTTTTTGCTCCACACCGCTTATTCGATTCATAACCAGATTCTATGCCTTCTCCCAAAATTTGAACTGAATTGGTTGAAAATTGAGAGTGCACAAGCCCTTCAAAGTTTGTATGGGAATTACTATGGGAAAAGAACGTTTTTCATTCAATTGACCGTAGCATTTCCCCAAGTGCCCTAGAGTGTTAGTTGACCCATGGAACTCCTTGGCTACTCTATGAGCTACTACTTTGCCGAAGACCACATTCAAATCGGACGCCTCATTAATTAGTTATCGATTTTCATCCAGCTGCAGAAACTTTAACAGTGATCTTTCTGCTTCCCAGCAGGCAACATTGCTGCACATGGCGCCAAAGATAGCACACATAAATCATGGCTACTATGTTTCAAGGCAAATTGCAGTGATGCCCATCGAATAGTGTAATCATCATGATCAAAGATTTTCATTCTGGATAAAAATCGATAACAAATTAATGAAGCATCCGATTCGAATGTGGTCTTCAGCAAAGTTGTAGCTGACAGAGTAGCCTAGGAGTACCATGGGTCAACTAACACTCTAGGGCACTTGGGGAAATGCTATGGTCAATTGAACGAAAAACGTTTTGTTCCCATAGTAATTCCCATACAAACTTTGAAGGGCTTGTGCACTCTCAATTTTCAACCAATTCAGCTCAAATTTTGGGAGAAGGCATAGAATCTGATTACGATTCAAATAAGCGGTGTGGAGCAAAAACGATTTTTTGAACCACGCTAATATGCATACAGGGTTTATTTTAGTTCTTACTGTTTATAGTACCTATAAGCATTAGGTATGATTATATTGAGCTTTTTAGCACTGAAAAGCTGTTCAATGAACGTTATAATGCTCAGAACAGTGCTTAGTGGTTACCTGGAAGAGTAGAGGTGGCCAATGCAGCTTGTTGTTGGTCGGCGCACCATTTTCTCTGTAGTTCAAGTACGATTCTTCGCTTTGAGTAGAAACTCTGCTGTTGTCTTAGCTAAGCTTAGCTTACATAGACTGACTGCACATGTCTATGGTTGCTGCTCCGTGATTGACACGAACCAATGACAATTGCACAATGAATCAACTGAATAATTGACTGGGAGTGGTCAACATTCTCACTGTGCATACTTCAGAGGCTCTCTTTAACAGTATAATAACGGCGCCGGCCACGTCCTTGCAGTCAGGTTGGAAGAGTGGAGGAATGTTAATAGCAATCTTTGTTAGGGGCTGTCCATAAACCACGTGGTCATTTTTTTGGGACTTTTCAACCCCCCCCGCGTGGTCATTAGTCCATACAAAATGGTCATTGGCCGATCCCCCCCCCCCCCTCATGACCACGTGGTTTATGGACAGCCCCTTATGTGAAAGTTGGCGTTTACCGCACGTCTCCACCAAAGGCTGCAGGAAGGAGTGATTGTTAGTAGGGTAGGTATCGTTGGGTCAGGATTCACTTTGATAAGTAATATGACCTTTTGAACTTGAAGTATGCCGTGCAGACTGCAGTGATGTTGTTCGCTTCACGCGGAAAGCAAACAACCAACCACCCTCGTCAGGTGGTTGCTCAATATTTACTACAAATGAAGCAACAAAATATGCAGACGGAAGTGCTATTGTTCGCATCACGCGGAAAGCAAACAATCGACCAGCTACGTCAGGTGATCGTTTAATATTTACTATTAAAGACGCGACAACATATACAAACTTAAGCGCCATTTTTAATTCGCGATTTTCCGACACTCAAGTTTTACAACAAAAGACGTGACAAAACATGCAATCTGATGCGCTATTGCTCGCTTCACGCGGAAAGCAAACAATCGACCACCCACGTAAGGTGATCGCTTAATATTTATTCATAAAAATACATACAACAAATATACATGGACAGATACATAGAAAAACAGTATGTCATTCTTTTTCTCCTGATCAGCCTAGATAGCTGTGTAGTGTCGGTAGCGGTTAGTTCAACTGGCTAAGAATAGCACTACGGACCGCCTGTTCCAGGGGTAGGAGTCCACTAATCAGGTGACCCCTAATTCAAGGTGTTATGCGGCTTTACGCTCACCGTGCCTAGGAATGAATGGTTAGGGGAGGTCTTATAAAAACCTAATCGCAAACGGAGCCTGTGGAGTACCAGGGCACCCTCCACAGTATTTTCCCTTACTGTGCTAACCGGAGCAATAGCGCGGTGGACCTTGCGTTTCTCAGAGACAATCAGCTGCCCTTCTTCAACCTCAAACTTGAGGCTGAATAAGGGCGGGATTATGAAAATGTTATTAATAAGTTGAAATTTTCACCTATATCCCTTTCGTGACGAACCAGCACAATCGTGCTGTTTTTCGGCATTGGTTTTACACATTTTTTTCAATTGCTTTTTTTTTTTCAAAATATATGATGTAAAATAAACAATAATAAAGCATAAATAATTTTTATGATCGAGTTATTACTCAAACTTGTAAATACAAGCCTCAGCTTTGATTGGAATTGTTTATAAAAAACGCCACGATAAGTTAAACAAAAGGTAAACAATCACCCTAGAAGTTGAAAAAAAAATTATCTGTCGTATTTTTATGAATATTTGTTTAATCCAAGTATGCAGGGATAAAAATGGATAGAAAAAGAGTAGTTCTGCAAAACGGCGAAGAAAAAGTGGTGCTTTGTTGAAAAGCACAAGATTTCTGAGTGGTCAAAGTGGGTCCAGCACAATTGTGCTGTTCCGTCCCCAAGGCGGTCCAAGTTCCATCGGTAATTTCCTATTCTTAGGCGTTTTATTGTTTATTTATTTAATTCAACGGACTCTATATGGTCTAATTGAATACTTAAAACTAATTTAGAGCTCTAACATATTGAGCAACATATGAATGAAAGACAACATTTAAACAATTGACAAACTTTTCCGATCCATATCATATTAATTACTAAAACAGCATAAGACACGGATAGACAACCAAAACGAATATCAATGACAAAGTATTTTCCAAACAAAGGCAACGTTTAACACAATTCAACGTAATATTCCTGATGTAATTTTAACTGTTTACGGTTCTCACAAATCGTAGTTGTTATGAAACTCCCTGAAGTGAACTCCCGCGGGCCAAGTAGATGGTAGCATCACCATGTCTTTGTAGTCTGCATTGATCCCAATTTCAAAGGACACGTACGGCAATCTCGTTATGTCCTTCCAGTCTGCTACAAGCTTCTTCACTATAATATCGCTGGATCCGATTGAAGTTGACACCAACCCGTGCATTTTTCTTTCGCTTACAGTGTTTTTCAAGTGCGTGAAGAATAACCAAAATTTCTCATGCGGCACAGGGGGCACAGAAGCATTTCTAGTAGCAGTAGAACACTTCGAGCCATGCATCAGCTTTTTATTGCACTTCGGGGATGATCGTGCTATAGGAGGGCAATCATGAATCGATGTCGTAGCAGTGAGATTGCTCTGTTCGGCTAGAGTACGTTGAATGATCGAGATTTCCTTCCTCAGTTCCAAAATATCATTCTTCGTGGCATGCTCTTGAGCAGGTACATCAAAGGTTTGTTCGCGTTCAGTAGAAAAACTCGACCGTTTCAAAAGCAGGCACTTGTCATTACGTATTTGCTTCATTATGGCACTACATTTCTCTCTCGATTAACGGCTACGCATTCTTGTGATTTAAAAAACGGGTTGTTTTATCCACCCGACATTTCGACACGGAGATAGTGTCTTCCTCAGGGGGAAACTGTAATTGGTATTTAAGTTTTGAACAATTTTGTCTTAACATAAATTTGCTCAGTTACTAACATAATTACTATCGTTTTTTGTCAATTATTTTGTCTAACTGTAACTGTCCCTTTTTGTGTCGTTTTTGGTACATGCTGTAAAGTGGGTGTGCGGTTTATCAATTAATTATGTCCTTTAAAACTATAACATTAAAATATCTTACACTTCGGAATCACTTTCAGTTTAACGGTTTTTTTGGCAATGGCGAAAATTTTCCCTCTT
The DNA here is from genome assembly GCF_035046485.1 of Aedes albopictus. Classification (NCBI taxonomy): domain Eukaryota; kingdom Metazoa; phylum Arthropoda; class Insecta; order Diptera; family Culicidae; genus Aedes; species Aedes albopictus. Next base: position 271,952,123 of record NC_085137.1, read on the forward strand.
TAGCATACCCCCTTATTCGGACCGTTCATTTTGGTAGTGGTGATGCCCTATCGGAATAATCTAACTTTCGTCTAAATTATTTTCGTTCCTCGATTTGTTGTGTTTGTCGATGTTCCTAATACTGTGTAGTATCACTGCGTATGTCGTTCTTAGCCTTTCTATGTCTGTTCTTTTATTGACTGTGTGCTCTGTGTTAGCAATGTGGCACATTTCTAGCTTCCGGAGGGCTACATCATGATCTCTCTCGATGTCACTTCACTGTTCACCAATGTACCACGGCACTTGGTGATCAGGAACATAATCGAACGATGGAGCGAAGTGGCAACAGACATCAACCTAGATTTATTCTTGGAAATAGTGGAGTATTGTATGGGGGCGAGCTACTTTTGTTTCGAAGGACAATTCTTCAAACAAATATAAGGAACAGCAATGGGAAGTCCTCTTTCACCAATCGCCGCAGATATCGTCCTAGATTCAGTCATCACTAAAGCTATGAGCTCTCTACCTTTCGAGACTACAATCTTCTGGAAATACGTGGACGATATCTTCATGGTAATCCCGCGAAATATGGAGCAACAAGTGCTAGACGCATTCAATGGGGTAGAACCTAGGCTACAATTCACCATAGAGACCGAGCAGGATGGGAAACTAACGTTCTTAGATATGACCGTAATAAGAAACGCGGACCAGACGTTAACAACGGAATGGTACGCCAAGCCCATTGCTTCAGGAAGAATGCTGAATTTCAGGTCGTTCCATCAACCAAAACACAAAATGAATGTAGCGAAAAACTTCATTCATAGGGTGTGCTCACTCACACGGAACAAATCAATGGATGAAATAACGGCAGTAATCCACCAACATCTTCGTAAGAATGGATATCCCAAGTCATTAATTAACCGCCTGCTGCAGCTGTACACTACAAAACACCACCCAACTTCATCAATCGTCAACATTCACCAGAATGAAGATTCGCCGCCCAACAACAATCCCCCCAGCCGACCATCGTGCCAACAACCACCCACCCCCGATCAACCCTCACCGCCACCACCATAATCAGAAACAGCCACAGCCAGCCACCACCTCAATTAGCAGTCATGCCAGCACTGCACGAATGCCATACACAGACGGCATCCAGAGACGACAATCCAATCGACGAAATTGATAACCACCGACCAACCAACCAAACAGAACCATGCATCGATCATCAGACAACCACAGGATGCATCCTCGACGCCAACATTCAAGTAAACCCAAGTCAACCTGAAACAGAACAAGAAAAAACATACAGATCCCTCCCCTACATACCAACTTTATCCCAACGAATAACAAGAATCCTTGCCAAAGACTATCCCGATATTTTCATTACGACCAGACAGCAACGTACAATTAACGATCTCCACACCAAAGTTAAATATCCTAAAAGGAAAGAAGAGATTAGTAATGTTATATACAAAATTCCCTGTAACGACTGCAACAACTGCTATATTGGTATGACGATAAATAATTTGCACCGTAGATTAGCTGAACATAGATCAAATGTAAACAAACTGGACAAAATGATTAATGACAACACAAACACTCAAACAGCGACCACCGCATTAGTTGAAGCGACAACCGCACTAATACAACATTGCGTAGACCATAACCATCGATTCAACCTAGACCAGACACAAATTGTAGACCACAGTCACAAACAATCCACACTTCCATTCCTAGAAATGTGCCACATTGTTAACACAGAGCACACAGTCAATAAAAGAACAGACATAGACAGGCTAAGTACGACATACGCAGGGATACTACACAGTATTAGGAACATTGACAAACACAACAAATCGAGGAACAAAAATAATTTAGACGAAAGTTAGATTATTCCGATAGGGCATCACCGCTACCAAAATGAACGGTCCGAATAAGGGGGTATGCTAAAGAGGGAAAATTTTCGCCATTGCCAAAAAACCGTTAAACTGAAAGTGATTTCGAAGTGTAAGATATTTTAATGTTATAGTTTTAAAGGACATAATTAATTGATAAACCGCACACCCACTTTACAGCATGTACCAAAAACGGCACAAAAAGGGACAGTTACAGTTAAACAAAACAATTGACAAAAAACGATAGTAATTATGTAAGTTACTGAGCAAATTTATGTTAAGACAAAATTGTTCAAAACCCAAATACCAATTACAGTTTCCCCCTGAGGAAGACACTATCCCCGTGTCAAAACGTCGGGTGGGGCAGCAGGGACGGATGTCCTGGGGCCTGACGCACTCTCCCCGCTTGCGAGTCAGCCGCGTAGTTGCCGGCTAAGAATAGGACTACTAACCCCAATTCAAGGTGTCAAGCGACCCGTGCCGAGGAATGAGTGATCGAGGGGGTGAAAAAGATGCTCGATCTTTAACGGAGCCTGTGGGGCGCCTGGGCACCCCCCACAGTAAGCTGTCCCTTACCGCGTTAATGCAGAGCTCTGGCGTGGTGGACATTCTTTCTCGTGCGACTCGTGGGAATCAAATATGAGTAAAAATCTTAAGAATCAAAATACAGGTGGAAGTAGCGGTGCGATCAACCCCTTCGCAAGAAGCGGGTTGATGAGGTTTCGAGGAAGCGAGGAGTCAGGTGCTGGAAGCTGCTTACGCAGCTCAAGCGTGGGAGCTCCTGTCCACTCCACGGCAAGCCAGCCGGCGGAGGTCATGGACGGAGCATGGTTGCTGAGGGCCATCAGCCAAGTTGCAGAAAAAGGACGGCCCGCATTTGAGGTAGCTGAGCAGCAGCTTGGCAAAATTATCGACTTTGCGACAACTAAGTCGAATATAAGCAAGGACCTGAAAACGACCTTGCTTCGGCTTAGGGCGTCTGTCGATAATGCCAAGCAGGAGCACGCGGTTGCGTTGCTGGCTGCAGCAGCGGCGGAACCCGCAAAGGAGAAAGCGTCTAAGTTTACACAAACGGAGGCCTTCTCCTTCGCGGGTAGTCCGAAGAGAGTGGAAGCGAATGCTCGCGACAAAAGCGACAAGCATTCGCAGAAGCGGGCGAGGCAGCCGTCAGGTGAGGAGCTGTCTGGCGGCGCCCGCAAGGCCAGGCGTATAATAACCCCGAAAGCCGGTGGTAACGCTGGAAAGTCGGACCCCAGCCAGGGTTCCCGGAAAGCTGGGAAGGGTGGGCCTGAAAAGGCCGGCCCGTCCCGGAATGATGGGAACAAGGGGTTGCGACCAATGGTGGGCCCTCAGCAGCCACAGAGCAGGGCGATCCAAGGAGAGGACCCTCCTTGGACAAAGGTAGAGCGGAAGAGGAAGAAGAAGGGGAATCCGCAGGCAGAAGTGCAGGTCGCCAAGCCAAGGCGTAGGAAGGCAGGTGCCAGGCGCGAAAAAGGTGACGCTATCGTCATCAAGACCGAACAGTCGAAATACTCGGACGTCTTGAAGGCGATGAGGTGCGACGCCAAGCTCGAGGGTTTTGGAGCCGACGTACGCAGTATCAGACGTACTCGTACGGGCGAAATGATCCTGGAGCTTAAGCGCGAGAAAGATCACAAGGGCGCCGCCTACAAGAGGCTGGCAGAAGAGGTCCTTGGTGATGGAGTGGAGGTGAGGGCTCTTACGCATGAGGCGACTCTGAAGGTCAAAGACCTAGACGAGATCACCGAAGCGGAAGAGCTCGTCACGGCACTGCGGCAACAGTGCGATGTTCAGGCGGCCGCCACAGCCGTCAGGCTGCGGAAGGGGCCAGCAGGGACACAGATAGCTCTGGTTCAGCTACCTGTGGCGGACGTTAAAAAGTCCGTTAAAGTAGGGAGTATTAAGGTGGGCTGGTGTGTATGTCACCTGACATTCCACGAGCCACCTGAGGTTTGCTTCAGGTGTCTGGAACCAGGACACAAGTCGTGGGACTGCAAAGGCCCCGACAGGCGCAAACTGTGTAGGCGCTGCGGCGCTGAAGGTCATAAGGCCCAAAGCTGCACGAGTCCGCCCATCTGCATGATCTGTACCGGGAAAACCTCGAAAAACAGACATGCGATGGGTGGTCCAGGGTGCCCGGCCTTTAAGAAAGCCGCAGTGAGCAACAAATCACAGTGCAGGTAACGCAGCTGAACCTGAACCACTGTGATGCGGCTCAGCAACTGCTTTGTCAGGCGGTTTCTGAGTGGGAGACGGATATCTCCATCATTTCGGACCCATACCGAGTACCCGCCGGCAACGGCAACTGGGCCTCGGATGGGACCAGGAAAATGGCGGCGATATGGACGACGGGTAAATACCCCGTGCAGGAGTTGGTGTCTACTACCTATGAGGGCTTCGTGGTCGCCAAAGTAAACGGGGTCTTCTTCTGTAGCTGTTATGCGCCTCCGCGGTGGCCGATCGAGCGCTTCACGCAAATGCTGGACCGCTTAACGACCGTGCTAACAGGGCGAAGGCCGGTGGTAATAGCGGGTGACTTTAATGCCTGGGCTGTGGAATGGGGAAGCCGTTTCACGAACCAGCGGGGTCAGATCCTGCTAGAAACACTGGCCATCTTAGATGTCGACTTGGCTAACGTCGGTACCAAGAGTACCTATAGTCGAAATGGAGCGGAGTCAATTATTGACGTGACCTTTTGTAGTCCTGGCCTAACAAGTAGTCCGAACTGGAGAGTAGATGATGGCTACACTCACAGCGACCACCTGGCGGTTCGCTACAGTATCGACTACAACAACAGCAGACAGCGGATAGAAGAAGAGGCGGCTAGGCCAAGGCCAAGCCCTCGTAGGTGGAAGACATCATACTTCGACGAAGAGGTATTTAGGGAAGCGCTCCGCCGTGAGCGTAACTTACTCGGTTTAGACGGCGACGAGCTGGTAGCGGTGCTCTCACGTGCGTGTGATGCGACCATGCCTAGGAGAGTCCACCCTAGAAATGGGAGGCCACCGGCTTACTGGTGGACCGACGCGATTGCGGACCTGCGCCGCGCCTGCCTACGGGCTAGGCGGCGGATGCAGCGAGCACGATCAGAGGAAGAGCGAAACGAACGGCGAGTGGTGTTCGCCGCTGCAAAAGCCGCGCTCAAGACCGAGATAAGAGCAAGCAAAAAGGCCTGCTTTGAGGGTCTCTGTCAGAGTGCCAATACGAACCCGTGGGGTGATGCCTACAGGATCGTTATGGCCAAGACGAGAGGTGTGATGGCTCCTACAGAGCAATCTCCAGAGATGTTGGAGGGGATCATTGGAGGACTTTTTCCGCGTCATGATCCTAGTCCTTGGCCTCCTTTCGTAGGACAGCCGGGGACTGGGGCTGGCGATGAGGAAAGGGTCACCGATGTGGAACTTGCGGGGATAGCTAAGTCCCTTAGCGTAGGTAAGGCCCCAGGTCCGGACGGAGTTCCGAACCTGGCCTTAAAAGTAGCTATTGCAGAAGCTCCCGAGATGTTCAGGTCTGCTATGCAGAAATGCCTGGACGAGGGAGTTTTCCCAGAAGCTTGGAAGAGGCAGAGCCTGGTACTATTGCCGAAGGCGGGGAAACCACCCGGAGACCCGTCGGCATATAGACCAATATGCTTGATTGACACGGCGGGGAAGGTGCTCGAAAAGATCATCCTCAATAGAATGTTGAAGTTCACTGAGGGCGTAAATGGTCTCTCGAGCAACCAGTATGGCTTCCGGAAGGGGAGGTCCACCGTAGACGCTATCTTGTCGGTTACAAAAACCGCCGAGAAAGCACTCGAGCCTAAGAGGAGGGGAATTCGCTTCTGCGGGGTAGTGACTCTGGATGTAAGGAATGCATTTAATAGCGCCAGTTGGGCTGCTATTGCCGATGCGCTCTTGCGTCTGGGGATACCGGAGTACTTGTACAAGATTCTCGGAAGCTACTTCCAGAATCGCGTACTAGTATACGACACGGAGGTGGGTCGGAAGTGCTTTCACATAACCTCAGGAGTCCCGCAAGGTTCCATCCTGGGTCCGGTGTTATGGAATGTCATGTACGACGAGGTGTTGAGGTTAGAGTACCCAGTGGGAGTGGTGATTGTCGGATTTGCCGACGATATTACGCTCGAAGTCTACGGTGAAACGATCGAGGAGGTGAAGTTGACTACCGACCACTCGATCAAGGTTGTGGAGGCGTGGATGCGGTCCAGAAAACTGGAGCTGGCTCACCACAAGACAGAGGTGACGGTTGTTAACAACATGCAGTCGGCGCAGCAGACGGAGATCAGTGTAGGAGAATGCACTATCCTGTCGAAGCGCTCTGTCAAGCACTTGGGCGTGATGATCGACGATAAGCTTACCTTCGGTAGCCACGTCGATTATGCCTGTAAAAGAGCCTCCACTGATATTGCGGCACTGTCCCGGATGATGTCCAATAGCTCTGCGGTGTACGCCAGTAAGCGCAAGCTTCTGGCTAGTGTTGCTACATCCATACTTAGGTATGGCGGCCCGGCGTGGGGTACCGCGCTAAGTACTGAATGCTACCGACGGAAGCTGGAAAGTACTTACAGGCTTATGTGTCTGAGGGTTGCAAGCGCGTACCGTACCGTGTCACACGACGCTCTCTGTGTCATTACTGGTATGGTGCCTATCAGCATTCTTATCAGTGAGGACATGGAGTGCTTCGAAATGCGCGGCACAAGAGGCATACGCAAGACTGTCAGGATGGCCTCTATGGTTAAATGGCAGCGCGCGTGGGACAGTTCCACCAAAGGAAGGTGGACCCATAGGTTGATACCGAGGGTAGATAGTTGGATTAATAGGCGCCATGGGGAAGTTTCATTCCACCTGACACAGGTCCTTACAGGTCATGGTTGCTTCCGACAGTATCTACACCGTTTCGGGCATGCGGATTCTCCCGAATGCCCAGTGTGCAATGGTTTAGAGGAAACGGCGGAACACGTGTTGTTCGTGTGCCCGCGTTTTCGCACAATGCGTGACCGCATGCTTGCCACATGCTGGGAGGACACAACTCCGGACAACTTGGTCCAGAGAATGTGTAGGGATGAGATTAGCTGGAATGCCGTTTCAACGGCTATCGTCTGGGAGCTACAGAGGAGGTGGTGCGTGGACTCGGAGAATGGCTAGTCCAGATGCAGTACAAGAGGTGGTCCAGGGGTTCGAAGTCGGCTTCGTAGGTCATACCGGTGCCCTGCGGTCGAGATCGACCCTTACAGCGATTAAGTGGCCGCGGAGAGGAAGTCCCGGTAGCGGTGCTGTCGTGGCGTCGGTCTACTGGGTTGGATCTGAGCCCGCGGTTGGAAAGGGGTCCCCGGCAAGGGTTGGGGTAGGTGAGATCCTGCTGTCTGCAACCTACGGGTGCATCTGATAGGGCCTGAAGGGTAGTGATACCCTTCCTTTGCGGGCAGGTCAGATCGGGTTGCACGTGGGCATCAGTTCTTGATGTCCGCTCAGCAGTAGGGCGCGGGCGGGGTTGACCCTGCCCGCCTTCCGAGGACAAAGGGAGTGGCTAGGACCACTCGGGAAACTGGCTAAGCGCCAGCATGCTATCGTGATGGACTCTCCCGAGCGAGTCATCGATGTTCGTTGCTGCTAGGCTACGGCAGCTAACCTTGAGGGTGCGATATGCACTAGCCCCTCTCTGAAGCAATACCTTCTTGGTGGTTCCGGAGAGACGTAGGGTTTGGCGACCATAGGAATGTGTTTTAGTGGGTCGAGGAGAGAGTAGTCCTGGCTTCTACCGGCATTGTAGAAGACGGCCTCATCCCCACACTACCCTAACCTTCCTGTTAGGGTGTCTGATGAGCAGATTTATCCCCCCTATGGTTTAGAAGGAAAAAAAAAAAAACGTCGGGTGAATAAAACAACTCGTTTTTTAAATCCCAAGACTGCGTAGCCGTTAAGCGAGAGAGAAATGTAGTGCCATAATGAAGCAAATACGTAATGACAAGTGCCTGCTTTTGAAACGGTCGAGTTTTTCTACTGAACGCGAACAAACCTTTGATGTACCTGCTCAAGGGCATGCCACGAAGAATGATATTTTGGAACTGAGAAAGGAAATCTCGATTATTCAACGTACTTTAGCCGAACAGAGCAATCTCACTGCTACGACATCGATTCATGATTGCCCTCCTATAGCACGAGCATCCCCGAAGTGCAATGAAAAGCTGATGCATGGCTCGAAGTGTTCTACTGCTACTAGAAATGCTTCTGTGCCCCCTGTGTCGCATGAGAAATTTTGGTTATTCTTCACGCACTTGAAAAACACTGTAAGCGAAAGTCAAATGCACGGGTTGGTGTCAACTTCAATCGGATCCAGCGATATTATAGTGAAGAAGCTTGTAGCAGACTGGAAGGATAAAGAGATTGCCGTACGTGTCCTTTGAAATTGGGATCGATGCAGACTACAAAGACGTGGCGATGCTACCATCTACTTGGCCCGCGGGTGTTCACTTCAGGGAGTTTCATAACAACTACGATTTATGAGAACCGTAAACACTTAAAATTACATCAGGAATATTACGTTGAATTGTGTTAAACGTTGCCTTTGTTTGGAAAATACTTTGTCATTGATATTCGTTTTGGTTGTCTATCCGTGTCTTATGCTGTTTTAGTAATTATGTATGTTATGGATCGGAAAAGCTTGTCAATTGTTTAAATGTTGTCTTTCATTCATATGTTGCTAAATATGTTAGAGCTCTTAATTAGTTTTAAGTATTCAATTAGACCATATAGAGTCCGTTGAATTAAATAAATAAACAATAAACAATAAAACGCCTAAGAATAGGAAATTACCGATGGAACTTGGACCGCCTTGGGGACGGAACAGCACAATTGTGCTGGACCCACTTTGACCACTCAGAAATCTTGTGCTTTTCAACAAAGCACCACTTTTTCTTCACCGTTTTGCAGAACTACTCTTTTTCTATCGATTTTTATGCCTGCATACTTGGATTAAACAAATATTTATAAAAATACGACAGATAATTTTTTTCAACTTCTAGGGTGATTGTTTACTTTTTGTTAAACTTATCGTGGCGTTTTTTTTATAAACAATTCCAATCAAAGCTAAGGCTTGTATTTACAAGTTAGAGTAATAACTCGATCATAAAAGCTATTTACATCACATATTTTGAGGAAAAAGCAATTGAAAAAATGTGTAAAACCAATGCCGAAAAACAGCACGATTGTGCTGGTTCGTCACGAAAGGGATATAGGTGAAAATTTAAACTTATTAATAACATTTTCATAATCCCGCCCTCGATCATCAGACAACCACAGGATCCATCCTCGACGCCAACATGCAAGTACAGTAGACGTTCGTTCGGTGCAAACGCTTTAACTGCAATGCTTTTCAACTGCAAGTCCGCTAAGTGCAACAATTTTGCAGTTATCGCTCCGCTATCCGTCAAAATGAAATGTCAAAAGCGATGCGATGTTTTTCGCATACACTTTTGTTGCAATGCGATGTTTTTCGTATGCACATTGGTTGCATTCTGCAGCAACTGACAGTAATGTGACGTCTGTCAGTTGTTGCAGTTATCGAATTTCATTCGGTTAGTGAAACGTAAACATGTTGCACTTATCGAACGTCTACTGTAAACCCAAGTCAACCTGAAACAGAACAAGAAAAAACATACAGATCCCTCCCTTACATACCAACTTTATCCCAACGAATAACAAAAATCCTTGCCAAAGACTATTCCGACATTTCCATTACGACCAGACAGCAACGTACAATTAACGATCTCCACACCAAAGTTAAATATCCTAAAAGAAAAGAAGAGATTAGTAATGTTATATACAAAATTCCCTGTAACGACTGCAACAACTTCTATATTGGTATGACGAGAAATAATTTGCAGCGTAGATTAGCTGGACATTAGGGCAGTTCAGACTATAAACTTGTCAAAAATTCAAAGCTCCCATATGTTTATTACAATCCTTGGTGCAAAACCAGAGTCCTGTCAAATTTTCAGCCATTTCGGTGGTGATTTAATGGTGGCCCAAAAGCAAAATAGGTTTATATGGGAATTACTATGGAGAATTCTCAAAAAAGGTTCTCCACGCTATAGAGCATCAATACATGGATGAAGTCATAGGGTCAAAGCCGAATTGAATTCTTCAGACCTCAATGATGAATGTTGCCGAAGACCGCAACTCGTTTCGACTCACGAGACAAAAGTTATTTATCAATAATCGTCCATGTATGCTTGAACAGAGGACCACAGCTCTATCCACACGATTGACACGCAATCATAGTATGCGTGTTACCTTCTTGCACACCTTGTAGGGCATCGTGTATGAAGATGCGCATGCGAGTGAGAATTTGCTGAATAACTTTTTACCCGATTATCGAAATAAGTTCCGGTCTTCGGCAACATTCATCATTGAGATCTGAAAAATTCAATTCGGCTTTGACCCTATGACGTCATCTATGTATTGCTCTACAGCGTGGATAACCTTTTTTGAAAATTCTCCATAGTAATTCCCATATAAACCTATTTTGCTTTTGGGCCACCATTAAATCACCACCGAAATGACTGAAAATTTGACAGGGCTCTAGTTTTACACCAAGGATTGTAATGAACATATGGGAGCTTTGAATTTTTGACATGTTTAAAGTCTGAACTGCCCTACTGGACATAGATCAAATGTAAACAAACTGGACAAAATGATTAATGACAACACAAACACTGAAACATCGACCACCGCATTAGTTGAAGCAACAACCGCACTAATACAACATTGCGTAGACTATAACCATCGATTCAACCTAGACCAGACACAAATTGTAGACCACAGTCACAAACAACCCACACTTCCATTCCTAGAAATGTGCCACATTGCTAACACAGAACACACAGTCAATAAAAGAACAGACATAGACAGGCTAAGTACGACATACGCAGTGATACTACACAGTGTTAGGAACATTGACAAACACAACAAATCGAGGAACGAAAACAATTTAGACGAAAGTTAGATTATTCCGATAGGGCATCACCGCTACCAAAATAAACGGTCCGAATAAAGGGGTATGCTAAAGAGGGAAAATTTTCGCCATTGCGAAAAAACCGTTAAACTGAAAGTGATTCCGAAATGTAAGATATTTTAATGTTATAGTTTTAAAGGACATAATTAATTGATAAACCGCACACCAACTTTACAGCATGTACCAAAAAAAGACACAAAAAGGGACAGTTACAGTTAGACAAAACAATTGACAAAAAACGATAGTAATTATGTAAGTAACTGAGCAAATTTATGTTAAGACAAAATTGTTCAAAACCAAAATACCAATTACAGTTTCCCCCTGAGGAAGACACTATCCCCGTGTCGAAACGTCGGGTGAATAAAACAGCTCGTTTTTTAAATCCCAAGACTGCGTAGCCGTTAATCGAGAGAGTCAACCATACAGTCGTATTTCAATAGCGGTACTACATTTTTCACACATCCACCACATACATCGATTCCTTTCAAGTTTGATCACATCTGCATCATCTATCTCCACACAATCTGCATGATACGCATCTGTGCAAAACCCTTGGCATATTGTATACGTTTGATCATGAGCGATGGCCATACAACACTTCGAACAAATCGTTTCAGTTTTTTCTTTCATCTCGTGCGTCGACGGTGGCTGTTGTGGTTGAGTGAAAACAATGGTGGCGGTGTAGATGTTCGGTTCCACAATTAATTAACTGCCGTGATTAAACTTCAGATCTTATTGTCAGGAAGCATCGATGTACGTAACAAATGACGGCGATTGATATACGTAGGCTGATCTAAAAAAGTAGGATTTAAACAGACGAATTTCACGAAATACGGGAATGGTTTAACAGCGGTTCGCCAGATGTTTATGGTATAGAAGATTGATTTCAATTATTAAATCACTACAAAGTGTTAGTTTGTAAAAACTTAGACGTATAATTTCAACTCAAGGAACACGATTCCAGCTTGTACGAATTTTTTAAGGAACTTTGAATACTTGGGTGAAAAATATTACTCCAGATTATTGAAATCATGGATTAGATTGGAACAGGGATTTGCTGTCCTTATTATCTTCATTTTATTCACTTCTATGATTTGAATACGCTGTCAAGCTGATCTCGTGTTCCTAGATTTAAAATTATACGTCTTAATTTCTACAAACTAACACTTTGCAGTGATTTAAAAATTATAATAAATCTTCAGTACCAAAAAACGCCTAAAAGTAGGCAATTAATAGCAATTACTTAGAGAGCCTCGACCGGCTTGAGGACGGACCAGCACAATTGAATATATCCCCAAAAAGTGCATAGGTGGATAAAGTAGCCGAAGTAAATAAAGTTTTATTCTAGATGACGTTAAGTTTATAAGAGAAAATTTGAGATAATCATTATTTTATGGTCCGTCACGAAAGGGATATGGTTTCGCATTATGCGTTTTACACAGTGTATTCTGTGCATCCTCGCCTTCGGCGCACTCAAATCGATACCGATCTGGCTTTTTCGTTGCTGTTCTTTTTGTGATGTGATTGTTAAGAGTTTAATCTTGCCTAGTTTGGGTAGTGGCTACGGTTAGGATAGCTCAGATCAACCTTCAGCACAACAGCAACGATCAATCTTTGTAGACTTATGCAAAATGGTACAGCCCAAGTGGCGTAAGTCCAAGAACATAACTTTCGTAAGGGGAATTTCTATCTAGGAAACCTTGTGAATCCGGTGTATGCTACTTTCAGTAAAAATGAAATGGCAAACTCACGTGTCATGCCTCGTGCATGTGTGCTTGTGAACAACGCAATCGTTGCTACACTCATCTCTGAACTAACTACTAGAGATGTATGTGCTATCACAATCGATGTATCTGTTGGAAACCTCAACAGGTCATACGTTTATTGTTCGGTTTATTTACCGCATGATTAACCATCCCCTACGGATGCTTTCAAGCAAGTCATTGCATACTGCACTTCAAAAGGCCTTCCGCTAATTGTTGGCAGTGATGCTAATGCTCACCATATAATCTGGGGCAGCTCAGGCATCAATTTGAGAGGCTCCAGTTTGATGGAATACTTAAGTAGTACAGATCTTGGATTACTTAACATAGGCAACCGCCCAACCTTCATGGTAGAGAGGAAGTGTTAGACATTACGCTTTGCTCTAGCAGAATTAGTCACGAGCTGACCAATTGGCATGTGCCAGTTGAAGAATCTTTATCTGACCATCGCTACATCTTGTTTGAACATGTGAATACTTCGCAAACTTTGCGTTTCAGGAACCCTCGGTCAACCAACTGGGATCTCTTTACCGATTTGGTTGCAGTCAAATTTCATGGATACTCACCATCAATTGACACTCCAAGTGATTTCGATGATGCCGTTGATACTACAACAGCCTTCATCATGGAAGCTTTTGAAGAAGCTTGCCCTCTGCGGTCTGTGAAGACCACAAGAGGAACCCCTTGGTGGAACTCTGATCTGGCGAAGCTCAGGAAACAATGTAGAAAGAGTTGGTAAAGAGGTAGCTCGCAAGGCCTACCAGAAAGCTTTTCGGTCTGCTGAACGATCCGGCTGGAAAAACCTTTGCACAAATGTTTCCAGTCTGATTGAAGCCAGTCGATTGAACAAAATCGTTGCAAAATCTAAGGATTTTCAAGTGAACGAACTTCGTTTGCCAAATGGCGATCTGACTGCCTCTGATGAGGAAGTTTCGGAATGTTTATTCAGTACACACTTCCCCGTATGTGTGTGCATATTACATCTTCGGATGAACCTGACGTCTTTTTTTGTAGTTATGATTATTAAGCTTCGGCTCGGAGTATCATAACCTTAGAATCGATTGAATGGGCACTTAATAGCTTTGCTTCTTTCAAATCTCCTGGGGCAAATGGGATTTATAATATTTTACTTTAGAAGGGATTTGATCATTTCAAACATGTTTTTGTTTATTTGTTTATTAGCACAAACAGGCTTGTGTATGCCCCAATGATGTGACTTAAATCTAAGGTACAAAAACATTGAACAATCTCGATAACTTTCCAGAAAAAAAAACTCAAATGAGAAGATGCGACACGTTAACTATAAATAGTGTACAAATTCACACAACAAGTATCATTTTCCTATTTACAACAAATGACTTAAAACAGTAATAAAAAAAATCAATACAAAAAAAACACATTTTCCATCAAATCACATTATTTACAATATTGAAACTGATTACAAAATATCGGGTTTCCACGGGAGTCTCATCTTTTTGAACTTTCGGTATCTAATGTTTCTAGGCCAAGTAGATGGCATCATCGCGACAGACTTCCATTAACGATTTAAAACTATTTTGAAGGAGATATAGTTGAATGCACTGCAGTCAACCCATCGCGGAACTAATTTCCTAACATTAATGCATTTATTATCACGTGCGCCCAAGCAGCGACAAACCATGAGTTGCACATCTTCTTCCGAAACGCTTCCATCGATATTCGTTAGCGTTCTCACATATCGAATCAGGTAACCGACTCGCAGTTTCGGATGCATTTGTCATTTCACTCGATCGACATTCCATTGGTCGCGATGATTTCGGTGTCGAGTGTCGTACCCAGGCATCCGTGTGATTATTCTCATGCGACGTAATCACCGACAGTATTGAATCTACTTCAGCTTTCAGCTCATCAACGTCACGTTGTAGTACGCATTTAGGCTTGTTGTGCTCTGGAGCAGTTGCGGCGATCGGCTCATTCATTTTCTCATTTCGTTCTTTCCTCCATTGTACAAATTCAACTAAACACTCGTCGCACATCCAACAAATATTCTTGTGCGGCGGTGATACGGCAGCAAGCTCGGCAGTATTCAATCCAACACAAGCGGCATGGTGAACTGCGGCGCACAATGCATTACAGTATACATACGGTTGATCTTTTGTAACCACTGGAAGAAGGCACTTTTTGCACTCCATGGCGAGTTTTTTTTTCATTTTTATTTATGTGTATTTTAACTTAAATGCTAATTCTACACTCTCCATGGCGAGTTTCGATGATCAATATAACTGCAATTTTTCGTCACAACGGTAACTGCAATGGAAGATTAATATCGCAGAAACGTACAAAATATAGACGATCGTACTACACAAGTTTCATTCCAGATTTTCAAGGCCAGTTTCAACGGAAAATTAACGTAAACGATGAGCGATACAGAATCAAGTCCGATTGAGTTAACAACAACACAAGTAAGAATACCGGTAGCCCAGCAGCAGTGAAGCCTGTCACAGTGAAACAACTACTTGTTTGCAGTTTTGCTACAGGGTATATTCCCAAATCCTGGCGGGATATTACTGTATGTGGGTCGTGCGTCGTATGAAGAAGCAAAGAGTTTCAGACCTATCAGTTTGACCTCTTTTCTTCTGAAATGCTTAGAACGCATTGTCGATCATCACATTCGTGATGTTCATCTAGCCAATGTGCCTCTTCATGTGAACCAACATGCTTACCAATCTGAAAAGTCCACTGTGACTCTTTTACATAAAGTTAAACAACTTCGATATCGAGAAGGCATTCGCTCAAAAGCAATCCCACTTGGGTGTTTTCTTAAATATCGAAGGTGCCTTTGCCAACGTGCCTTTCGATGCCATCAGGTATCAGGTATCAGAAGGCCGGCTCCAGGGGCACGTTATCCTCCATTTGGGACATGTGTGCTATCGCCAAAATAACAGCCTATTTCATCATCTACCTGAGGGAAAAGGAAGGAAAAAGGATTTGGATGGGGATAGGGACAGGTAGGGAAATAGAAAAAATACCCTGGAAGAGGGTACTAACGCACAAGCGTACCACAATGGGTTCAAACAGCGCCCTGAAAAGGGCACTGTATTAACGCATAAAGCGAAAGAGAGCCTATAGCTCTTTACCACAGCGGGTTAAGAATAACAGAATATCCTGAAGATTCAGTTTTCTGAAATCAGTTTCACTTAATAAGTGTTTACCGAAAACTCGGAAACGCAGTTGCGCAAAAACTGGACAGTTACATATCAAATGATACGAAGTTCCATAAACGGATTCACAGCTATCACATGCAAATGAATCAGCTTGCTGAATATTCGCCATGTGCTAGCTGAGTCGGCAGTGGCCAGTCAATGCTTTGACCAGAATGCTGCAATTCTGCTTTGACAGATTTGTAAGATACTTCGCCACCCTTGGAGATGGCTCAGTACAATACAATTTGGTTTGACGACATGACTCCAAACTATTCCAGTGTTGTCTGTGTTGAGTGGCAGCCCAGGTTTGAATCTGAAGCTTTACCCCAACACTTCGATATCGGAATAGCTGGCTCAGGGCCAATGAGGTCATGTGATGCTCCAGTGCGAGCTAACTCATCAGCCAATTCATTTCCAGCGATAGAAGAATGGCCAGGTACCCATACAAGGTGAACAGCGTTTGCTGAATTCAGCTCCTCGATTTGAGTTCGACAAACGATAACTACCTTCGACCTAGAGTTGGCCGAAGCAAGTGCTTAATAGCAGCCTGGCTATCTAAATAGAAGTATATTATTTTGCCCATTACGTGCTGCTGAAATGCTGATTGCACTCCGCACATAAGAGCAAAGATTTCGGCCTGAAAAACAGTGCAGTGTCTACCAAGTGAGTAAGACTGATACAGACTTAGCTCACGAGAATAAACACCAGCACCTGCTCGACCTTCGATAAGGGAGCCATCAGTGTAACATACGATGCCGTCTGAAATACTTCTTTCCAGATAACCAGATGTCCACTCTTCCCGGGAAGGGAATTTCGTGGAAAATGTCCTATATGGAAAATTACAAGCAGTTGTAAGATCACTTGGAGCAAGAACAATTTTGTCCCAATTCTCCAAAAGTGAAAACAACGAGGTGTGTGTTGATGGGCGGTTCACAGGAGTTTCCTCTTGTAGACCGAGTACCCGTAACTGGTAAGTGCAAGAAAGTGCTTGTTGTTTGAGATGAATGTGTAGTGGGGCAACATCAAAGAGAACTTCGAGCGCTGCCGTGAGAGTTGAAGAGAACGCTCCAGACATCGCCATTAAGCACATCCTTTGGAGATGGCCTAATTTTGATTGTACCGTTCTCACTTCGCCCTTTTGTCACCACACAAGACATTCATAGGCCAATATTAGCCGGACCACAGTTGTGTAAATCCATTTGATATACTTGGATTTAAGACCCCAAGTTTTACCAAAAGTACGCCGGCATTGCCCGAAGGCCATACAAGCTTTCATGATTCTGAACTCAATGTGAGGTGTCCAGGAAAGCTTGGAATCAAGAATGACTCCAACGTACTTTACCTGTTCAGTCACATCGATTTCAGAATCAAAGAGACGCAAAGGTCGAACGCCATTGCGGTTTCGCTTTTCCGTGAAAAGAACAATACCGTCAAGGCGCCATTCACCGTGGGGGCTCCATTCACCGTGTGCCTTCAAATTTTTTTTTCATTATTTCCATATTATGATTGAATGATATGACAATTTCCCTTCAATTTCAACAATACAACACTAATGTATTGTTACCATGTCAAAACGCTCATTAGTATTGGAGTAGGTAGGCAGTAAAACGATCTACTCTGTGCAGTGGTAGAAACAGAAGTGAAAATTTCATTTAAATTTAAATCTAGGCTACTACGATTGGCGTTCGGTCTGAACGCCTGCTATAATTATATTATTCTAACACTCCTCCTCGGGAAGATCCGGACGGATTCCTATTGCCAATCGTAATCTCTCCAGACGAACCCGTTGCAGTGGCTTCGTCATCAAATCGGCCTACACTGATTCCGTCGGACAGTACTGCAGTCTAATTTCACATTTTTCTTGTAGGTCCCGTACAAAGAAGAACTTCGTATCGATGTGCTTACTACGTCGTTCGATGCGATCACTTTCGACCAGTTTGATGCAACTTTAATTGTCCTCGAACACGAGGACCGATTCCTTCGTTGCTTCACCGATCTCCTCCAGCAGCCGTTTGGTCCAGACTAACTCTTGACATCCTTCAGCGAGTGCCACGAACTCAGCTTCGGTCGAACTCAACGCAACGCACGTTTGCTTGCTTGAGCACCACGAGATTGGTCCTCCGCCGAACTGAAGAATCATGCCGGAATTCGATTTCCTATCGCGAGCATTACCGGCCCAGTCTGCGTCGACGAACATTCGCAAACCTTCACTGGAGGCTCCGAGCTGCAGCTTATAATTGCTGGTGGCATTCATGTAGCGCAGGATCCTCTTGGCCTCGGCCCAGTCTTGCGCATTTGGACAGCTGGATTTTTGCGCCAGAATGGACACGCTCACGGAAATGTCGGGCCGCGTGTGTACAGCTACATACAGGAGACCACCAATCAAGCTCATGTAGTCGTGGTTGTTCGGCAGCTGATCCATCTCCTCCTTCTTTTGTAGGTAGCTCGGATCTAGCGGCACCTTCGAGGGTTTCGCCTGTTCCATGCCAAACCGTTCAACTATCGTGTGGATATACGATTCCTGGTTGAGCTTGAACCCGGATGCGCTTCTCTCGACTTGTACGCCAAGAAAGTGACTGATGTCTCCGAGGTCCGCTACGGAAATCTGTTGTTGAAGCATCTTCAAGATGGACTGGAATTCCTTCGCCGTCTGCGTTACGATGATCATGTCATCGACGTATATCAGAATGTACGCTACCGAACCATTCGTACGCCGCACGTACAAACACAGATCCGATTCGGTCGGCTGGAATCCCATGGACTTGAAAACAGCATCCACTTTACGGTTCCATACGCGCGCTGACTGTTTCAGGCCGTACAGACTCCTCCTCAATCGGCAAACCGTCCTCTCGTCCCCGACGTGGTATCCTTCGGGTTGGCGCATGTACACGGTTTCTTCAAGCACACCGTTCAAATACGCCGTTTTGACGTCGACGTGCCTTACGATGGACCCTTTCCGGCTGGCAACGGTCAGCAGTGCCCGAAACGTCGTCTGCTTTGCCACCGGTGCGAAGACCTCGTCGTAGTCCGTCCCGTAGCGCTGCAAAAAACCTTGAGCGACGATCCTCGCTTTGTGACGTACTACGTTGCCAAAGTCCAAATAAAGTCGTTCATGTTTCATACATTGGTGTGAAATTTCAGGGCTCATGAAGTACTAGAGTAAAAATGTATAATACCTGCAAACAACATTACCTTGCATTTCACTCCAAGTTGGATGTCTAGTACTCCGTTATTGTAATTTGTTTATCCAAGTGAAAAATGTTGGCGTATCAAAATCAAATTTCGTGGTGTTCGCCTTTTATTATCTTTCGTTTCATTTTAGGATTGCTCGAAGGATTTTAAAACTGCATACATTGTCCCGGTAGTGATGCTTCAATTTGGAACGGTTTGGAAAGATTTTGGAAAGAACGTGCGTCTTCCTAATGTGATAGAAAATGGTGGTGTCACCTCGGTGACTGATGTAACTTCAATGATGTTGGACCACGAGCCTCAGCTCGTCTTTATTTTTATATCTCTAAGGGACGTTCTCTTCTGCGTCTACATGCATGCGCCTCGGCGCGTCCTTAGGGTTTCCCCCTATACATTTCTAACTTTGTTTGGCACGCGCGTAGCACGTGCACATCCTGAGCACCCCTTGCGTAGCTGACGCATCTTTTGATTCTCCCCCTTTCTACTTTGAACGAACGGTGACACGTCCTGCTGGACGTGCTTAAACACAATACATTTAATATTGGCTAGGTCATAAACATTTATTGCTATTTCTAATCAATATAGATTCTTGGCAGATGGCCTTTAAATGCAATCTAACTTATGATATGCTGGGGCATATCATACTATCAATCAATACATTTTATTACGCGTTCCTGACTAATGTCTTTCGTAGCGCATTACAAACTTATGCACGAGCATACCTAATTCTTTGTAACGTCATGCCTAATGCATTCGTTGCTAAAACAGCTGGGATTCATTCCCAGATTATATTTATTATTGACATGTGTTTCTGATTATACTACGGATGCTCTTGATTTATTTAGAAAGGACAGAGAACGTCCTGGGAACAGCCATGTGGCATCAATTTGCCACATCACTTTCCCCTAACGAAAAAAAAAAGTTTGTTTCTTAACTTTTTTTACTATCAATATTATTTGATTTTACTTTGCAATTTAATTATAATATAATCTTTCTTCTCTTGTTAGTTTTTTTTTGTTACATGATTGAATTACTTTACTATTTTATTTCTTATAATTATTTCGCGAAATAAATGATAAATGACCACAAATTGGTCCCTTTTTAGGCTAGCCTGCTTTCCTTTTTGGGTTTTCTTTTGAAAACTTCGCGCTCTTTTTTTTATTTATTTATTGGCCTTTAATTATTTATGGAACGATTCCATGATAGATATGGATGAATCCGATACAATACGGTACGACTCATGATCCGGCATAAATCCAATCCGATACAATTTAGATAATTTGAGACTCTCGGTGATTTTAAAATCCCGACGATCTCCTTCCCCCTTTAATGGAAAAAAAAAAATATGCATATATTTTTATCAACTTTTATTTGGTTTAATTTTGAATTTCTCTCTTTTTGTATTACTTGTCGACCTTTCTATACCCTTTTTGTGATTCTTTTTGTTTTCAAGCATCGTTATATCAAAACGATCTTTTTTTATACTGGGATTGCAGCTCCCTTTGCCATTAGACCAAATGTATCTGCAAAATACACTGTTTCTTTCGGGTCTACCTGCCTATAGTCTTACATGGCAACATGTGTGGTGCGATAGCTCTTTTGCTATAATATAGGGGTTGCAGCACCCTTGTAAACTATGGACCCGAATGCAGCTGCAAATTGCATCGTTTCTTTCAGGAGGCCTCCTCCATAGGTTCACAGCACTCGTCAATCCACTTCTTACTCCCACCGTGGATAATCCATAAAATTAAATAGTCAGTTGTAAAGTAATTTGGCAGAGCCCAAATCCTCGTAAAGAATTTGTTTCCTAATGGTCACAATTCTTCGTGATCAGGATTCCACAAAAATTGTGTATCTCTTTTTTTTTATTGTCGATAACGAGAAAAATAAAAATAAAAATGCTTAGCCTCAACTAGCATTATAACTAAGGAAAAATTTTGTATATGGATTACTTTTTACAAGCTTACGTTCTTGTTAAAGTTGACGTAAAAACGTGAGTCCTTCACTGAGGCTCAATTATTTTCACTTTGGCATTACAGCCAGTGACTGTATCCTTCAAAGGATTTAGCATCCACACTTTTTTCGCTTTTATAAACAGCGTCATTACGTCTTACGTTTCAACAGAACTCATTACTCATAAAGAATTCCTATGCTGCGTAAATCGTCTTACGTTTTTAATCTTGAGTACCCCTTACGGTACACAACTATGATATTTAATTAAACTTTACCGGTTTACATCAACAACCGACAACGATTTCGACTCGTCGAAAGATCGTCGTTGTTTTCAAACATCACGGTGTTTTTGTTTATTTTTCTGTATCGTTGAATCACGGGTTTGTTTGATTTGTTTTTGTATGTGAGAATCTCTCAAATTAAAACTTCATCTAATGCTTTCTTCTAAATCAAGCATGAGTTGATCAGACTTCTTGCTGATAAAGCCATTAGTGAAAATTTCGCTCTTTTTTTATTCATTTATTTCCTCGGCTTCTTTTTTAAGCCTTAATACGCAATCTATAATTTTTAATAGATTTGCTGATTTAATTCTGCGAGTTTTATCCGCACATAACTCGTCAACTTTTTTTAGTGTATTAAGAAGTCTTTGCTTCTTTCCTAACGGACCTTTAAAACACAATATAATCCCCCGAGTAATATCTAGCATAATATGGGCATGCTCTCGGAGTTCTTGGTTGAAGTTTTCCCTTTCTTGGTTGTCCATTTTAATAATAAAGAATAGTATACGTCCAAAAAAATAAATAAATAAATGGTACATTAATTATTTTATTCTTTATTTTTCCCTTCTAGCAGTTGCCACGTTATTGGTTCATCGCCTGGACAATCGTTCACTCGTTGTATAACCTCCTCCCAAGATTTTGGGTCTTTGCTCCCGTCGATTTTTTCGAACGCTCCAGTACCTTTTCCCTCACTAATTTCATTTAGGAATTCAAAGAATTCTTTCCATTCTCCTTTGTCCATTGATTATTTTCTGAAAAATAACTGATAAAAAAAATTTTCAAAATAATGAAAATAAATTTTTGTCAGATAATGTGCTTATTAATATTATCTTAACAATTGACATTATTTGATTTATTCATTGTATCGTTTGAGACGATCATTGAAGTTTTCTACCTGTTCCAGTAGCGATATTCTCTAAAAAGACTTTATCGCCCCACATGGGTATCCAATTATTCGATTTTTCATCATATTTTTCCTTCCTGGCATGTTTAGAAATCAACAAATTCTCTTTGGCAGTTTTCTGTAAAACTTCCAAATTGTATCTCAAGTCTAGTAAATAGGAAAAATATGTTCCATTTTCTTTATAAGTAGTACATATTGATGACGGTAGTTCCGCCTTGTAACCAAACATTAATTCAAAAGGAGAAAATCCTGTGGATGAATGGATGCTGCTATTATAGGTGAAAGCAAAATAATGAATATACTCATCCCAATCATCCAAATTTTTACAGACATATGACCTTAAATACTCTTTTAATGTTCTATGACATCTTTCAAGTGCTCCATTACTCTGAGGGTGATATGCTGTGGTTTGTATTTGATTTACATGTAATAGTTTACATAATGTTTGAAACAATTTACTTGTGAAATTTGTACCACGGTCAGTGACTAATTCTTTTGGTACACCATATACACAAATTGAACTTTCTAGAAAAGCTTTGCAGGTTGTTTCTGCTGAAGCTTCCGATAAAGCTTTGGCAATAAATATTTTTGTGAGGTCATCTTGTATTGTTAATATATAATTATTACCATTTTTGGTTGTTGGCAAAGGACCTACAATATCCAAAAATATTTTTTCAAATGGTCTTGAAGATGTAGACGTAATCTTCAATGGAATTTTATTTTTAGATAAAATTTTATTTTTCTGGCATTCCGAGCATTTCTCAATATATTGTTTTATGTCTTGTCTCATGTTTTTCCAGGAATATCTTTCGGCTATTCTTTTGATGGTTCTCTCGACACCTTCATGTCCTCCTAATGTGCCATTGTGAAATTCTTTTAAAACGGCATCTATTTCTTCCTTACTCTTTAATTGTTTCACTGTAAGATTTATAAAACATATTTCCACATCCAGATTTGAAAATATATGGGAAATAACTAGTTTCAATTTATTCCAATTGATTGTATCAATTGCTGATGGAATAAAAATAAAAGTTTATTGTTTTATTCGTTGTCTGTTTAATATTTTCTTTAAACTTCATCAAATTTTTACACAGTTCGTAAAAGCAAACTTTATGGCCATAATGTTGTTAACTTATTACGTAGTGTATATTTGATTTCTCTGTAAATCCATAGCCATCTAATTTAGACAATTCAATCTCATCCTTGTCAAAATCATATTCCATTTTTGGATCAAGTACTTTTGGTACTATGTATACGATAATACTATTCTTTTTTGGATCAACCTTTTCTCGTATGTTTTTATTAACACATGGGTCCTTTAATATAATAAAACTTCCGTAGTCCTGTGCTATTCCGTTCTGATTAGCATCCGTAATTCTGGTACTTTGGTTATTAGAGGCTAAGTCTTTTGCTTGCCTTCTTGTTATAGCGTTGATTCTTTTTGAAATGTTAGCCTTATGCTTATTTATCTCGTCTTTGATTTCCGACGTTATTTGAACAGCTGTGCTGAAATTAGTCAGTTCAATCCGGCTTAATGCGTCCGCGACGACATTGCCTTTTCCAGGTGTATACAACACTTTGAAATCATACTCTTCTAATAATATACGCCATCTCATTAGTCTATCAGATGCTTCTGTAATATTGAACAGGTAAACCAATGGTTTATGGTCAGATTGCACTATGAATTCTTGACCGTACACATATGGTTTATAATGCTTGACCGCCCATACGATGGCAAGCAGTTCTTTTTCTACAGTTGAATACCGTCTCTCTGCGGGATTCAGAATTCTACTAGCATATGCTATTGGTAAATTAGTTCCTTCATTGGAAAGGACTGCTCCTACAGCAACATTACTTGCGTCGGTTGTGATGACGAATTTCTTTTTAAAATCAAGATACTGTAGAATAGGAAAACTAATCAACAACGATTTCAACTCGTCGAAAGATTGTTGACATTTTTGGCTCCAAACGAACCGTTCACCTTTTCTTAATAGTTTGTTCAAGGGTTCCGCTAAGTTTGCTAACTTAGGAATAAACTTTCGATAATAGCTGAGGATTCCTAAAAACATTTTAATTTCTTTTCTGTTGTTTGGCGTTGGAAAATTTCGTATTGCATTTATTTTTGATTCATCGGGCAAAATTCCATTTGGAGTAATTTTATGTCCCAAAAATATAATTTCTTTCCGTAGGAAATTACACTTATTTGGTTGAAGCTTAAGATTGTGCTGCCTGAGCATTTCAAATATATCACATAATTTCCTATTATGCGATTGTAATGTGTCTCCGTAAACCACTATGTCGTCCATATAAATAAAACATTTTATGCCCTGTAATCCTGTTAAGACAGTATTCATTAATCGTTGGAAAGTAGCAGGGGCATTTTTCAATCCAAAAGGCATGCAAACATATTCATAATGTGTAGAAAATGCTGTTTTGGCTGCATCTTGTGGATCCATTTTAATTTGATGGAAACCACTAGCCAAATCTAAAGTTGAAAAGTATCTCGCCTTTCCAAGTTGGTCCAAAATATCCGAAATTAAAGGTAACGGATAAGCATCACTTATAGTTACATCGTTGATTTTTCTAAAATCAACAACCACCCTCCATTTTTTCTCACCATTTGGGCCTGCCTTTTTTGGAACGACTAATAACGGAGAATTCCACGGAGAATCACTTTCTTTGATAATATTATCCTTCAACATTTTTTTAATCTCCGTATTTATGATTTCTTTTTGCGCATGTGGTAACCTGTATTGTCTAGTAAATATAGGTTTTTCGCAAGTTGTTTTTATTTTGTGAGTAGTTGAATCGGTACATGACAGATTGTCTCCTTCAACATAAAACACATCATTATACTCTTTAATGATTTTTATTATTGATGATTTTTCTTCGTTATTTAAATTTTCGATATTCACTTCGTCTATAATTTTATTGATTCTTTCATTATTATTTTTCATTGAAAGTACAGAATAATTTGATAATGGTTCAAATTTTATTGTATTTAAATCCAGTTCAATTTCATCATGTGTTCCGTTAAAAATAGGAACATATGCATAATTTTTATTTGGTTTCAATAAACAATTTTCAATATATATAGGTTTATTGTTTAGTTGCTTTGAATGGCAAATCAACTCTTTATTCGATTGTACATAATTTTTTTGTATTACCTCCGACCGAGGCGGAATTTTTACAATATTTTGCTTTTTCAAAACATTGATCATTACTTTATTTTTCGGATTTGAAATTTGTAAAACATTATCTATGTAATTAATAACACAAGAATGTCTATTCAAAAAATCACTGCCTAAAATCCCATCACACTGAATTGGAAAATCTTTCTCCACTACCATAAGACGAGTATTTTGCATAAAATCATTAAGCCAAAATTTAGCTTTAAGGACAAACGTCTTGAAATCCCGCTTCGACAGGGCATCAGACCTTTAAACGCACAAATCTCAAGATGAAAGCTTCACACAACAGTGTATTTTATTATTCTGTTCTTACTCACTTAAAATAAGCTTAAAATAAGAAGATCAGGTGCGCTGGTTTTGTTAACGAAGAGATTTGTGTCCTTGAAATCGTGAGTAGGTGCCAAAGTCGGCCATTGTGGCGGCCATGTTGGGATTCTAACAAGTCTGTCCTTAACTGAACCCAATGTTTTAGTTGATTCTGATGTAATGCCTAGAAGTTCTATTACATCTCTTTTATTAATTTTCATCTGTCCTGAACCTATTGCTTTAACTAAACTTAATTCTGCTCCTGCATCCACGAGAAATATAAGAGGATCGAATTTTAAATTTGTTTGTAAAGCCACCAACGGCCTATTTGTATATGACACATTTTCGAATGGAATTTCCGTAAATTTAGTACTTCCATTCATCTTTAAATCCAAGGGCTGAAAGTCTCCCAAATAAAGCTAAATCAATCAATCAATCATCTTTAAATTGTTTTGGAAAACGATTTATGCCCTTGCTCTTTTTTCTGACATATCAAATTCAATTGTATCGGCTTCGCTCTCATCGCTATCATAATCATCAGCATACAATTTGTGGGCATATTTTTCAATTAAAAGTTCTAGCTTAATTTGGGTGCTCGTAAATTCATTTTCTGGAAGAGTATCGCTTTCGATCTGTTCCATTAAGTTATACGTTTGTTCCGCTGCTCTTATCATCATATATTTATAATATAATTTATACAACATCGTTAGGAAACGAAGGTAGCCTCTGAACTTATTCATTTTTCGAATTTTTCAAAAATAAATGGAAAAATCTATTTTTTTAAAGGACTAGCTGGCTCGTCGAGTTTCGCATTGATTAACATTAATTGCTTTTAAAAAAAAAATTCACCTTCCCCAAACCAAAATTGAAAATGAGCGATTCCAAGCAACAGCATCAAAATTAAGCAAATTTTTTAATTCATGATTTTCTATTGAACTGAAACTTTGCACAGTTTTTCAGTTCCATCTAAATCGCCATTTTTCGATATCAAATTTTAATTTTGAATCACGACTAACTTTTCAAAAGGGTGTATGTGAAAATGGTTCAACAATATTCAAAAATCTGCACAGCCAAAATGGTTCGTTCGATTGCTATGAATTTTTCAGCAAAGTTAGATAACTAAATGGTGATTCCTAAGAAAATATACACTGTGAAAAAAAAATCTTTTTTAACATTAAAAAATATCATTTTTGTCACAAAAACTCAAATATCTCAAAACCCTATCTTTTTACTAACGTATTTTTTTTAGCGAAGACGGTCCATTATATTAGCAATCTACCATAAAAATTTGGTGATGGTAAACTAATCAACAAAAAAGTTATAACATTTCAAACATTTCACAATTTTCACATTTGGTAAATATTTTTTCTGTGTAAATTATTTCGGTCAGAAATCGCAGTTTGATGCTGATTTTATTGTTAAGCAAAGTTAGATAACTAAATGGTGATTCCTAAGAAAATATACACTGTGAAAAAACATCTTTTTTAATCTTAAAAAATATCATTTTTGTCACAAAAACTCAAATATCTCAAAACCCTATCTTTTTACCAACGTAATTTTTTAGGGAAAACGGTCCATTGTATTAACAATCTACCATAAAAATTTGGTGATGATGAACTAATAAACAAAAAAGTTATGACAATTAAAACATTTCACAATTATCACATTTAGTAATATTTTTTTTAGTGTAAATTATTTCGGCCGGAAATCGCAGTTTGATGCTGATTTTATTGTTAATGGCCGTGCGTGAGTAAAACAAGCTGTTTTTATTATGTATTATGTATGTTATATGTACAGTAATGTTCCGATTTTATCACGCCCTCCGCGCATTAGTCGTTTAAGGTACACCGGGGCAAGTTGAAATGGGTGGGTGGGGCAAGATGAAACACGAAGTTTTGAAACAGATTTCAATACAATTTGGTAATTTATCCTTCGTTAAAAGATTGTTTGAATCAAAAACTATGCGTTACGGCGATCAAACTATTTATTATCATCAGAAAACATCATGTTAACCCGCTGTTTCATCTTGCCCCACCCGTTTCAACTTGCCCCGGTGTACCTTATTCATTAATTTGCTGTTACATTTGAGGACAAGTGTTTTCCCTCTTCTTCAAGATGAATGTTGAAAGCGTGTTTTGCAACGTTAAAAATATTGAAATGGGTATAGATGTTGAAGAATATTCCAAAACATTTTTGAAAAGGGGCGTGATTAAATTGTTTAAACAGATGTCGCTGATGGTGCGGTGGCATGACTCTCTGCACTTAGCACTTCTGGCAATTTCTCAGTTGTTGTCGTTTTAGAACTTCCTGCGCCCTGCTTTACCGATGATATACAGATGGCTCGTTTGTCAAAGTCTAGACGGCAGGACGTGCAAGTAAATTTGTATTCAATGTGGGCATTTGGGCATAACCAGTCTCTTTCAGTTTATCTATGGTGCTCTCGGTGAGATTTCGTAACTCTTTTGAACATTTTTTTCATCAAACGATCTACAAGACAGCGTTGAGTTGAAGACCTTTGAGAAAGCGACTGTTCATGTTGTTCGTTAGATTATAATAAACAAAATCACTTATTAGTTTTAATTGACTAGTTTGGTGTTGTTTGCTTGGCTGAAGAAAAAAATTACTAATAAATTTTTAATATCCATAGCGAAGTATTTCTTTGCTTTTTCGTGAGCATTGTCATGGTATGTATACAGACACACAAACGTAACACTGACGAAATTTTCATTGACCACGCCTTTAACGATCATTTTGAATCTTGGTTGTGGCTTTCATAACCAGAAGAGCGCCCATCGTGCGTTTGACGTTTCACACTAGCGCCTTCTGATGACGATATTGCACAACGCAGTGTTTCGTGAAACATTTCCACCAGGTGGTGTTAGTGTGAACTGGGCGATGGATTTTCACGAAAATTGTTCTAGGCGTTTCGTCTGTTTGTCTATGGTATGTACCTCTCATGCATTTGTTGTTGTTGAAGTTACTCACATTCTTCCGATCATAAAGTCTGTTCTTTAAGAGGTAATTTTTTTTGCAGATAAACTAGACGTATACGCGTATATAAAACTTCTATTATACAGCTTTTCTCTTAAAAATAAGTTTAATTCTATTTTTCTTATAATCAACAGCTTTTCAACACTATCAAGGGATTTTTTCACCAGTCACGTACAATAAAAAGTATGACACTCTCAATGTTTTTGATCACAACACTGGATCGCGTCTAAGTTTCAAATAGATACTAAAGTAATTATGAATAATCAAACAAAAATATCATGAAAACAACTTGTTTAATTCAGGCGGTAGCCTTTACAATAAAATCAGCATCAAAATATAATTCTCGAAATAATTTACACAGAAAAAATTTTTTTTGTTACTAAATGTAAAAATTGTGAAATGTTTGAAATGTCATAACTTTTTTGTTTATCAGTTTACCATCACCAAAATTTGATGGTAGATAGCTGATATAATGGGCCATTTCCCCTAAAAAATTGACGTTGGTAAAAAGATAGGGTTTTGAGATATTTGAGTTTTTGTGACAAAGATCATATTTTTTTAAAGTAAAAAAAGAAATTTTTTACAGTGTATATTTTCTAAGGAATCATCATTTAGTAATCTAACTTTGCTGAAAAATTCATAACAATCGAACAATCCGTTTTTGCTGTACAGCTTTTAGAATATTTTTGAACTATTTTCGCATACACCCTTTTGAAAAGTTAGTCGTGAGTGAATATGAAGGTTTAATATCGAAAAATGGCGATTTAGATGAAATTGAAAAACTGTGCAAAGTTTCAGATATTTTTGAAATGGTCGCTCAGGATCGACTGACATGACTCCGTGGAATTCCTCAAATTTGTTTTTTTTTACGAATCATGCGGTTCAGCCGTTCTCGAGTTTAAACTTTCACTTACGGGAAAATATCGGCGCTGCTACCTGTTGATCCCCGGGATGGCTTCGCTGTTGCTGATGCTGGGGTGGCTACGCTGAAAACGTCCTCGATGTGGGGTGCGACGACGACAACGACGATGACGACGATGATTGTTGGTTGTTACTGCTTTGCTGCACTTCAGGCTTCTTCACGTTGCGGCCGCTCCTTGTTGCACGTGGCCGTTTGTTGGGGCGGCTCCAAGTTGCCGGTTCGCCCTTTTGTTGTTTGTAGTCGTTTGTTAGGGCGGCTCCAAGTTGCCGGTTCGCCCTTTTTTAATTATCACTGTTCGGCTTTGATGCCGGAGGTTAAAATTTTTGCTAATTTTCTGCGTTGATCTTGTTGTAACCAAGAAAAACGACTTGTATTGAACCACACTCGATCGGACTTTCGATTATCCGAGTCACTAAAAGTTCTACGTCCGGTATTTCGCTTCTCCCGAAAAAAAAAAATGTCGTCTTTCAGAAAGAAATCACTACTATGCACACAGTTTCTGTTCTGTAATCAACGCTCAATTTATAGACTTCACTAGTCACGAACTGTTGTTGCGTTTGAGTAAATGATTCTTCGACGGTTCACCGACAGGATAAAACAAAACACTTTTTGAAAACTGTTATTTTCCGTTTACCGCTGCCACCAATGTGATAGAAAATGGTGGTGTCACCTCGGTGACTGATGTAACTTCAATGATGTTGGACCACGAGCCTCAGCTCGTCTTTATTTTTATATCTCTAAGGGACGTTCTCTTCTGCGTCTACATGCATGCGCCTCGGCGCGTCCTTAGGGTTTCCCCCTATACATTTCTAACTTTGTTTGGCACGCGCGTAGCACGTGCACATCCTGAGCACCCCTTGCGTAGCTGACGCATCCCACCGCTGCCACCAATGTGATACTAATAACGCGGTCAATCTTCAGACGGCTGAGACTCGTTACCTCACTCCGTTCCCGGAATAGTTCCCTTGCACGCAGAAACAACCGGAGAGAACATATATCCGAACTGACGATGAAGTAGTATAAACGACAATTAAACAGCTTCCTATTCACTAAAGTTGAAGCCACTGTCGTCATAACCACGGTCATAACCGTTTGTGAATAATTATTAAAGATTAGGCAACAACGATCTCCCATTCAGCATAAACCAGTTTTCAGTACCGCAAGAAAGTCTTTTCGGGCTTGAACTTGAAAGCCTTTATTAAATGCAGCGATACCCATAAGAAAATCAAACAAAATAAAGGAAATTTTATAAAAAGTTTATAAAATATTTCAGACTTGGTTCATGCCATCTCTTTTGTCAAGTACTCAAATATCACTGCTCAAGTCGGCCACGGTCGGGTTGCGTCTAGCTCTAAAAAAGCAATTGAAACACATCACATTTGAGAGCTGGCAGATATTGTTCAATATAATATGAACCTTACAAAGTACTTTGTATGCTTTGCAAACTGCTGCTTGTTCTGCGGGAGTCTGGTTGGTCGTTTCGGTTTTTGGTTTTAAACTTGACATGTTGTCGTAAGCTACTACTTCATCGTCGGCTACTACGCCGCAAAGTACAGGGGATAGACAAAATGATCGGGACAGGAAAAATTTTCACTTTTCCAAAAATGTTCAACTAGCTGTAACTTTTCGAAAAGTGCATCAAATATTCTAAAATTTTTACTGTAAGTTCATCAACTACTTGTGTATCAGTGGACAAAATTTGGAAAAGATCGGGCGATTCTACACGAAGTTTTAAAGATTCTAGAAATAGGTATTATTATCCGATAGCCTACCATGAGCTGTTATATCTCCGGATTCAATGAACCGAATGCAATGAAATTTTGACCATTTATGACTTATATAATGAGCTCTGAAAAACGTTTGACACAACTTTAAATTATTAACAAGAGAAAAAGTTATAGCGATTTTATTTATTTTATGATTTTTTAGTAAATTGGTCTATTCTTAATATGCATCCCAATATTTTTTCTATTAATTGAAGGCTATGTAGTTACTTTCCTTCAAAACATATTTATATTAAAGACAATCAAAGGGAATTTAAATAAATTATAATTAGCATATTGAATTTTAAAACGATGTCGAAGTTTTAGAAAATTTGGTGTTTTATTAGGAAAATAAACTAATCGTAATAATTTTCTTCCGTATTAAGAATTTAAAGTTGTGTCAAAAGTTTTTCAAAGTTCATTATATAAGTCATTAATAGTCAGAATTTCATTGCATTTGGTTCATTGAATCCGGAGATATAACAGATCAAAGTTGGCTATCGGATAATTATACCTTTTTCTAGAATCTTTATAACTTCGTGCAGAATGGCCCAATCTTTTCCGAATTTTGTCCACTGATACACATCTAGTTGATCAAATTACAGTGAAAATTTAAGAATATTTGCTGCACGTTTCGAAAAGTTACAGCTATTTAAACATTTTTTGAAAAGTGGAAATTTTGCCTGTCCCGATCATTTTGTCTATCCCCTGTATATAAAATTGAGGTAGTCAGCCAAACGACAAACTGGGGTACCGGGGACCAAATGCAGTACTTGAGTTGGTACCCCGTCTAAGCCCGAGTGCTACGACTTTATTTGGACTTTGACGTTGCCGTTCTCGTCCTGCTTGGTCTTGAAGAGCCACTTGCAGCCGACAGCCTTCTTGTCAGCCGGAAGCTGCACCAACTCCCACGTGCCGTTGTCGATCAGCGCCCGAAACTCCTCGTCCATGGCGGATTGCCATCGAGACGCGTCGCCGCTTCGCAGCGCCTCCGTTCGCGTTTGGGAATCACCCGACTTCATCGCCGGATGTTTGCTGGCCTTCAGTCCTTGTTGCAGACTGCTCCGACCTGCTTGGTCAGACTGTCCTGTAGGAGGGGGAAACGAACAGCCTTTGTTCGGAAATACATAATCGTGGTACTTGCCTGAAATTGCGCGCTCCCGACCGCTGCGCCTCAACACCTGTGACTCCGGTGGATATGAAGATTGTCGCGGTGGAAGCGCCGTAATTGTCACGTCACCCTCAGCACCATCTGAATATTCGCCTGCGCTTGATTCTGCTTGCGAATAGAAATCTTCATCGGATCCAGATGCCTCGTCATCTGGAGTTTCTTCAACTGCAGGCCGCGGTGATTCAGCCGGTAGATTCGCTTCTATCGGACTGACGTCGAAGTCCAGATTAACGAACGTCCGCACTCGAGTTGGCTTGCTCTCCATGGCGACTGGTTGCGCCCGCGTCCCGGATTGAGACAGTTCGTCCATGAACACTACGTCTCGGCTCTTGAAGACGTCCTTCTTCACTGGGTCGTAAAGGCGGTAGGCTTTGGTCAGCTCGTCGAAACCGACCAGGATGCACTCCTTCGATTTTGCGTCCCACTTCTTCCGCTTTTGCTTGGGAACGTGTGCTATCGTCTTCGTACCGAAAACTCTCACAAGGGAAAGATCGGGCTTCCTTCCACTCCAGGCTTCCTCTGGTGTCAATTCGTGACCTTTGGTGGGAGACCGATTGATCACGTACGTCGCAGCTGCCACCGCTTCCGCCCAGAAAGACTTCGGTAGTTTCGCCTCGAATAGCATGCACCTTGCACGCTCAACAACGGTTCGACTGACACGCTCGGCCAACCCAGTTTGCTCCGGTGTGTACTCGGTTGACTTTTGGTGGATGATACCAGCCTCGGCAAGGCGCTTCTGAAACGATTTATTACAGTATTTCTTACCGTTATCGCTCCTGATGACCTTCAGCTTGGCTCCGGTCTGCTTTTCCGCTAGGGCGCGAAACTGGTCGAATGCGTGTAGCACCTCAACTTCAGATTTCGTCTCCAGGAAGTAGACGAATATGCGCCGCGTCCAATCATCCACAAACGACACGTAGTACCGGCTTGCACCCAACGAGGTTCTTGCATTGGTCCGCAAATGTCCGTGTGGACAAGCTCCAATATGCCGGTGGCACGATGACCGCCGCTTGAAAATGGGAGTCGAGTTTGCTTACCCATGGCGCACACCGTGCAGTTTTCCATCGCTGACTCCTTGAATTCGATCCCGGATGCAAGACCGTTCTTCAGAAGCTTCAGACTTCGGATGTTGAGGTGTCCCATTCTCCGATGCCAGACGTTCAAGTTGACTGGCGTAGCTGCGAGCGACAGAGCGGTTTGCTCCTCGGACTCTTCGAAACGAAATAGGCCATTCGTCACATCATGGGTACTGGTTGCGATGACGTCACCAGCGGGGTCGATTACCTTCACGCCACGATTGCAAAATTGCACCACGTGACCTCGTCGCACGATTTGGCTCACCGACAGCAAATTGTTCGACATCGTTGGGATGAACTTGACGTTATGCACGTCTATCGGTGGATTTTCCGGGCAACATTTCGGAAAAAGCTTGACTGTGCCGGTCGCAGCAATCTCCATCACACCTTTATCCGCTGCCATGACAACGCTGCTCGCCGGCCTTGGGTCGACCAGCATACTGCCATTCATGGTGAAGTGGTCCGACGCGCCCGAATCGAAAACCCAACCGTCGTTGCTCTGGCAACCAGTAGTGTGCCGGAATTTTCCAGTGCCATTATCGTTGGCTTGTACTCCTCCGGAAGGCCAGCCAGTAGAAGAGAACCAATTCACTCCTCGGAAATTTCGAAACCAACGCCTCGAAGGTTATGAGCGGTGGAAATGATTTCCGTTACATACGTGTCCACGTTGCCGCACGCCGAAAGAGTCGTCAAGATGAGCTTCCTGAGTAACGCCGCCCGGCGCGTCAGGCCGGTGTCTTCGAACGCTGCCTCAAGCTTCGCCCAAACTTCACGGGCCGTTTTCGGGTCCTTCACGTGCACGTAGTTGATGGGATCCAACAGGAGAATAATCTTCGCACGTGCTCTTCTGCATTTCCTCTCGTCGACCGCCGGTAGCGTCCCATCCGCGTCGGGAATCGGCTTGACTGCTTCCCACAGCTCCTCCAGCTCCAGATACGTTTCCACCGCAAACTTCCACGTGGGCCAATTTTCGCGGCCGCTCAGCCGCTCGATGGGCTTGAAAGGTTCTGGATCTGTTGCGGGGCTTGCGGAACCCGTTTCGCCCGGTGGTCACCACCTCCGAGAGACATTTTCCAAACTGCTTCTGGAATATTCTTTTGAAAAAAAAAATAATACTTGGGCCAATAACCTATTGGAGTAGGTAGGCAGTAAAACGAACTACTCTGTGCAGTGGTGGAAACAGAAGTGAAAAATTTATTTAAATTTAAATCTAGGCTACTACGATTGGCGTTCGGTCTGAACGCCTGCTATAATTATATTATTCTAACAATTAGAAACATTTAAAAGTATCATTTTGACACTAAAGTGTGTTTAAATGAAACGGGTTTCTGCTCGTTCACTGCATTCATAATGAAAAAACGAAAACTGCGCTAAGGTGATTTAAGCGATAAACTAAATGTATTAACGCTTTTATTCCACCAAAAAGCAATTAAATTCACATATTAGGTATGTATTTTGCATTACCGAAGTAAGTTTAACAAGAAAGTACGATTACTCGTACTTTTTAATTGAAACAAAAAGGCACGGTGAATGGGTACCCTAAAAATCAATGGTCTCTATTCACCGTGCCCCATATTGTCCCATATATCTAGAAAAAATCGAAAATTTGAACAATCGTTTTTCTGATAAATCTTGCAAGTTATTACTTGAAATGAATTTAAACGAAGAAAATTCCCTTGGCTGGGTTGTTTTGATCATTTTCAAACAGAGTAGAATAAAATTTCTCATACACGGTGAATGGGTCCCTACTACCACGGTGAATGGTGACCTACCACGGAATTAGGCGACCCTACTACCTTTTACTAATTGTAGTATATCACCAAATTTTGTGAAAAATTTTCTACTTCTGTGGATATTGCTTTAATTTTAACTTATAATGAAGACAATTAAAAGCGGCACCAACAATGCTTATAAGACTAGTGTCAAATGACAGCCCTTATTTGCCCCGAATCGTCTTGGATCCACGGTGAATAGTGCCTTGACGGTATATGTTTTACTCGGATTAACCGAAAGGCCATATTGGCGACACCAACCCTCAACTACCTGAAGGGCGCTTTGCATTAGGTCGAAAAGGGTGCTGATGCACATACCAACTAACAATGTTAGGTAGTCGTCGGCAAAACCATAAGTAGGAAAACCGCTATTATTGAGTTGCCTAAATAGCGTAATTGCTACGAGATTCCAAAAAAAGCGGTGATAAGACTCCCCCTTGGGGGCATCCACAAACACTCAATTTCCTAATCCCTGCTAGACGCAATGTCGAGAAAAGATATCGGTTTTTGAGCATTTGGTGAATCCAATTGGAAATCATTGGAGATATACCATGACTCCGTGCGGCTTCCAATATGGCATCGAAAAGCACGTTGTCAAAGGCACCCTCGATATCTAAGAAAACACCCAGACAAGACTGCTTTTGAGCGAATGCTTTCTCGATATCGTAAACAACCTTGTGTAAAAGAGTCACAGTGGACTTACCAGATTGGTAGGCATGTTGGTTCACATGAAGAGGCACGTTGGCCAGATGAACATCACGGATGTGATTATCCACAATGCGTTCTAAGCATTTCAGAAGAAAAGAGGTCAAACTGATAGGTCTGAAACTCTTTGCTTCTTTATATGACGCACGACCCACTTTTGGAATAAACTTTACAGTA
Organism: Aedes albopictus; assembly: GCF_035046485.1. Taxonomy (NCBI): domain Eukaryota; kingdom Metazoa; phylum Arthropoda; class Insecta; order Diptera; family Culicidae; genus Aedes; species Aedes albopictus. The sequence goes on from NC_085137.1 coordinate 271,988,379, forward strand.
ATATCCCGCCAGGATTTGGGAATATACCCTGTTACAAAACTGCAAACAAGTAATTTTTTCAAAACATGTTTGAAATAATCAAATCCCTTCTGAAGCAAAATAGGATAAATCCCATCTGCCCCAGGAGCAAAGCTATTAAGAGCCCACTCAATCGATTCTATAGTTACAATACTCCGAGCCAAAGCTAAAGAATCATAACTACTAGAAAAGACATCAGGTTCATCCGAAGATGTAATATCCACACATCCAGGGAAGTGTGTGCTGAATAAGCATTCCAGAACTTCCTCATCAGAAGAAGTCAGATCGCCATTTGGCAAACGAAGTTCGTTCACTCGGAAATCCTTAGATTTCGCAAGGATTTTGTTTAACCGACTGATTTCACTCAAGCTGGAAACATTTGTACAAAGGTTTTTCCAGCCGGATCGTTCAGCAAACCGGAGAGCTTTCCTGTAGGCCTTGCGAGCTGACCTGAAAGCCTTCAAACCAGCCGAACGTCGTCTGTTCCAACTCTTTCTACATTGTTTCCTGAGCTTCGTCAGATCAGAGTTCCACCAAGGGGTTCCTCTTGTGGTCTTCACAGACCGCAGAGGGCAAGCTTCTTCAAAAGCTTCCATGATGAAGGTCGTTGTAGTATCAACGGCATCATCTAAATCACTTGGAGTGTCAATGGATGGTGAGTATCCATGAAATTTGGCCGCAACCAAATCAGTGAAAGGATCCCAGTTTGTTGACCGAGGATTCCTGAAACGCAATGTTTGCGAAGTAACATTTAAATGTTCAAAAAAAGATATAGCGATGGTCAGATAAAGATTCTTCATCTGACACATGCCAATTGGTCAGCTCGTGACTAATTCTGCTAGAGCAAAGCGTTATATCTAACACTTCCTCTCTAGCAGATACCATGAAAGTTGGGCGGTTGCCTATGTTAAGTAATGTAAGATCTGTACTACTTAAGTACTCCATCAAGCTGGAGCCTCTCAAGTTAATGTCTGAGCTGCCCCAGATGATATGGTGAGCATTAGCATGGCTGCCAACAATTAGCGGAAGGCCTTTTGAAGTACAGTATGCCATGACTTGTTTGAAAGCATCCGTAGGGGATGGTTAATCATGCGGTAAATAAACCGAACAATAGTCGTATTTCCTGTTGAGATTTCCAACAGATACATCAATTGTGATAGCACATACATCTCTGGTGGTTAGTTCAGAGATGAGTGTAGCAACTATTGCGTTGTTGACAAGCACACAGGCTCGAGGCATAACACGCGAGTTTCCATTTCATGTTTACTGAAAGTAGCAAAAACCGGGTTCACAAGGTTTCCTAGATAGAAATGTCCCTTACGAAAGTAAGGTTCTTGTACCAAGGCCACTTGGCTGTACCATTTTCATAAGTCTACAAATGTTGGAAGGGGAATGGCGTTCAGTCTTTGGAGGAATAACTCAAAAACGGATTCTCAAGCTTTCATCCGACGTTTCGGTCGCTATATTGCGCCTTCTTCTGGGAATCTGTGGACAATGGTTCGATTTATGTTGTGTTTATGTTTGTGTTTATGCTACTCACTAACTATGCTCCGTTTTGTCGTCAGTATGAGCCCACAGCATAGGCCACATTTGTCCCAGACGTAACGTATCGCTACAACAAGAATTCACATGAGTACCAGGCAAGCATGCTGCGCATAGATAAACACAAACATAAACACAACATAAATCGAACCATTGTCCACAGATTCCCAGAAGAAGGCGCAATATAGCGACCGAAACGTCGGATGAAAGCTTGAGAATCCGTTTTTGAGTTATTCCTCCAAAGACTGAACGCCATTCCCCTTCCAACATAATCACCAACAGTCGAAACTCGAAGTAAGTCTACAAAGATTGATCGTTGCTGTTCTTTTATGCTGAAGATTGATCTGAGCTATTCTAACCGTAGTCACTACCCAAACTAGGTGTTTCGTCCAGCGGTTTGTTAGGCCCCACGTTGTGTTATACTCTCCCGGGGGGACTCGAGAAGGAACGAACTACTACTTCGACTACAGGTACTATTTATTGCGCACCACAGAGAGGCAGTGCTCCTGCTCTGTGGTGGTACGATTCTTACAACCAACTACATATGGAACACACTGCCGCTTTTATAGGCGACAGTGATAGTACGGACAGACAATTATAAAACATACGCACAAAAGTGTGATGCGCTGAAGGCTAGCAACACGCAGCCCAGTTCGACTGTTACAATAGTCGCCTAGTCGCTTGCTGCTAGCAGTGCAATAAAGGGAAGGCAAAACTATACAAATTGAATGAGCACCGCCGCGCTGCTGCTGCGGCTGAGCGTGCCTAGAAGACGCCGTTCATGTGTTGCGCCAACATACTCCCGCCCGAAAACGCACGTTTTCAAAATATCTTTCGCGCCGGGCAGGCTGACGACGACGGTTGATCGAGCCGATGGGGATGGGCTGCTTCGGCTGGTTGCGATCAGACTGCGATGATGCGCTCGCTGCTCTGACTTGCTGTTCGATGTAGGTCCGGCTGTGGTCGAAGATGATTCGCTCTTCGACGACGACGTGCGCAGTCGGCCAGGTAGTTTTTGCTTGACGTTGTTTCTCTGGCTTGGTTGATTGAATCCAATTCGCTTTCTGCACAGTCGATCTCGGGATGGTTGGATGATTGGTTGTCTTCATTCACGTTGACGACGACGGATGGCTTGATTGCAATCACATTGGTGGGATGATTGCTGGCTTGGGTTTGACGCTGTGGTCCAGGGATGGCGCTTTGGCCGAATGATGACGCTGGGGGTCCTACGGGCGGATGCTGGGATCCTTCTGGTGGACGCAGGGGTCCGACGAGTGGTTGATTCGGCAGGGCGATGATGCGCTCGCGGCCTGCAGGAGGACTCTCGAAGTCCGACGTGGATTATTCGACAGGCGGCGATGGTACGCTCGCGGCCTGCAGTGGACGCTGGGGTCCCAAAGGGTGGACGCTCGGGGTCCGACGGATGACAATTCGGCAGGGCGATGGTGCGCTCGCGGCCTGCAGTTGGACGCTGGGTCCCATGGATGGACGCTCGTGGTCCGACGGTGGATTCGGTAGGGCGATGGTACGCTCGCGGCCTACAGTGGACGCAAAGGTCCGATGATCGATAGCTTGGCAGGGCGATGATACGCTCGCGGCCTGCAGGTGGACTCTCGGGGTCCGACGGGTGGACGGCAATGGTCCGGCAAGGGGACGCTACGGTCCGGCGGGTGGACGCTACGGTCCAAACGAGTGGATGCTAGGATCCAGTGGGCGACAGCTCGGCCCTTGGTGAGTTGTCGGGTGGCGTAGGCAATTCGTAGTCCGTCCGATGGTCCTCCGGGGTGTCCTTCATCCTGGTCACGGCACCAATGTTTCGTCCAGCGGTTTGTTAGGCCCCACGTTGTGTTATACTCTCCCGGGGGGACTCGAGAAGGAACGAACTACTACTTCGACTCCAGGTACTATTTATTGCGCACCACAGAGAGGCAGTGCTCCTGCTCTGTGGTGGTACGATTCTTACAACCAACTACATATGGAACACACTGCCGCTTTTATAGGCGACAGTGATAGTACGGACAGACAATTATAAAACATACGCACAAAAGTGTGATGCGCTGAAGGCTAGCAACACGCAGCCCAGTTCGACTGTTACAATAGTCGCCTAGTCGCTTGCTGCTAGCAGTGCAATAAAGGGAAGGCAAAACTATACAAATTGAATGAGCACCGCCGCGCTGCTGCTGCGGCTGAGCGTGCCTAGAAGACGCCGTTCATGTGTTGCGCCAACACTAGGTAAGAATAAACTCTTCGCAACAACAGCACAACAAAGAACAGCAACAATAAAACCAAATCGGTATCGATTGGAAAACGCCAGAGGCGAGGATACACAGAATACACTGTGTAAATCGCATAATACGAAACCATATACAGTATCGGACAATAAAAATGCACCAAAGCCGTTTTCCCATACAAACTAGTCAACTTTGGATTGCCATATCTCAGTTATGCCTCAACCGATTGTTTTCATTTTTCTGTGACGAACTACAAAACATTTCAATTTTCAAAAACTATTGAAAAAGTTCAGTGATAACTATTGATACAAAAGTTACAGATAGGTTGAATTTTGACAATAAAAATGCACCAAGACAAAAAAATTTGTAGCCTAAAATGCTGAAGTCAAATCACTATGGTGTCTTCAGCAAATTTATTGGTCATCACACTACAAACATATTTGCCGAAGACACCATAGTGATTTGACTTCAGGATTTTTGGCTACATATATTTTTGTCTTGGTGCATTTTTATTGTCAAAATTCAACCGATCTGTAACTTTTGTATCAATGCGTTGAGCTTCTGATAGAACTTCCGTGTTTCTTGGGAACGGCACAGCAGCTCCATTTCTTCACACTCCGCTTCTTCCAGGCGGCGCTTTTTCTCCCGAAAGAGGCGGGTCTGCTGTTTCCGCTTGTGTTTGTAACGTTCCACGTTCTGTCGAGTCCCTTGCTGCAGCATTACCGCCCTCGCTGCGTTCTTCTCCTCCAAAACCGTTCTGCACTCTTCGTCGAACCATTCGTTCCGTCGATTCAGTTCCACGTACCCGATGGTGCTCTCGGCTGCGTCGTTGATGGCTGCTTTCACTGTACTCCAGCAGTCCTCTAGAGGGGCCTCATCGAGCTCGCCCTCGTCTGGCAACGCGGCTTCGAGATTCTGCGCGTATGCTGAGGCGACATCCGGCTGCTTCAGTCGCTCTAGGTTGTACCGTGGCGGTCGCCGGTACCGTACATTGCTGATGACGGAGAGTTTTAGGCGCAGTTTGACCATCACCAGATAATTGTCGGAGTCGATGTTGGCGCCACGATAGGTCCTGACGTCAATAATGTCGGAGAAGTGCCGTCCGTCAATCAGAACGGGGTCGATTTGAGATTCCGTCTGCTGTGGTGATCTCCAGGTGTAACGATAAGGGAGGCTGTGCTGAAAAAAGGTCCTACGTATGGCCATATTTTTGGAGGCGGCGAAATCAATGAGTCGTAGGCCGTTTTCGTTCGTCTGCTGGTGGGCGCTGAACTTACCAATCGTCGGTCTGAATTCCTCCTCCTGGCCTACCTGAGCGTTCAAATCTCCTATGATGATCTTGACGTCGTGGCTTGGGCAGCGGTCGTACTCGCGTTCGAGCTGCGCGTAAAATGCGTCCTTGTCATCATCAGTACTTCCGGAGTGTGGGCTGTGCACGTTTATTATGCTGAAGTTGAAGAATCGGCCCTTGATCTTCAACCTGCACATTCTTTCGTCGATCGGCCACCAACCGATCACGCGCCTCTTCATATCACCCATCACGATGAAAGCTGTTCCCAGCTCGCGTGTGTTGCCGCAGCTCTGGTAGATGGTATGATTACCTCTAAACGTTCGCACCATGGATCCTGTCCAACACACCTCCTGCAGCGCTACGATGCCGAACCCGCGGTCCTTCAGTAGATCGGCGAGTATGCGGGTGCTCCCAATGAAGTTGAGATATCGGCAGTTCCACGTACCGAGTTTCCAATCGCAAGTCCTTTTTGTTCGCTGGGATCGTTGCCGTTGGTCTCGGTTCGTATTATTCTGTTGCTGATTTTCCGTTACAATGGTTTTTTACGGCTGGCTCGTAGGGCCTGACACCAACCCCCTACTTTCCGGAGGACCATAGTGCACAGTTGAGCTTAGAGTCCTTCCCTGGCACTCGGACGTAGATCAACCGCCCCTAACATGGGGGTCAGACGCTGTTGTGAGCCGCTCCTCCTGGAGAACAGACGCTCAGGTTTGCCGAAGCAAACCCCCCCATCCCTGTCAGCCTACGACCAAAGTTCCCACCGGGGTTGGTTACCCGATCTTAGGTTGCTCATAGTTTCCGGCCGGTACCGCGTGGAGGTAGGGATAGGAGTTGCTGGGCAGAGGCTAGTGGATCACAATGGGATCTGAATTGCGCAGCATACCCAGCCTTTACCGTGCCTTGCCAACTACCTCCTAATTGTTAATTGTATACTTTCTGAAGAAAATTGCCAAAGATTACACTTTTCTATCTGCTATGGATTCCGAGCAGCCTAGCATCACCTAGCAGCTAAATCACCAAAGAATTGTTTTATCACCAGAATGCTCTTGGCTTCCTGTTGAACTTTGCCGAAGACAGTACTATTCTATCTGCTATAGATCCTGAGATAGTGTTTTAAAACTTTGCATGACAATTGACGCCACATAACGGCAAATTCACAAACTATATTTTTAATCAGAAGATGACTCTTGACTTCTTGAAGAACTTTGCCGAAGACGACACTTTTCTATCTGCTCTGAATCGCGAGCTAGAGAAGTTTGAAACTTTACTTGACAACTGGCGCCACCAAGCGGCGAAATCACAAATTTAATTGAATCACTAGAAAGCTCTTGACTTCTAGAAGAACTTTGTCGAAGACGACCCTCTTCTTTCTGCTCTGGATCGCAAGCTAGAGAAGTTTGAAATGTTACTTGACAAAGAGCGCCACCTAGCGGCGAAATCACCAACTTAATGTTGAATCCCAAATTGTTCTTTACTTCCTGGAGAACTTTGCCGCAGACGACCCTCTTCTATCTGCTATGGATCCCGAAATAAAGAAGTTTGAAACTTTACTTGACCACTAGCGCCACCTTGCGGCGAAATCACAAACTAATTGTTTATTCACTAAATAGCTCTTGACTTCCTGTAGAACTTTGCGGAAGACGACACTTTTCTATCTGCTTTGAATAGCGAGTCAGAGAAGTTTAAAATGTTACTTGACAAAGAGCGCCACCTAGCGGTGAAATCACAAACTGAATGTTATTTAATTAGATAGCTCTGGACTTCCTGAAGAACTTTGCCGAGAACGATCAGTATCAGTAGGTCGGCTCTAGAGGCACGATACTTTTCTATTTGCTCTGGATCGCGAGCTAAAGAAGTTTGAAATTTTACTTAACAACTAGCGCCACCTAGCAACGAAATCACCAACTAAATATTGAATCAACAGATAGGTTTTTACTTCCCGAAAAACTCTGACGAAAACGGCACTTTTCTAGCTTATCTGGATCGCGAGCTAGAGAAGTTTGAAACTTTACTTGACAACTAGCGTCACCTAGCGGCGAAATTACAAACTAAATGTTAAGTCATTAGATAGCTCTTGACTTCCTGAAGAACTATGCCGAAGACGATACTTTTCTATTTGCTCTGGATCACGAGCTAAAGAAGTTTGAAATTTTACCTAGTGGCGAAATCACCAACTAAATGTTGAATCACCAGATAGGATTTTACTTCCTGAAAAACTCTGACGAAGACGGCACTTTTCTATCTGATCAGGATCGCGAGCTAGAGAAGTTTGAAACTTTACTAGGCAACTAGCACCACCTAGCGGCGAAATCACAAACTAATTGGTTAACCACCAAATTGTTCTTGACCTACTGAACAACTTTGCCGAAGACAGCACTGTTCCAAATCAAGTAGATCTTGAGATATCGCAAGCGATAACTTATGAGTGCTTCTACTGGCGAGTGAACATAAGCAACCACTTCTACATAGCGCCTCTATCGGCCAAATTGCCAACTAATGCTGTTAGTTCGCATTGTGTGGTAGATCTATTCTAGTACTACAATTTTGCCAAAGAAAGTATGGTGCTATCTTACAATACTCCTGATATATTCGCTCACACCCCCAATTAGGCGAAATCCCATAAGCTCTGGGATTCCTACAACACGGATTCCTACTGCACCCTCGAACTAACCGTGTAGTAGGAGTCTAGCCTGTATTGCATTCGTCACTGGATAGCCCGTGGTCCAGCCGACAAATTTGTCGAAGACACCACCTACTTAAATTATCACGTTATTGAGATACACACATATAAGTTTGTACTTTTGCATCCAGTTTGTATGCACACTAGCGCCGCCTATCGGTTGAATTCCTTCTTACTTGGTTCGTCACTGGATAGCCCGTGGTCCAGCCAACAACTTTGTCGAAGATACCACACAGTTAAATTATCACGTTATTGAGATACACGCATATACGTTAATACTTTTGCATGCAATTTGTATGCGCACTAGCGCCGCCCAGCGATGGATTTGCTAATGATTTAGTTCATCACTGGACAGCTCTTGACCATGCCAATAACTTTGCCGAAGATACCAAGTTATTATAAAGCAATATTGCAAGAATATTTACAATCCTAACTATCTCATTTTTATCAGGTACTTGCGTCTCCATCCAGCGACGGGTGGTGACGCCGCAGATGACTGTTACCACCCTCTTCCACACGCAAAACGTGCAGTGATGCCAATTAACCGTAGTGTGGCCAGCAAAAAAAACACCTGTAGAAGGCCGGCAGGGTACCCGGGTACCCACGAAATGGAAATGATCATATCTCAGCGATTTTTCCACCGATTTTAAAAGTTTTTGCCTCATTCAACTCAGAAACTCATTACACTAGTTTACAGCATTTTTGAACTCGGTAAGCTGATGATCATTTTTGGTATAGAATCATGCCCTGAGTTCGAAAACGCGAAGGAAAAAAATTACAGTAGAGCGGAAATTTTTTCGACTTTCCATACAAGGTTGATGATTTGAAATCGATTTTTGTTCTATTTTTAAGCAAAGTCGCTCACTTCACACATCTCATTCTCCGTAATCAATGCTCCGATCGAGCTGAATTTTTTACTGTAACTCACCCACATATGATATGTCAAATGAACGTTGAAAAAGAATTTTTAGATTGTTTTTTTCTTATAGAAAAAATTATATATCTTCATATTTTTTTGAAAATTTTGCTAAAATTTAAGGAGATCGTCCCCAAAACTCACCAATATCTTGATTTTCATCAATCTGATGCAAAACCTGCATTCAGGTGATCGAATGGTATTATATTCAGCTTTTAATTTATGGAAAAAGATTTAAAATTAGTTGATCAATACGCAAGATATTTGAATCTTATTAAATTCCATATTTTAAAAAGTTGTAAAACTCGATATTGAGCTAAAACTCAAAAACGGTTCTACTTTAATTTTTTTAAAGCACGGTTCCGAAATCAGCGCTAAAATATGCTTCAAAAATTTTGGTCGTTGACAGAAGTTCACGACTTTCGTTTTATTTTGTAAACTAGTGTTATCTATCGAGATCGTATTTGGTTGGACCGGTCCGATCACCATGGGTACCGGAAAATCCGGATTTACGGATCCATGTTTTTATACAATACAATATACGGGATTTTCGGTAGGTTAGTAGCAATTTCGGTACCAAGCATCGTAATATTGCTTTGGCATATTGTATCTGACTGGCCTGGAATCATAAAACGTGTTGACTTTGAAACTGTGATTTCGGAACACGCTTCTCGTGGGGCCATGGTTGACCATAAACACTTTAAGATACCCTAGCCTTAACAATGTGGGTTTCAATATGGTATAAGGACATGCTCCCAAAAATATGGATTTTCCGAAAACCACGGTGATTAGATCGGTCTAACCAAATATTTTCCCGATAGATGATGAGTTTCTGAGTTGAATGAGCTAAAAATTTCCAAAATCTATGAAAAATTGACGGAGATATGATTATTTCAATTTCGTGGGTACCCGGGTACCCTGCCGGCCTTCCACGTAATAAAAAAATGCAGGAGCCCTTCCCCCTGCCCCTCCTCACTTTAAAATTCGGACAACCCCATTAATAGATGTATATTCACGAGATCTAAGATCTAACAGAGTTCCAACATCCTAGTCTCAACAACCATTAAAATATCGAGATTTGAAATTGAAAAAGGTACCCGGGTACCCTGCTGGCCACATAAGTGTTAAAGAAGTAAGAAATCATGCGAATAAAATGTCCATTGTTTCGAAATTTAAAAACGCTTTTATCTTACGTGCAACTAAAAAGTTGTATTCTAACAAAATTTACCCTAATATATGGACTAAATCTTCAAGGGGGGAGCGGATTTTTAGAGTTGCTTTAATGTGCCTTTTTCTTCAAAAGTTTGAAAAGTTGGATTTCCCCATACTGAAAAATTAAAATTCCCATATAAAACTTCAAGTCGATTGCGGACTAGCTTACCGATTTTTTAGAATTTTTAAATTTTGTAGGGCTTCATTTGGGTCCATTTGCAACCATTTGTGACTATTCGGGAATGTGTATTCGCAATTTTGCAAAAATCGACACGGCCTACTGAAACAACTACTTGTTTGCAGTTTTACTACAGGGTATATTCCCAAATCCTGGCGGGATATTACTGTAAGGTTTATTCCGAAAGTGGGACGTGCGTCGTATGAAGAAACAAAGATTTTCAGACCTATCAGTTTGACCTCTTTTCTTCTGAAATGCTTAGAACGCATTGTCGATCATCACATTCGTGATTCGTGAACCAACATGCTTACCAATCTGGAAAGTCCACTGTGACTCTTTTTAACAACATTGTTTACGATATCGAGAAGGCATTCGCTCAAAAGCAATCCCACTTGGGTGTTTTCTTAAATATCGATAGTGCCTTTGACAACGTGCCTTTCGATGCCATATTGGAAGCCGCACGGGGTCATGGTTTATCTCCAATTATTTCCAATTGGACTTACCAAATGTTCAAAAACCGACATCTCTTCTCGACATTGCGTCAAGCGGCGATTAGGAAATTGAGTGTTTGTGGATGCCCCCAAGGGAGAGTCTTTGTTACCGGAGCGGGGACGATTTCGGACTGTCCTATAACAAACTTCAAGAATTTTAGTCCTCACGTGTACATATGTTCCCCGTCGTACGATAACAATTAGATGTAGGTTGATAATAGATTAGTGTATACAGTTTCAGTTTTAATCGAATTCAACCAATATAAGAATTTAAGAGAAAAAAGATAAATTTTAACGTGTTTGTCCACTTCTTCTGTCTTCAGTTTGTTCTAAGTGTTTGACGTTTTCCCTTATCCCCAGTCATTTCGTTGTAGTTGTCTGTCACGGGATCTGTCACTCGGCCAATATCGATCCCTGCTGGAAAGCGATGTTCCCGTGTTGCCAACACGCCCCGCCCGTATTGCACGAAGTTTCTTCTGCTATACACTGGACAGGCTCTTGAACATGTACGACAGCGAGCAGGGTTGTCGGCCGTTGAACTATACCCGCAGAAGTTTGTATGTCTGCTTTGCGAACGCGGCCATCCTTTCCAGGATAAACGCGGACCACCTTCCCTCTTGTCCAACTGTTCCGGATGTTATCTTGTACTATGATCACCAGATCACCGACTTCCAAGGTTCTGACATTGCCGAACCATTTGGTTTTCCTCGAGATAACCGGTAAGTATTCTTGGATCCACCGGGCCCAAAACCTGTAACAGTCTTATCACCACTTTTATGCAATCTCGTAGCAGATACGCTATTGAGGCAACTCAATAATAGCGGTTTTCCTTCTTATGGTTTTGCCGATGACTACCTAACATTGGTAGTCGGTGTGTGCAAATAATTAGAATGCTGTCTAGCATTCGATAAAAAATAAACAATTTTATTCAATTAAACACTAAGTTACAACTCACGATCAAGACTAACTTATTCGAGACACTGAAAGTGGCTTTTATAAACTCATTATGTCAACTCAGCAAACCTATCCGCTTGGTGACTGTTTCTCTGTGGGTACGTCGTCGATCGAGTGATCGGTCGAATCGATTGATGCGTGTCATCAGTTTATGCGTTTGCATTTCCTCATAGCGCCTGCTCGTTCGTCCAATGTGGCATGGCGTCTTACTTTGTTGTTGCTACGTCGATGTTGCCACCCTGGTGTTTCTATCTGTGTTGGTGTTGGGGTTCTGGGGCCGGCTTCCTCCTAACGTCTCCCCCCTTAAGTGTCGGGCGTCCTCGTTCGACTTCTCCTGGATTTCTAACCTCATAAGCCTTGGGAGGGGGATGAACTTTGAAGGTGTTGGCTTTCCCTCTGATGATATAGTCTCCAGACTGGTTACCTTGTCCGCAATGATTTCTGCCTTGGTGTCTGCTGGTTTACCAAAGCACTGCTTCCTGTATCTGTGAAGATAGACTATGATCAAAAGAAAAATGTTTATGGCGGCAACAGTGGCTCCTCCGATCATTTGTGAATTGGACAGCTGCAATCGGATCCTTGCGATCTCCTCCAAGTTCTCCTAGTGTGCCTGATGGACTTCTTCTACATCGGTGATCTGCTTGTTTGCTTCAATACGTTTCCCAAAAATTGGTGTGGAAAACTCGGCATTCGATAAGGTTTGGAAGCTCTGCAAGAACGTTTGATTGTGTATTATTACCGTGCAATTTTCCGTTTCAATGATTGTGGTAGCTGCTATAATACGGTCATCTCCACAAGAGTCGTAAACGTGTACCCTAACTCGGGTATCAAGAAGGATGGTACCTGGGATGATCTCTTTGAGAATGAATTGGTTTGTGTCCTTGGACATGTTGCGCTTTGCCGCTTGGTTGGTTAATACGTTGTAGACACACTCATCAGCTAATTTGTGAGTGTTGTCGCATAACACGCATCTCTCGCTCTGCTTGTACATGGACTTTCTGAATTTGGCCACATGCTGGGTCTCCAAATTGATTCTGCTCCCGTTGATATTTGTTGCCTCTAGTTGAAAATTGAATGAGCTGATCTTGACTTTCTACAACTGGTAGTTTTATCATAAAAACAATATGCTCGTCTTTCAGTGTTGTAATACAATTAACTCCTAAAATACCAAGGGTCCAAAAAAAGTCGGAAGTCCAAATTTGACAAGGGATTTCTCGGCCGTTTTTCAACCGATTTCAAAACTTTTTTTTGCGATGGAACCGGACAGGTTTCAAGATCATTGTCCATTTAAAAAAATATGAAATAGATGCATCTACCCAAAGTTATTAAGCAAAAGGCACTTCCTAGTTTTTTTTGAGAACGCATTTTTTGCGCACATTGATCAATAAAACAAAATTTAAAGCGATGACATATGGTTTTCTCGACTCTTAATCATGCGTACAGCTGGAGTGAACATGTTTATACAAAATTAGTGATTTTTCAGTACACTGATATTTTACCTTACTCAAATAACTGCTAAAATACCCCATTTTTCACATAAAATAAGCAATAAATCAAAATTCAAAGCGATGACATATAGCTTTTTTGGTCTTAAATTGTTCGTAGAATTGTACTCGACATTTTTGATGAACAATGAAAATGTGCTAATAACACTCTTATTTTGTTTTACCAGGAAAACTACGAAAATTCCATACTTTTTACACAAAGTAGTCAACAAAACTGAATTTCAAACGAAAACCTCTAGTTTTTTAGCCTTGAAATGTTCGTAGCAGTTTGGGGGACATACTTGAAGAATAATAGTGATGTTTTCATTACACTCAAATTTTGATTTACTCAAAAATCAACGAAAGTACCACATTTTTCACGCAAAGTGGGTAACAAAAATAATGGCTTACAATGCAAAGTAGTTTTTTACCTTTAAATTATTCGTGAAAGCGTACTGGACTCATCAAGATTGAGTAATAGTGATGTTTTCATGACACACTTAATTTACTTTACTCGAAAAGCTACAAAAATATCATAATTTTCATACAAAACTGTCAATAAAACAAAATTTAGAGCCAAAATATGTAGTTGTATGGCCTTAAATTTTCCGTTACAATGTACTGGACCTGTTTTTGGTAAAATGTTGATGTTTACGTTACACTTATATTTTGTTTTATAAAAAAATGTACGAAAATACCACAAAAAAGCGAATAAGCCAAAATTTAAGGTAATGTTATGTAGTTATTCAACTTTGAATTTATCGTAGTAGTTTAGTGGATTTATTTGAACAACCCTAGTGAACTTTTTATTACACTCATATTTTATTTCTCTCAGAATACTAGGAAAATACCATATTTTTCACACAAAGTAGTCAACAAATAAAAATATAAGGCAATGCATTCTGGTTTTGGAACTGGGAAATCTCGGAAAAAAGCTCTGGTGGGAAATATTTAGAAAATTCATGAAATAACTCTACAAATCTCTTAGAGAAATCCCGGGAGAAACTCCGGATAAAAACCAGCAAAGAAATTCAGGAGAAATATCGGAAAACTCTTTGGCAGAAATTCCAGAAGTAATTATCTTAAATCTCTAAAAAATATCGAAAAAAAAACTAGGTAAAAAAAAGGTACTATTAACGGGAGCAAATAAAAGAAAAACATTTTGCATGGGAACTAGGATGGAAACTTGAGAGAACTGGAGAAATCCAAAAAAAACTTCGAAAATGCTCCAGGACAAAATATAAGAGATTCGTGAAAAAAATATGATAATATTCTAAATGATTCTTTGATGGATTCACTGAGAAAATCTGTGGAAGGTTTACTGAATGAATCCTTGGAAAAATTTATCAAGCAATCGCTAGAGGAGTTTCTGATGAAAACCCAAAGAAATAATTCACGGAAACATTTCAAAAGTTTTCTAAAAGAATTCCTCGAGGAAAAGAACCCCTAAATAAATTCCGCATGCATCCTTGATGTTTTTGAAAATATCCCTGAAGGAATCTCTGGAATATTTTTGAAAGATTTTTGAAAAAAAATCACGACAAAATATTTTGAAAGAATCTTTGAAAGATATCCTATAATATGAATGCACCTTTTGGGAAATTTCTGAAAAACAAATGTATATAGTAGAGTTTCTAAAGCAATACCGTAAAACGGGATAGCTTTGATAGTTTTTCAGCAAATTTCCCTAATATTATTCCATGTATTTTTCCTGATTTAATAATTTTAAAACAAATACAGGCTTCTCAGTTATAATTGCAATGCAAGGATTGGACAGTTTTAATTGTTTTGGGTGATCACTATTTTTTTTTCATATGAGCGAAAATCACATTTTCATTTTGGAGAAACTTTGATAGTGCTCTGAAAAACATATTAAATCCCAAAAAATATTACAGATTGAAACGCAAAGAGTATCAGTATGATGGGAAAAGCCGTATGAAACATGTTAGGTTAATTTATTGTATCAAAACATGAATAATTTTATAAAATTATAAATAACAAAGTGAGTCAGTACTCCACTTGAGTGAAAATCTCAGTGCTTTTAGCTATCAAAAAAAAATATCTGTGTAAAAATATATTTTTTAAGGTACATCAACATGTGACTATATGCTGCGCATAAGGACTGTTCATTTTATAAAGAGGACAACATTGCAAGGCTATAAAAAGAAAACGCGTAGTTCAAATTTGAGCAGCCTTGGTTAGTTGTTCAGTACATTATATTAGCAGATAATAACCATAAATAAATTGGTTTAACATTATTGAACTTCATAGAAATGTGGCAAAGTGTTTCGAGAGATCAATTTTTCAATTCCCAAAAACTAAAGATAAACACAAAATTTCTGTAAAACATCGGTGTATCGTTTTTAATTGCAAAAAAGTTTTTGCCATGCTGCAGTAGTTTGAGTGATACATATTCTGGCAAAATATAAACCTAATCGGAATAATAGTTGTTGAGATATTAAAGTTACAAATTGGACTCGATTTTCAGAATAAAATTTATTTGTTAAACAAAAATGTATAAAAATATTAAATTTTGAATGTTTTCGATGGATCTAGTCGAAAGTACTAATAATGCAAATTCAAATGCAGAAAACCGCTTCTTGATAGCATTGTTGGCTTGGTTTAATGTGCTTCATGGCAGTTACCGGAGATAAAACCGCTTCGTTCTATGAAGGTTCTTCTAAATAACGATGTACTCTATTGCAAATACAACGTAACAATGATGTCGAAAATAAAAATTAACATGTAGTTATTTTCAAATAAGGTATATAATGACATAGGGTCAGACCTTGCTGAAAATAAATAATAATTAGCTTCTCCAGAATCAAAAACTTGCATTTATGGAGCAAAAAGTATGCAATTTTTCATTATGGCCATCATTAAGTATTAAATTTATGATGAAGAATGTACTTTAAAGCATATTTTTCTTCGGTATCATTTAGAATGTGATTCTCTTCTATACTGGACAAATTTTGAACTGATTCCGTAGTGTTATTGCATCACTGGACTTAAATAAGTATTTTTTTTATCAATTTCATTGATAACAAGGCAACTCACTATATCAAGCTGTATAATGCTTGGTGCATTATTACTGACCAACTATTACACTCTACCTTTAGAAGAATAGTATTAGATCCCAACACATTGAAAAGTTCGTGAAAATTTTAAAGTTATGTATGTGGAAAGTTGTGTAGAATTTTGAGAAATGGGGTTTTATTGAGTTTTAACGAAAACCGCTTCAGTTCCATAACTAAGGACAATTTGTATAATGTTATATTTTTCCTACATTGTAGAATAGCTGTGGAAATTTATGCAAAAAACCGATAATAATTTTATTGAAAAATAAAAAAGATATCACACAAATAAGGTGTCCTCTTTATAAAATGAACAGTCCTTAGTAAGTTCTCTTCATTTGAGTTGTTTTTGATTTTTTATGAACAAATTTAGAAAACAACGAGTGTAATTGAAAGATCACTATTGTTTATCAAACAAGTATAGTAATTTCATGGCAAAAAAAGTATAGTAATTTCATGGCAAAAAAAAAAGCTATAATGCATTGCCTTATATTTTTATTTGTTAACTACTTTGTGTGAAAAATGTGGTATTTTCCTAGTATTCCAAGTGAAATAAATTATGAGTGTAATAAAAAATTCACTAGGGTTGTTCACATAAATCCACTTAACTACTACGATAAATTCAAAGTTGAATAACTACATATCATTACCTTAAATTTTGGCTTATTCGCTTTTTTGTGGTATTTTCGTACATTTTTTATAAAACAAAATATCTGGAGCAACATTTGAAAAGGGCATACAAGCATTGGTAAACAATGACTTCACACGTCGCTCCTGAGCCCCCCACAGCTTATTCACAAAAACTAGGACCGTTATCAGATAGAGCAAACATCGATCTTTCGGATAACGGTGTTCATTTGCGTGGGCGGGCTGCTGTTATGCCCTACGGAGCGTTTTAGAAAAAAGACACAAGACCTCTTGGGCCCTTTTCAAATGTTGCTCCAGATATAAGTGTAACGTAAACATCAACATTTTATCAAAAACACACGCTAAGGTCAGCTTACCCAAATATGAGTAAGGTTTACCCATAATCGCCGAAAAGTGCACAACCTCATTTTATGGGTAAAGCCCTATTACCCATATTTGGGTATGATGACTTTTTGCAAAATATAGGTAATGTTTACCCATACATGAATTTTTAATTTTGGGTTAATTGTACGCATATTTGAGTAAATGCTTCCGGTTTTAATTTGTAAAATCCAACCTTTATTGGGACAAACGAAAAACAACAAAAAAGTGAGGCAGAAAATATTTTTCTTACATTTATTTTATAAATAATGAATAACAAGTGGAAAAAATGCAATTATCCATGGCTTGGGTACTTGCCTCGGTTCTTGCCCTGCGGAATGTTTCACTGCACCCGAGACTGCACCATGGATCGGTTGGTAACAATACATCAAAGATGGCCGGATCGTGGATCAGGTTCTGGCTGGGTCAATAGGTTTTTCTTCGTCCGTTAGTGGCTTCTCCGATGCCTGGATCTTGGCCTGGATGTGACGTGATTCTGCGTTACCTGTCTACAGTATAGTCCGGAAACGCCAGCACATTGGAGCGGACAAGTCGATCTTCCGAACGATCCGCTCCGGGAAGTTCATCACTGATTTCCTCTGGTTGGTCCTTGGTTCCTGGTATGAGTTGGAGTGTGGGTGCAAATCTTCAGACTGAAAAAAAAAAACGGAACATTGAATGCTGATTTGGAATATATTGAAACATGTAACTTACGAAGATCCCGACAGAAATTCCTTTCCCCGTTGTTTATGGTATTGCCTGGTATCCTTACAGCCATTTTCCACCAAGTTTTTCACCATCCAATGGGATCCAACTAAATTCGCAATAGTGCTGTTCATGTTACTGGTGAAGCAAAACTAATAAGTGTTTTTATTTCCCGGTAATGTGCCCGATACTCCGATTCACAAAATTTTACATAATATTATTAATAACTATGAGAATAACGACAAAAACTACAAAAAGTAGCACTTAGCGTTCTAACAGTTGTTTACATAGCGCGATTCCAAGAGCTATTTTTCAGCCAAATATGGCTAAACCATGTTTACCCATATTTGAGTAAACCTACGTTACATATAATATGAGTATTTTTTACTGCCTTTTCTCAGTATATTTTACTCATAAAACAGGTAATACATATAAAACCCAAATATGGGTAAATAAATTACCTATTTACAGGTAAACTGATCTTAGCGTGCAGGTCCAATACATTGTAACGGAAAATTTAAGGCCATACAACTACATATTATGGCTTTAAATTTTGTTTTATTGACAGTTTTGTATGAAAATTATGATATTTTTGTAACTTTTCGAGTAAAATAAATTAAGTGTGTCATGAAAACATCACTATTACTCATCAAGAACGTCCAATACGCTTTCACGAATAATTTAAAGGTAAAAAACTACTTTGCATTGTAAGCCATTATTTTTGTTAACCACTTTACGTGAAAAGTGTGGTACTTTCGTTGATTTTTGAGTGAACCAAAATTTGAGTGTAATGAAAACATCACTATTATTCTTCAAGTATGTCCCCCAAACAACTACGAACATTTCAAGGCTAAAAAACTAGATGTTCTCGTTTGAAATTTAGTTTTGTCGACTACTTTGTGTAAAAAGTATGGAATTTTCGTAGTTTTCCTGGTAAAACAAAATAAGAGTGTTATTAGCACATTTTCATTGTTCATCAAAAATGTCGAGTACAATCCTACGAACAATTTAAGACCAAAAAAACTATATGTCATCGCTTTGAATTTTGATTTATTGCTTATTTTATGTGAAAAATAGGGTATTTTAGCAGTTTTTTGAGTAAGGTAAAATATCAGTACTGAAAAATCACTAATTTTGCATAAACATGTTCACTCCAGCTGTACGCATGATTAAGAGTCGAAAAAACCATATGTCCTCGCTTTAAATTTTGTTTTATTGATCAATGTGCGCAAAAAATGCGCTCTCAAAAAAACTAGGAAGTGCCTTTTGCCTAATAATTTTGGATAGACGCATCTATTTTATATTTTTTTAAATGGACGATAATCTTGAAACTTGTCCGGTTCCATCGCAAAAAAAAGTTTTAAAATCGGTTGAAAAACGGCCGAGAAATGCCTTGTCAAAGTTGGACTTCCGACTTTTTTTGGACCCTTGGTAGTTCGCGGGAGTTTTTACCCCCTCAGTAGTTTAAGTGTTAACAGATTCCAAGATTTCGTCATCAAAATGAAGTTTGATCCCTTGCTTTTTGTAAAATCCAATGATATAATCCTTGTCTAAGGGGGGCAGAATGTTTTTGTTAAGGATGTTTGATTTTGAAAAAATAATTTGTTCTTCTATGTCTTCAAGAATTTTAATGATTATATCCAAATTTAGAATCAAGTTAATTTCCTCTACATCTTTCCTGAACGTTTGATTCCTTGCTTTTTGTAAAATCCAATGATATAATCTTTGTCTAAGGGGGATACATATAATGTTTTTGTTAAGGATGTTTGATTTTGAAAAAATAGTTTGTTCTTCTATGTCTTCAAGAATTTTAATGATTATATCCAAATTTAGAATCAAGTTCATTTCTTCTACATCTTTCCTGAACGTTTCCCTGTCCGTTCTCATTTGTTTGGCAATCTTGGCTATTG
Organism: Aedes albopictus; assembly: GCF_035046485.1. Classification (NCBI taxonomy): domain Eukaryota; kingdom Metazoa; phylum Arthropoda; class Insecta; order Diptera; family Culicidae; genus Aedes; species Aedes albopictus. The sequence continues at coordinate 272,008,073 of NC_085137.1, forward strand.
TTATTGATACTTTATTAACCGTTTTTTGTAAAGAGTTATTGATTTTAATCTGTCTATCCTGGTTGCTTATAATGCGGTTCTCAGTTGATTCGATTTTTTTTCCAAATTATGTTGAACAAATTCAAGGTCTTCGTTATCCGGATTTCCTGCCACGAACTTTATTACGGTTCCTAGCGCGTTTACTAATCCTCTCTTATGACGTTTTGGATAGAGGCTGTTCAGCTTGTTTTTTTGCAATATTAAGTTTATATAGAAATGTATCTGCTAGGTGGTCTGTAAGATTTAATAGACATTAGATTTATACAGGGTGTTAGGTTCATAAGTGCAAACTTTTTGAAGGGTGATAGAGGACCATAAATGTGAAAAAAATTGTTCTACGCATATGGTCAAATCTCAACCGTTACGTAGTTATTGAACTTTCCATGTGTTTGGTTATTATTGCCTTAACTGGCTATAACTTGAAAATGGTCAAACTTCGCAGTTTTTTTTTTTAACCTTATTCGAAAGATTATTGAATTTTCTATCAAATGACATCTTTGAATCGATTGGTTTAGTAAAATAACTAAGTTTTCTAGAGCAAAATAGCTTAAAAGAGTGTGTTTTAATTTGTTTTTGTCAATTATCTTTGAAACATGCGTAATAAATTAAAATTCTTTCTTTTGCAAAGTTGTGGCCCATGTTCCATTCTACAGTTCGTTTTTTGACGCCAAACTTCTAACTCTTATCGTTTTCTTGCAATTCCGATTTAAATGTGCGGCACAGTGGGTCAAGAAGTGCTTATCATGACGATTGCCAATGTATGATCTGAAATGCGACGTTCAAATCAAAATTGCAAGAAAACAATAAGAGAGTTTAATGTCAAAGAACAAATTGTAGAGTGGAATAGGGGCCACAACTTTGCCAAAGAAAGAATTTTAAATTATTACGCATTTTTCAAAGATAATTGACAAAAACAAATTAAAACTCACAACTTTTCAACTATTTGCTCTAGAAAATTTAGTTATTTAACTAAACCAATCGGTTCAAAGATGCCATTTGATAGAAAATTCAATAATCTTTCGAATAAGGTTAAAAAAACTGCAATAAGTTTGACCATTTTAAAGTTATAGCCAGTTATGGCAATAAGAGTCAAAAACATGGGAAGTTCAATAACTACGTAATGGTTGAGATTTGACCATATGCGTAGAACAATTTTTTTCACCATTTATGGTCCTCTATCACCCTTTAAAAAGTTTGCACTCAGGAACCTAACACCCTGTATATAGATTTAATTGACATTTTCAATATAGGGGAAATTACCTATTCTCGGACGTTTTGTTCTCTTCGTCTTTGGGGTTTTTTTTTGAAACCTATTGAACCCAGAGTTGGTCTTCAATCCTTCCCAACTAAGCTGTCCTATTATGTTTCAGGCAATTTGGCTGACAAAAACCCCCCATGACGAAGAGAACAAACCTGCCGATAATACCCATTGTCACCCTATAACAAGTTTGATTGTACATCATTGAGATCTACTTTGTGAATGATTCTATGGTATCCTGTTCTGATTCTCACTTTATATAGGTTGATGGTTATTAATCCATTATGGTTGCTAATGTCTTGGTAAACTGTTGTAGTGACGATTGATATGAATCCGAAATTAGAGATTTATCGATTTGATTATTTTATTACTTTTTTATTCGGTTTTTATGGATTTTAATATCGTTCGTATCGCGAAATGTTAAATCGTTATCATTTTGGATTGTTATGAGTTTGAATGGGTCTTTATCTTTGGTTAACCTTTGAGATATTTTAACGTATTTCTTTTCTCCGGCTTCAAGGGGTTTAGGTTTTTCTTTATTTTCGTGCTTTTCTTCGTATTTAGTTTTCCTCTTAAGAAGTTCTACTTTTACCGCCGAATGCAGATTTTTGATTTTTTCCGTAATTTCTTCCATATTTATGACTTTTAATTCATTAAAAAATAAACTACGAGGTTGCCGTTTCGTCGATTGATGAAATGTATTATTATAAATGTCAACCGCGATGTCGATCATTTCTATTGTATTCAAATTTTCCAACTTCGGTTTGTTCGTTCTGTAAATTTCGATAAGTGTAGAGTGGAAACGTTCTACTATTCCGTTGGAGTTAGAATTACTAGCGAAACGCATTTCGATGCCTAAGTCGTTCAAAACCCCGATAAAATCAATTGACCTGAAATGCTCTTGGTCACCTACTACAGGTTTTGGTCTGCCAAAATGTCGTATGTGCTGTGTAATAGCGTTTTATGTCGACTATTGTTCTGGTTGGCAATGGGATCGCGTTTGCAAATTTTGAGAAAGAATCAACTATAGTAAGCCACGTTTGCTCTTTGAGAAAAAATATGTCAATGTGTACTCGATCGAAAGGGTTATCGCAAATATGCTTTAAGAATTAATTTTGGTGGCCTTCTGTCATATTTGGCTCTTTTACAGATATCGCAAGATTCATAGAAAATTTTAAGCGTTCGGTCGAGCTGTGGGAAGAAATATTGTTGTAAGATTTGTATTCGGTTCTCTTTGGGTCCTCTGTGCCCATAGTTGTATGTTTCTCTCACGAGCTCGTACTGCTTATTGTCCATTTTCATCTCCTGTAGTAAAGTTTCTGAAATAAATACTTTATAGATTTTGTTAGATGAGAAATGTTTTTTTTTATGTTTCTTGGAGTAATTGAGCTAGAGGTATAGGAATTTTAATGCAGCTTATTCCTCTAGGGTTAAGTTTTTGCTTAAGGGTTTCGACTATATCCTTTTCTGTAAATTCGCTCTTGGCGATTATGTATCTATGATATCTGGAGAAGATTTGTTCGTACGGGCCCATATAGCCGAGGCGGTAAACGCACGGGTATTCAGCATGACCATGCTGAGGGTGACGGGTTCGATTCCCGGTCGGTCCAGGATCTTTTCGTAAAGAAAATTTCCTTGACTTCCTTGGGCATAGAGTATCTTCGTGCCTGCCACACGACATACGCATGCAAAATGGTCATTGGCAGAGGAAGCTCTCAGTTAATAACTGTGGAAGTGCTCATAGAACACTAAGCTGAGAAGCAGGCTTTTTCCCAATGAGGACGTTACGCCAAGAAGAGAGAGAGAGAGAGAGAGAGATTTGTTCGTACGTGTTAATATCGTTACCACTTATGCTGAAAATCACTTGGGTTCTGAAAAAGTTTATAGGTCTCTCAGTGTAACGTTTGTAATAATCGTCACTAGAGTCTGCGGAATGCACCGTCATTCCATCGCTTTCTTGATCGGTGTCTTTTTCATGCTCCGAAGGTTCGACGTCCATCAATGCTTGCGAGTTCGCATTCACATCGACTTTAATTCGGGACAAACCATCAGCTACCGAATTTAGTTTTCCCGGTTTATTATATTAGTTCGTAGTCGAATTCTTCTAACGCGAGTTTGCCTCTTATGATTCTATGGTTTGCGTTTGTCATGGAAAATGTCAAAGGCTGGTGATCTGTGAACAATTTGAATTTGCGTCCGTACAGATACGGTCTGAAATGTTTAACTGCCCATACAATTGCGAGAAATTCTTTTTAAGTTGTAGAATATCTTTCTTCTGTTTGGGTTAGAGTTCTTGATGCGTAAGGTATAGGTCTGTCTTTACCTACTAGCCCTTGCGAAAGTACAGCGCCTATTGCAAAGTCGCTTGCATCTGTTGTTAGTGTAAACTCTTTGTTAAAATCTGGGTATGTTAACACAGAGTCTAAAGTCAAAATTTGTTTGCATTTTTCAAAGCTTTCTTTGATTTCCTCTGTAATTATGAATTCAGCATCTTTTCTGAGTAGTGCTGTAAGTGGTTTTACTAATTTAGCGATATCCTTTATAAATCGCCTATAATAACCCAATGTTCCTAAAAATTGTAAAACTTCTTTTTCTGTTCTAGGTATTGGCCATTTTCTGATGACTTTTATTTTGTCACTGTTTTGTTCAGAAACAGTGTGTCCTAGGAATTGAGTTTCTTTTCCGAAGAACTCACATTTACCAAATTGAATTTTTAGTTGAGCCTCTCTCAATTTTTGTAAAACTTGGGCGATGTGTTTCTTGTGTTCCTGGAGAGAGCTGGAAAATATGATTATATCGTCCATGTAGAAGAAGCAACATTTTCCTATTAGTTCTCTTAATACACAGTCCATAACTCTCTGGAAAGTTGCCGGCTGTTTTTTCTGTGTCTTCTTCCCCCATTTGAATTTGGTGGAAACCGGACACCAAGTCAATGGTAGTAAAATATGTAGCTCTACCCAGTTTATCTAAACTATCTGTAATCTCCGGTATTGGATACTTGTCGTTTATTGTTTTTTCATTAAGTTTCCTGTAGTCTATGACTAGACGAAACTTTTTCCGACCGGTTGCATCGGTTTATTTTTGGGACTACCCATACAGGTGACGTGTATGGTGAGATTGATTCTTTTATTATCCCGTCATTTAACATTTTTCTTACTTGTTCCTGAACTTCGTTTTCGAACGCGTAAGGATACTTGTAAGATTTCGTGTGCACTGAGATGAAATCTGTAGTGCAAATTTTGTGCTTAATTCTGTGTGTAAATGAAAGTTTATCGGACTCCGTGTGAAGAACTTCTTTGTTTCGCTTAATAACCTCTTGTGGTGCTTCTTTTTCTTCACTATTCATGTGGTCATCGCGAAAATTATAGTTAGTCGGATCAATTTGCGTTGGCAATTCCATCAAATTGAATCTAATTTGACTTGATTTAAATTAATCTCTTGAGTACATTTTGAAGTATTTTGGATTGCCACAATTGCTTTGCTATTGGTGCTTTTGTATAGGCCGGGTAAAATTTTAAATGAGCTATAATTTATTTCATCTGTTATCAAAAAATCACCGTCTTTTTTTGTTTGAAGCCAAATGTACTGGAATTCTTGCTCGTTTATATTGATATTCTGATGATTATCCGGGAAACGTTTGAGCATCTGGAAGGTTTTTCTACCGATTTTCAAAGTGCTTTTCTTATGTCGATCTGAGCATTGAGGTCTCTGAGCGACTCGTAGCCGATCAACCCGTCAAAATATTTATGGCATTTAAAAACAAAACATTTTTGCTTTTTGTTAATTTGGAAAGGGTCAAATGAAACAGATTTGTTAATAATTATGGTTCAATTTATGTTCGTTACTCGGATTCCAGTTTCGTTTTTACAGTTATCGATATTCACGTGTTCGGGGGAAATGTAATTTTTGTTCGCACTAGTGTCGACCAAGAATTGCATTTCTCCTTTGGATGTTTTATTGAAATATAAGGTATAAAATTGTTACTTTTCACGATTTCTCCCTTAGCGTATCTTCCACGAGAAAATTTAGCTCGTCATCGACTAAATATTCATCATCGTCTGACTCGAGCACTTAATCGTCCGGCTGATGTGGGGTGTCATATTCTTTCTCCCCCGAATAATCGCATTCGTTTTGCGTTGCACAGCTGTTGTGGTTATTCACCTCAATTTTTGACTTGGCCGTTCACATCGAAACGTCGTCATCTAAATTATATTTCTGGTTTCTAAATCTTCCTGATCCATTAAACTTATTATTTAGATTTCGAGATTGCTGGGAGTTAAACTTTGCTTGCGGGTTCTGAAGACTTGATGGTACTTGACCTTGTGGCTGAGATTGCGTTCTTTTATCCGCGTGCCACTGGCGGTCGTGTGGGTTTTTTCGTTTAATTTTTGCCTATAAGCGGCGTTTGAATATTGAACTGTGATTTCGTCCGCTTCTTCCAGTGATTCTGGTCTGTAACTTCTCACGTGGAATGATACTTACCTTACCTTACCGGTCAGGCTAAGGCCGGGGTGGCCTCTGCTGTTCATAGTAGCCGCCTCCATTCCACTCGGTCCATGGCTGTTTGTCTCCAGTTCCGCACTCTGCGTAGGGTCCGCAGATCGTCCTCCACTTGGTCGACCCACCTAGCTCGCTGCGCTCCACGTCTTCTTGTACCGGTCGGATGACTCTCGAGAACCATTTTAGTCGGGTTGCTATCCGACATCCTGATGACGTGACCCACCCACCGTAGCCTCCCGATTTTCGCGGTATGGACGATGGTTGGTTCTCCCAGCAGCTGATGCAGCTCGTGGTTCATTCGCCTTCTCCAAGTCCCGTCTTCCATCTGCACTCCGCCGTAGATGGTACGCAACACCTTCCGTTCAAAAACTCCAAGGGCGCGTTGGTCCTCTGCACGTAGGGTCCATGTTTCGTGCCCATAGAGGACGACCGGTCTAATCAACGTTTTGTAGATGGTTAACTTCGTGTTACGGCGAACTTTATTCGATCGTAGAGTTCTGCGGAGTCCAAAGTAGGCACGATTTCCTGCCACAATGCGCCTCTGAATTTCTCTACTGGTGTCGTTGTCGTCGGTCACCAGTGAGCCCAAGTACACGAATTCTTCAACCGCCTCGATTTCATCACCGTCGATATGAATTCGGGGTGGCGGGCGCGGTGATTCCTCCCTGGAGCCCTTTGCCATCATGTACTTTGTCTTCGACACATTAATGACTAGTCCGATTCGCCTGGCTTCACTCTTTAGTCGGATGTACGTTTCCGCCATCGTCTCAAATTTGCGAGCTATAATATCAATATCATCGGCGAAACCAAGCAGCTGAACGGACTTCGTGAAAATCGTCCCACTCGTGTTTATCCCCGCTCTTCTTATTACACCCTCCAAAGCAATGTTGAACAGCAAGCACGAAAGAGATTCGAAGGGACTCGAGAGTGTCCCTGATACTCGAACTACGCACATCACTCGATCCATCGTCGCCTTGATCAACCGTATCAGTTTATCCGGGAATCCGTATTCGTGCATAATCTGCCATAGCTGATCTCGATCGATTGTATCATACGCCGATTTGAAATCGATGAACAAGTGATGTGTGGGCACGTTGTATTCGCGGCATTTCTGCAACACCTGGCGGATGGCGAACATCTGGTCCGTTGTAGCGCGTTCACCCATGAATCCAGCCTGATATTGCCCCACGAACTCTCTTGCAATCGGTGATAGACGGCGGCATAAAATTTGGGAGAGTATCTTGTAGGCAGCGCTCAGTAGTGTGATCGCGCGGTAGTTTCCGCAATCCAACTTGTCGCCCTTTTTGTAGATGGGACACACGATACCTTCCATCCATTCCTCCGGTAATACTTCCTCCTCCCAAATCTTGGTAATGACCCAGTGTAGTGCTCTCACCAGTGCTTCTCCACCGTATTTTAGAAGCTCGCTCGGTAGTTGATCTGCTCCAGCGGCTTTGTTGTTTTTCAACCGGCCAACCTCCTCCTCAATCTCTTGAAGGTCAGGGGCCGGAAGTCTTTCGTCCTGTGCACATACTCCTAGATCTGTTACCACGCCACCTTCGGTACTTGCAACGTCGCCATTGAGGTGCTCATCGTAATGCTGCCGCCACCTCTCGACCACCTCACGCTCGCTCGTGAGAATATTCCCGTGATTATCTCGGCACATGTCGGCTTGTGGCACAAAACCTCTGCGCGAGCGGTTCAGCTTCTCGTAGAACTTTCGTGTGTCCTTAGCGCGGTACAGCTCTTCCATCGCTTCGCGATCTCGTTCTTCCTGCTGGCGCTTCTTCATCCGGAAGACTGAGTTCTGCCTGTTCCGCGCCTGTTTGTAACGTGCCTCATTCGCTCTCGTACGGTGTTGCAGCATTCTCGCCCATGCTGCATTCTTCTCGTTTTTCAACTGTTCACATTCGCCGTCGTACCAGTCGTTTCTGTGATTCGGAGTCGCGAAGCCTAGTGCTGTAGCCGAGGTTCTACCTATGGCGGATCGGATGTCCCTCCAGCCATCTTCAAGTGTAGCTGCGCCAAGCTGCTCTTCCGTTGGTAGGGCCACTGCTAACTGCTGCGCGTAGTCTTGAGCCACTTCTACGTTACGAAGTTGCTCGATGTTGAGCCGCGGCGTTCGACTTCGACGCGTGGTGATAACTGTCGAAAGTTTTGAGCGCATGCATACAGCGACTAAGTAGTGATCCGAATCTATATTCGCACTGCGGTATGTGCGGACGTTGGTTATATCTGAGAAGAATTTACCGTCGATTAGAACGTGATCGATTTGGTTTTCTGTTTGATGGTCGGGTGATCTCCAGGTGGCTTTGTGGATATCTTTGCGGGGGAAGAAGGTGCTTCGGACTACCATACCACGGGAGGCTGCAAAGTTTACGCATCGCTGGCCGTTATCATTCGATACGGCGTGCAGGCTGTTTCGCCCGATTACCGGTCTGTACATTTCCTCCCTTCCTACCTGCGCGTTCATGTCGCCGACAACGATTTTCACGTCACGCGGCGAGCAACCATCGTATGTTTGCTCTAACTGCGCGTAGAACGCTTCTTTCTCGTCATCGGGTCTCCCTTCGTGTGGGCAGTGGACGTTGATGATGCTGTAGTTGAAGAAACGGCCCTTAACTCTCAACATGCACATCCTTGCGTTGATCGGCTGCCACCCGATCACACGTTGTCGCATCTTGCCCAACACTATAAATCCTGTTCCCAATTCATTGGTGGTGCCACAGCTTTGGTAGAAGGTAGCCGCTCGATGCCCGCTTTTCCACACTTTCTGTCCAACAAAGTTCCTGCAACGCCACGATGTCGAAGTTGCGGGGATGTAGTTCGTCGTAGATTATCCTGTCACATCCTGCGAAACCTAGTGACTTGCAATTCCATGTTCCAAGTTTCCAATCGTAGTCCTTATTTCGTCGCGTGGAATGATAGTTCATCCGATAAACCGCCGTCTATAAATCTGGTGAGTGTCATAAGACTCACAAGACTATTTATCGCTTTCGTTGAACTTTTATAGTCATCAATCGTTGCTGCCGTTGATTAAATGGCGGTATCGATTGTTTTAATTTTGTTATAATATTCTAGTTGGGTTTTCTTTACCTGATTCGTGTAAAATAAGGATTGTATATGCGTTGGAAGATCACGTCTATCCCCGTATGAATTAATTATAACGGCTTTAATTTCGTCCCAACTATTGGGGTTACCGGCGGCTATCAGAATTCCTTTAGCCTCGCCAATAATCTTGTTTTATATTGCTCGTTTTTTGCCTTCAGTTCGGCAATTGTTTGCATCAGCATGTTTTGATTGTTTGTGAGCTGGGTAATTTGATCAATTAGCTGCTCTTAAAGTGTTGGCGATGGAACGTCTGGCAGTTCCCCGTCTTGTTGATCTTGGTAAACCATTATTCATGATTGTGTTTTTTTTTGGTGTTGTCACTAGACACGATGTTTCCCGTTTCACTTGGGTTTTATTGTGCGACTGATCGCGTATGAAAATAATTAAATGACGTGGATGGAAATGAAAGATATGCCCTCTTCACTCGTATCACTATAGCACTGGTTATTTGAATGTGGTTCTATTCGATCACTTTATGTTTTAAAAAAAAGGAGGTTTTACTTACAGAAGAATAATTTTCATCCCGGAGTCGTCTCGTGGTTGTCTCGTGGGTTGTAGGTTGTTGCGTGTGGGTCCTTCTGTCGCTTCCGAATCACTCAAACAAAATGATATTCCCTCAACTGTGGCTGTTGCCGATGATCCGGTGCTTCAGTGCTAAAGTTGGAAATTTCGTAATGTCTTTGGTTTCACTATGTTCACTAAAAGTCCTTCACTACTTCTACAACACTTTTTCGAAGACTGCGCCAATAATTAGAATGCTGTCTAGCATTCGATAAAAAAAAACAATTTTATTCAATTTAACACTAAGTTACAACTCACGATTAAGACTAACTTATTCTAGACACTGAAAGTGGCTTTTATAAACTCATTATGTCAACTCAGCAAACCTATCCGCCTGGTGACTGTTCCTCTGTGGGTCCGTCGTCGATCGAGTGATCGGTCGAATCGATTAATGCGTGTCATCAGTTTATGCGTTTGCCAAAGTGCAATTCCTCATAGCGTCTGCTCGTTCGTCCAATGTGGCATGGTGCCTTACTTTGTTGTTGCTACGTCGATGTTGCCACCCTGGTGTTTCTATCTGTGTTGGTGTTGGGTTTCTGGGGCCGGCTTCCTCCTAACGAGTATCAGCATCCTTTTTGATGCAAAACGCTCTTCAGGTAGTTGAGGGTTGGTGTCTCGCCATTATGGCCTTTCGGTAAATCCGAGTAAAACATATATTGTTCTTTTCACGGAAAAGCGAAACCGCAATGGCGTTCGACCTTTGCGTCTCTTTGATTCTGAAATCGATGTGACTGAACAGGTAAAGTACGTTGGAGTCATTCTTGATTCCAAGCTTTCCTGGACACCTCATGTTGAGTTCAGAATCATGAGAGCTTGTATGGCCCTCGGGCAATGCCGGCGAACCTTTGGTACAACTTGGGGTCTTAAACCCAAGTATATCAAATCGATTTACACAACTGTTGTTCGTCCAATATTGGCCTATGGATGTCTTGTGTGGTGGCAGCAGGGCGAAGTGAGAACGGTCCAATCAAAATTAGGCCATCTTCAAAGGATGTGCTCAATGGTGATGTCTGGAGCGTTCTCTTCAACTCCCACGGCAGCGCTCGAAGTTCTCTTTGACATTGCCCCACTACACATTCATCTCAAACAAGAAGCACTTTCATGCACTTACCGTCTATGGGTACTCGGTTTACTAGAGGAAACTCCTGTGAACCGCAGTTCAACACACACCTCGTTGTTTCGACTTTTGGTGAATTGGGACAAAGTTGTCCTTGCTCCAAGTGATCTTACAATTGCTTGTAATTTTCCATATAGGACATTTTCCACGAAATTCCCTTCCCGGGAAGAGTGGACATCTGGTTATCTGGAGAGAAGTATTTCAGACAGCATCGTATTTTACACTGATGGCTCCCTTCTTGAAGGTCGAGCAGGTGCTGGTGTTTATTCTCGTGAACTAAGGCTGCATCAGTCTAATTCACTTGGTAGACACTGCACCGTTTTTCAGGCCGAAATCTTTGCTCTTATGTGCGGAGTGCAATCAGCACTTCAGCAGCACGTAATTGGCAAAGTAATATACTTCTATTCAGATAGCCAGGCTGCTATAAAGCACTTGCTTCGGCCCACTCCAGGTCTAAGACAGTTATCGTTTGTCGAACTCAAATCGAGGAGCTGAATTCAGCAAACGCCGTTCACCTTGTATGCGTGCCTGGCCATTCTTCCATCGCTGGAAATGAATTGGCTAATGAGTTAACTCGCACTGCAGCATCACATGACTTCATTGGCCCTGAGCCAGCTATTCCGGTATCCAAGTGTTGGGTAAAGCTTCAGATTGACACCTGGTCTGCCACTCAGCACAAAAAATACTGGAATAGTTTGGAGTCATGTCGTCAAACAAAATTGAATTGCAGCATGCTGGTCAAAGCGTTGACTGGCCACTGTCGACTCAGTTATCACATGGCGAATAATCAGCAAGCTGATTCATTTGCCTGTGATAGCTGTGCATCCGATTATGGAACTTCGTATCATATAATATGAAACTGTCCAGTTTTTGCGCAATTGCGTTTCCGAGTACTTGGAAAACACTTCA